>NW_026882273.1:0-398438 GCF_032173495.1 Musca vetustissima
AAAGATTTCGATGTCGCAAGGAGGTAAGGTTAGATATTGAGAATCGATAGCATGATTGACAAAATTAGTAGGTGTGAATTTCGACGAAGCGAGGGTTTCGTTAGAAAGTAAACCAGAAGGTTTGCTTTCCTCGCAGATTTTGGACAACGAAGGTAATGTGTTCGAAAGAGTAGGCAGTGGAGAAGGCGTGCTTGCAAGGAATTCCTCTGTAGGTGAAACAAGTTGAGGAACTGTTGGCGGATGGTTAGGCGTGACAGAAACTACTAGTGGCGAAGACGGCTTGGAGGCTTTCAGTCTGTCTAGCTTCTGATTTATTGCCGAAAGGCAATGTCGATATGCCCGAAGGGAACTGTCGTATTTACCCTCGACGACATTCTTATCTACGAGTTGAGAACTCGACGATGTCGACAGGTGGTCAATGCAATCATCATAATAATTTTTGAAGTTAGTCCAGAGTTCACAAATTTCAGATCTATGTATGTCGAGAAAATGTATGTGTTAGAACTGATGGACATGATTGACATTTCGAAAAGGTAGAAATAGAAAGCTAAGTTCTACCAGTAGAGTGCGAAAGCTGAAATCAAATTGAACACAATATTCCGTGATGGATTCAAGAGCAAACAACAAAAAAGGATTGAGAGAAATTCCAAAGATTGCTTTATTTGAGGATGTAACTATCGAAATTAGTCTGCAAGATGTAGGGTACTAATGTACAAAACTACCAAACATGCAAAGAATAATGTAGCATATTTCCAAACCAAACTATAAAAAGTACCACAAAACCAAGATAGTCGATTGGAACGACAAAAAACAACAATTTGTATTATACTTCCCAAAAAGAGAACAAGAAGTAGCGAAAATAATTTGAAAATCACTATCACCGACAGTAGGGTGCACGTAATTTCAGATTGTCCTACAATTTCACAGCCAATTAATTTTTGGTGTAAAAGCAAATAACTATTTTTTTTTTTTGAAAAAAATATACAAAAAAATCAATGAAATTGCCGAAAAGAGTTTTTAATTAACCCACAAATTAGTGCTTCAAATACGCTTGTAAAATGCCGAAAGTAGGGTATTTTTTGGTAAAGGTCCAAAAATCTACAATAGACCAACAAATATAAAAATTTTTTATAAATTATTTTTTTTAACAAATTATTTATAAAAATCCACTATTTTTCATACGGACCCACTGTGCAGTGGTGAACAACGAATACCGCACAAAAGAAAATAAAACACAAGCAGTGTTGAGTGAGCGGCTAACGCACTACAAACAGACCAACGACAACGAACCAACAGAGATGTGTGGGGAGAGTAAGAACTTGTTGGTACGTTTGTTTGTTAGTCGGCTCACACTAAACAAGGCGGCTGGAATGCGAGAGTGATATTTGTTGTTGATATCACACGATCAACAACACAACGAGAATGAACCAACAGTGAGTGTTGGGAATCGAAAGATTGAACAGTAATAGTGGTGGAGAGAAATAATTTGTTGGTAGATCGAAGGTTAATAAACAGACGCTTGAAAAGGCGCGTGGAATATTCGATTATTGTTGTTGTGTTTACTCGACCAAACAACGAGAGATGACTCGATATAGAAATTGTCGATAGGTAGCGAATGAAAAGAATAATAAGAAAAGGGCACGATGAATATTAGTAGTATTGTTGTTAGTGCTTTTTCTCACTAGAGGCTAGCGAAGTCAACGAGAAGGCAGGGGTGTATATGTAGCCTTTAGTGAAAAATAACAAATAAGCACTACACAATAGATCACTGGCTAACAAATTAAAGCAGTGATATGCGACAATGAGTGGACTGTATATTTAGGAATGCACACGTTAAGGTAATTGTAGGGCGACCAATGCGTGACGTAGCGAACAAACTTAACAAAGGAATTGAATAAGGAATATTTGTTTTTGTAAATCGAAATTAAAAAACGAAAACACTCGCGGAATGCTCAATATAAAGGAAACTGAACTACGTACCTTTGAGTTGATGATGTTGTTTGTGTATGATATGATGATTTGGTGATGATGAGGTGTTGTGTTTGGTGAGGGGGGATGATGTATTTCTCCTTAGCAAATAGGAAAAAGACCGAGATTAGCAACAACGTCACAATTTATTGGTTGATGATCCAACAACGAAAATGCTAATTTTTATCCGGCTCGAAGGACCAAAATGTTGGCGTGATACCGAGATGCAGTGAAACCCCAAAAATAAAGAAAAGAAAAACGATAGAATGTTTAAGTAAATATTTTCAATCTTTATTGTAAAGTAGGTGGGTTTCGTGAGAAACAAGACTTTACCTTAGCGTGCGTTAACTACGATAGCGAGAGATGTTTATTCTACGAGAACGATAACGCAAGTGTTTACTCTACGAGAGTTCGAAAGCAAGTTTAATCAACGAGATAAAAAGCAAGTGATGTTGCGATGGGCAAGAAAGCTACAGCAAGGCCGTGATCAACAACTACGACCACAGCATTGGAAAGCGCCTCTCTGCATCCGAACTAAGCGAATGTGGCTTCCAGGAGATATAGTAGAAGAGAGCGAACTCTCCCCTACAATCCGAACTAGGCGAATGAGGCTCCTGGAAGATATGCAGAGAAGATTTCCCCATTGGGCTCCGAAGAGCGGCCAATTAAAGTGGTTAATTGTAATGCTGTAGAAGGGGAAACAATGTATCGAACATATACATTGCCGTAAGCAATGTATCGAACTTAAACATTCAGGCAGAAATCCTGGCAATCTCGAAAGCGACTGAGATAGTCAAAACACTTACTGCCGACAACAAAAGGCACTAAAGTGGTGCACTATTAAGTCAAAAGCGGTTCGTGATTGCAGTGGTGTTCTTAATAATATACGACAGATGGTTAAATTATGTTGGGTTCCAGGACACAGTTACATAGAAGAGAATGAGGTAGCCGATGAGCTTGCTCAAGGGGGGTTCGCAATCGTCCAATCTACCGATTGAGGGTTCTGTACAACATCCGATTGGCTACTTTATTGGCAAAATCTGTATGAGCTACTGTGAGGTAGTCGGCAACAGATGTTCAACAGAATATGAATGCAGAATTTCAAAAATCATCTGGCCAGAATTATCTCACCTTAGAACTTCTTCGCTGTCTCATAGTAAGAGAGAGAGAGAGAGATAAAAAACATTGTGCGAATCATTACAGCTGACCAGCAGTCAGTCAGATCCCTTGCCGTCTATGTGAGGAAGAGCTGGAAACACAGAATGTTAATAATATAGAAGACTTGAGGTGTTCTTGCATAGAAGTCATCAACGTGAGCGGATATAGAAGACCTCTAAGGTTGATCTTCTTACATAGAATACCCGAAGCATTAGTCTTTTTATGTGAGGAAGAGGTGGAAACAATTGAAGATTTACTCTGGAGGTGTCCATCGCTAATTAGCAGAAGACACCGGCATTTTGGTAAATATGAAAAGATACCAATCAGATATGTAGCTTTGTTACAACTCTGACATGGCTAAAATAAATAATTTGTTCTACCCGGCAATATTAGTATATTAGTTATACCGATAACATCTTTGCCAATTCCTGGTAAATTGCATAGCATCGGTATGCATGGCGTATGCTTGTTATGTTCTCATTCCACTTAATTAGAGTATGTTAATAATGTCAAACAGGGTTGGAGTTCTGAATACCCATAACAAAGGACTACTTGTGTCTAAGAAGTTCGATTTTTCTTATGGGAATATTGAACAATAATTACTTTCATATTGTATTCCCTAATCTCCTCCTTACATTTGCCTCCCATTCATGTCACTTAAAACTTTATAGTTCTATTCACAAACACTATATACCTACATACATGCATACCTATGTACAAGAATGTAATAAACAAAACAAAAAAACTTTATCACAAATAAAAGTAAAAATAAATAATAAAAAAAACATGTTGTTACTTGCAATAATGAAAATAGAATAAAATAATAAAGAATGGCACGCGACACAGCCGACAGTCAATATAGTAACAACAACAACAAAGCAGTACCAGACTACTATCATAAACCAAAGTCTGGGAAAACAAAATAGTCAAGCAGCAAAGGCAGCAGTAGCAGCAATTTGTTCATTCATTCTTTTCCAAGATTGCTACAGATATAACAAAAAAAAAACAAACAAACCAACGAACGAGACCAGCAGATGACGCTGATATATAAACAAACATTGGGGGTACTTGTTGTAGATATGTATGTACCCCGTATATAGTTAGATGAGTTTATTCTCACATAGTATTATTTGAACTATAAAATGAATCAAAAAATGATATACATACATCTGTCTATATAAAATATAACAACCCAACTTGTTCAAATATAATACAAAACATACCGACAGACAGACTGACACACATACAACCTACATATATAAGTAAAATTGTCTATAGAATGAAATGAATGAATGAGTAGAAATTGAATGAATGGCTGGTTGGTTGTTTGCCTGCTGTTCCTTGGTTATTGGAATGCGAAAAGTCTGCATGACATATTTATATATATGTAAGACAGCCAGTTGGATATTTGTCTGTCTGGGCCCAAAAGGTCTTTTCAACAATCAACATTACGCGGCATGCCATCCAGTATTCAGCCAGCCAGACCCACTATGACCCATGCAATGAATACAATGTTCCCATCACTCCTTCTCCTCCTCCTTTCTATCCACCAGCAAGACAAACCGAAATTGCAAAAACAGAAAAGGCGCAAAAAAGGATATTCCTCTTTAAAGGCCATACTTCCATACTTTATTTATATACATATGTATGTCACTCTGTAGATGAATGCATTCATGTTCTGTAAGTAGGTTGTTGTGCTGTTCTTTTTTTTAATAAAAATCCCACCGCCAGACTTTTTTCTAATAACAGCCCTAACCAACAGCCTAACCAAAGGCAACGTGCAAAAAAAAAAACACAACAGACAAGCCCTCGTCAAATAAATGCCAGACATGTCGCGTATTTTTTTATTATTATATACATAATACTATGTTCATATGTTTGTTTGCTTTGAACCGGCACAAATTTTCTTTCAATGTTCCACATAAAATGGAGATTTATTTGTTGATTCTGGTGTGACACAGAAAAAAAGCGAAAACAAGCAAAAAAAGAGGTGTTTATTTTTGGCCAAACGCAATCTGCAAATACCTCAATAGAAATATTAAAAAAAGGACCTATGTCAACAAACAACCTTCTTTACCGCGAAACATTTAACTTCCTCGAGTGTAATGGGTTGGCAAAATACTGGAAAAGAACTCACACACCTTTTGGTACTATTATACGAAAAACTTCTGGCACATATTTGGAATTCCATGGATCAAAAATTGATATTTGGTGGCCAAAACTAAAGCAACTGAAATCTCAAACTGAATACATGACCTATTACTTTATAAAGTTATAGTGATTTTTTTTTAAGAAATAAGTAGGTAATTTCTTCGTTTTCAAATAACAAAAAATATAAACGCAAAATTTATTTTAAAATAAAAAAAAAATATTCTATGGAAAACTGAATTGACCCCATATTTGCATGTTCAAAACTAAAGCAAATCTTTATTTTTTTTCTTATAAATAAGTAAATTAGTAATCGACAGGATAACCATTATTTTTCATTACTACGAGGCATTGAATCAATAAAATGCTCAATTTGATCCTTAGGTATACTGTTCCTTGCATCCTGAAGCTTTAGGAAGATATATCTGTTTGTTGTTTGTGAACCTCTTTTGATTTTTCTATCTATGATGCTTCAAAGATTTTTCTACAGGGTAAAGATCTGATGATTGTATTGGCCATTACAAACTCCTGATTTTTAACTCTCTCAACCAATCTTTGACATCGTTTTTGTGTATGTTTGGTGGTTATTGTCAAGCTGAAACACCCAAACCAGGAGCCATAGCGTTATCAACACATTTGTATAAACAATCCGATCCATTATTTCATAGATCTCGCAAATATTTCAAACTCCATAAAAACAAAAAAACAGCCCAATAACATGAGCCTTTAATTTTTAGACTTTCTTAGGGTAATTTGTTTCCATATCTGCATCTTCAATATTTAACTTTAATACATCGGAGAGCTTAATATTTCCTCACTGAGTCAAATTCAAATTGCGAAAGGCAATTTGGCTTTCCGATTTTTTTTTTCAGAAATAAAAAAGAACTTTCTTGATCGTTCTTGATAGCTCGTCCACGATCTGTTCTTGGGGTTATATCCAATGATAACCGCCTCACAAATTACGTTGAACTCTTAAATGGACATTTTTTTACTGCTATGACAATTTGTTAATCAGTACGAAGTGATGATCTTTTTTTTTGATCTGAATTGTCACTACTGATATAATTGCATAAAATCCACTTATAAATCTGGAAATCACGAATTTATTAATGGAATATATCTCTAAAATAAATTTCTGCGATAAATTATTTCCACAATCACTGGTAATTAGCTGTTTTATCGGAGTACTGTATTTGTTTCTAGACATTTTATATTTTTTTGGCAGTAAGTCAAAATTGAAAACCAAACATGTTTCATGTTATTGTAATAAATCTACACTAATTCAAGAATGTCCCTACAAAATTTTAAGGGAAAATCTCAAGAACTCTTAATGATATATTCGATTTATTGTGTCAGCATCAAGTGACGGCAAGAGTGATTCTCAAACTTATAACGCATTTTTCTCGAAGCCGTGTTTTAAGAATCGTAGGAACTAGGATAAAGTCAATCGATGAAGAACTTCCTAATTTTTTAACTTAGTTTGTTGTCAAAAATAGGCGATTTTCAAAAAAAATTCAAAGTTCCGCTATTTTGTTAATTGTTGTACGAAGTTAATAATCCTAGTTCATACGAGAGCCAGACATGTACTCTTTCTGACACCGTTGGAATTTTCGGATTCCGATTCGAAACGACCCGAGTCTTACTCGGCTAACGTCTGTCACCTCAGCCCGATGTGTAAAAGCCCAATGAAAATCTTGAAAATTTAAAATCGAGAATGGGGGAGGTCCCCATAAGTCATATACTATAAACTCAAAAGCGGTTCTTGATTGCAAAGGTGCTCTGCATGATATACGACAGATAGTTAATTTATGTTGGGTTCCTAGACAACATAGCAACAATGAAGGGAATAAGATAGCCGATGAGCTAATTCGAGGGGTTCGCAGTTGTCCAATCTACCGATTGAGAAATCTGTACATCCTCCGATTGGCTATTTCATTGACAAAATTCGAATGAACAGAACCTGGATGCAGGATTTCAAAAATATGTGGCCAGAGGGGTTCGCAGTTGTCCAATCTACCGATTGAGAGATCTGTACAACCTCCGATTGACTATTTCATTGACAAAATTCGAATGAACAGAACTTGGATGTAGGATTTCAAAAATATGTAGCCAGAGTTCACACGCCGTAGAACTTCTTCGTAGTTACCTCATAGTAAGAGAGAGATAAAAATCATTTTAGGGATCAAACAGGGCACTGCAGGATTAGATCGCCCTTTGCCAATACCTACTGCCCAAATTGAAAGGGCACATGATAGCCCTTCATACTGTCATACTGAATTGTGCTAAATTCTCCTAGAAATTCAGAATGCAAAACCTTACATTTCCTCAAGATGTTTCCACTACTTTACCTATGAGAGTGGGTTTCAAATCAACAAAAAAATGTTGCCCTTTGGCCAACAACAACTAAAAAAATGTGTACTAACCTGCAACAAAAAAAGTGATGATGGTGTAGGTTAATAAATACCGGCGATGGTGGTGGTAGTGGTGTTAGTGTGCCACATTTATTTTGCATACTTGTTGCCGCCCTGACTTTGTGTTCAGTTCTCTGTTCTAAATGTATTATTTATGGTGGGGCCTTAAACATCAATATACATATTTACAAACATACAAAATTCATTCAAATGTATCATCATCATCATAGCAGAGGATGAAGAAAGTAAATGCTATTTTGTGACTAATAGCACTAGACGATTTTCTTTCTTTTTGTTTTTTGTATGCCCAAGACAAGAGTTGGGCAGGAGATGCATTGGGTGGCAGTGGTGGTTTTTCATTTCTATCTTGTTTTTCATGCCGGCCTAACAACCTTATAAGTCTTTTTTATTATTATTATGGTCGACTCGACCATCCGTCCGTCTGTCTTGTTGCTGCTGAAACCTCTTCCATTCTGTGTTTTTAATATCAGCTGTTTTCTTTCAATGTTTTTTTTATGGTTTGCATTTTCTCGTTTTGTTGTTGTATTCGCTGCTGCTTTTGTTGTGAATAAGTACAAAGTGTGGTATGCGACTAACCAATTTACAGTGTTCTTCTGTTGTTGTTGTTGTTTTTGTATTATTATATATTTAAATTGAAGGTACGACACAACACGAACGGCACTTTAGAGGTTTAGCATTTTATTTTCTGCCGCTGTCTACTTTACAAAAAAAAAAAAAAAAACAATAACAGAAAGGCAAGACACCGGCATAATAATATCAACAGAAAAAATGAAATGAAATGAAATGAAATGAAAAAAATACAAATCCACAAACACACATCTCTCGCTACATACAAATAAATTTATATGATGATGGAGAGGTAAGTTTGGGTGTTTATTTATTATATATGGCAGCAGTTTTGTTGTTGTCGTTGTTGCTGCGCTTGTTTTGAAATCTTTCAATATAATACTTTTTGCCTATGGTTGTTGATGTTGTTGTTGTTTTTTTTATTTTCATTATTATTATTTTTGTTGTTGTTGCGTTCAAGTTTATTAACCTTTCTTAATGGCTTAACGGTAGATATTTGTGACGTCATAATAAATGAATATTGTTGTGATAGGGAATGTACACCGTACGGCATACATACACCCGGCAAGCAGACAGAATGACTATGGTGTCTGCTGCTGTTTGCTGATTCAAAACATAAATATTTTTGGTCTGTCTGTTGGCCTTCTTTTGGTGGTATATATACTATATATGCATCGCAATATATACAATATTGTATACGCAGACATATGTATGATAGATAAGTATGTCAAATTGAAATGTTGTATCAAAAAGCAAAAAAAAAATGTATGTTTGGTTATATGTTTGTAGATTCTGTTTATATTAATGGTCAATAGCTAAATTTTGAAGTTGATTAGAACCGATTAGAATGGTTAGGATTTTTTGGAAATGGCAAAGCTAATAAGCACACTTGTTAATACGTAGAATGAGGGTATGACCCCTGCAAACTGCGTGAATGAAAAAAGAAGGAACAAGATCCTCAAGCCGTTTGCCACAGAAATTAGAGTACAGGCAATTAAATCTTTTTGATTTTTCTTTATGGTAGGTAGGTGTGTGACCAATTATAGGAACTCAGATGTGGTCTGCTAGTCAGAATATCGCATTGAAAATGACAAGTTTGTGGTTAGACCAGAGCATATTATGCTACATTTTTATCACGTAAGACCACACAACATTCACATTCCAGAGGATCTGACTATTTTCATATTATATGTATAACCTAGGAGACTTATAATCAAAAACAAATATCAGCTATTTCATTCATAGAAGATTCTAAACCAAGGCGGCAATATATCTGTTTCTATAAAAAACTGAATTTCTTCATAATTGTTCTTAACTTTCTTCAGACTTCCCGTGAGAAATTTGCAATCATTCTAATACTGGCACATCATGTTTTGGGTCTTCAATTTCTGCGATAAAATAATTCAAACTTTTCTAAAGAAACATTTTCCATCAAGTTAACGCAGGGGTCTAAAATTCCTACAAAGTAATTCTTCAAAATTTAGTTTTTCTTCAAATATTTGGAAAATAATAATTTTTTTTAATTGAATTTTCAAAGCATTATATATCATTGTGTCAACTTACCGGTGGTGGGGTTCTATACTGCTGCGAAGGTCCCAATTGTGGACTATAGGGTCTGGGCGGTGGTGCCCAACCTGTCTGTTGACCACCGTATGGTGACTGATGTGGCTGATGCGATGGTGGTGGTGGTCCTCCGTGTTGTGGTGGCGGTGGACCACCTTGTACACCTCCCGGTCCACCTGGTGGCTGTGGCGGGCCACCACCTGCTCCACCTTGTGGCGGTGGCTGGGATTGTGATGGCGGAGGCTGTTGCGGAGGTTGTTGTGGATCATAACTGTTCGTATACCTATGCTGAGGTGGTGGTTGAGGATGTGACGATTGCAACAATGAATTCAATGTGGGTGTTGGCCCCTGTGGAGCTTGTCCTGGTATATAGCGTTGTGGTGGTGGTCGATTTGGTGAACCAATACCGGGTCCACCACCCGGCGCTGACTGTTGTGGTTTACCACCTGGTGGTGGCTGTTGCATTGGCGAATGTCCATAGCGATATGGATCCATATTTGGATCGGCATGATGATAACGACCGTACATTGGATGATGACCGGGCATTGGTGGTGGCGGACCACCCAATGGATTTTGTCCATACTCAGCACCGACATCTTTTTGCGGATGTTCACCGGGATTTTGTGATGACGGCGGTGGTGGTGGTGGACCACCAACAATCTGTTGATGTGGTGGCATATGTTGCGGGTGTGGTGGCTGTTGATGCATGTGATAATGTGACATTACAGGATCACCACTACCCGGTGGTGGTCCATAGGGATGTGGTGGCATTTGTGCCGGTGTATCACTGCCATTGTTGGGTGTTGGTGGTCCACTACCACCGGGCGTACTGCCGACTGGTGCGGAAGATCCGCCACCGGGTGCATTTCCATTGCCACCGGGATTATTAGCGCCGCTGCCACCATTACTGCCAGCTGTTGCTGTTTGTGGGCCACCACCAACAGGACCAGGACCTGATCCAGCACCACCCTGCCCAGAGGGTGATTTTATTTTCTCATTCATTACTTAGTTCACACAATTCTAGTTGTTTTCCGCGTTTTCTTTAGTTGCAGCTTGACAATATGTTTAGTTTTGAGAAACTCCTCCTACTACTCCGCTGCAACCGTACGTAAAGGTTATCTGAAAATATAGGAAGTAAAGAAAAAAAATTATATGGTATGTATTAAAAACAATATTAAGTGGCAAAACGTATAGAGTGACGACTGACAAATTAAATAAGGGAAATACATATGCCCAATTTAAGTCTTCATAAATAGGATGGATATCAGAGAGACATCCCTTTTCAAGACTGGCAGCCTGTTTTTGTAAAATTCTAAACGAACGAATTCGAGTGACTTACGACCAAACCCCTTGGTTTTGAAAAATATGTCATTTATTTTTGTTTTGAATCAAAAAATATTTGTTTACATAAACAAAGGTTTGGTCGTACGTCACTCGAATTCGTTCGTTTAGAATTTTACAAAAACAGGCTGTGGTTCTACGATTCGAAATTACTCGAAAAATGCTCGATCGATGACTAGGGCTGCTCTGCATATCGCTCTTATTGAGAGTTTAGTTATATGAAAATGTAAAACTTTTAAAATTTGTATTGAACTTGCCCCTACTTTTGCTTTCAGTTCTAACCACTACACACGATTGTCTAGACTTCTGTTCTAGATTTTAATTCGTCATACATTTTTCACGGGTAAATTCGACAGGTTCGAATACGATTTGTATTTAACTTCGGGACCATATCTTCTTGATATGTAACTTATTAATTACAAGATTTTCTTTAATATTCTTTCTTTTTTGACAAAAAGTGTATGTATGTATGTAATCAAAAATCAATAAATGATGTTTGCAAAAAAGAAAGCGATATAAACTCCAATCTACCTCCCATCCCCCTCCCAGACCACTTTCGCGATTCCTTTTGTCTATGTGAAATATTCATTCAATTAAATATCCATCCGCATAAATCCCCCCATTTATCGGCACTATCATCATCAATGGCTATAATGAATAAAGATATGAGAGTAGATACACTTTTAATTGCCAACACCCGGAGGAGCAGCAGCAGCAGCACATTTTGCCAGTAGTGTTGAAGAGAGTGGAGTATGACGCAACAACAACAACAGCACCAACAGAAAATAAACGACATATAAATGTATTTACAGAACAGAAATCAACAAAACGAACGAACGAACAACAACAACCAACACAACATAGGGCAGGATACAACAACAGCACAGTAGATATATAGAAAAATCGTAACGATAATAAAATAGCAATGACAGAAAAATGGCAAAGAACCACCGCAGGAAGCAGAGACGGTGGCGACGACAGCAGCAATGACTGTAAACGATTGCAGCAACAGCGGCAGCAAAAGTACCACCGCCAACAACAACAACAACAGTTAAAATCAGCCAGCAATTGACAACGACAAAGAAAAGCTGGAAAAACTAACGAAGAATAAAGGAATCGACTAAAAAAGCTTAAAACAGAAAGACAATAGACATGAGAGAGATAGAGAGAAATAAAATAATCATCTTGTTTTTGTTGATTATGATGGGAAGATGAGTGAGAGAAAATGTTAAAGAAACACACAATTGTATATTCAATAACAAAAGCAACAACAATATTATTATCACAACACAAAACAAAAGTTTCATCAAAGTCATAAATTAAAAACAGAAAAAATAAAACTAAACAATAATAAACCATGGTTTATTGTGAATGCCTGTGTTTGGCGGCAAACAACAAAAACAACATTAAAATTGTATTCTGTGAAATCACCACGAAACACACACACACACCATCATCCAAACAACATTCTCTCAATCTCATTTTAACATTTCCAATTACAATACTCATTCTTCTTCTTCTTCTTCATTTTTAATCAAACGACCCGCAAAAGTAATCCTCTCATATACATATACACACACATGCGAATGCATGCATCCCATCATCAACTTAATAAAAGAACGAAGCAATCAGCGAATACCAGGCATAGGCAAAATCAAGATAACGAACAATAAACACACAAAGAATATGGTACAACAAAATAACACGAAAACATCAACTGAGAAATTCATAACAGAAAAACAGTCAATATGAGAAATAAAGAAGAAGAATACGAACAAATTGTGCACACAACAAAAATAACAATAACAAATGCCAAGAGAAGACGACGCAAGCGAGAGAAGAGAGTAATGGAAATAATATACAGAGGAGTCAAATACAATATGATGCCAGACCACTAACAGCAAAATGTACAAAAAAAAAAAACAGCCATACGAACGACACAACGAAACATACACAAAAAAAGAAACGACGATTAAACACACACACGCACACTCAAGTAATCAAACTATCACACACTCTCTGGTTGACTCTGTCACATTCATTGTTTTCAAACATTCAACATACATAGAGTAGTCGTAGTTGTCATCGTCAGCCGTCCAGCCAGCCGCCAACGACCAACAAAACAACCAACCGACCGACAATGACACACCACGAGTATAGTATGGCTGTGACACTCTCACTTGTGTACTTATATATGTGTGTATATATTTTGAACAACACCATTTGTCGGCCCAAACCAAGTTGTTGGTGGTACACATGAACCGACCGACCGACCAACCATACAAACGAACTCACAAACATACGTACGTACATTTTTTCAAAAAACAGCCTTTGCCATTTGTTTCATATTTTCTGCTTCTTCTTGTTTGTTGCAACGCGAATTTTTGTAAGGCAAAAAATATTTTTTATTAAATTATCATTTTTCTTTCACTACTATATTTTTATTAATTTAAATACTTTATTTTCTATCGAGAAAAAATATATTATTTTTTCAATATTTTATATACACAAAATTAAATTATTTTCTTATTCTTTTTTTGTTAAAATTTACACAAAAACACAGCACAAACGAACGACTGACTGACTATTCCCGGACTTTTTACTTTGGATCTCTCAAAATGAAACTCTTCTGCTGCTGCTGCTGCAGTCACAATCCAACCAACCGAACCGTCAGCAGTCTGTCAATTTTCCTTTTTCTCTTTGCTTTGGACACTTTTTTATTTTCGTTTATTCTTCTTTTGCCTTTAATTCGTTGTAGTCAGCAGCCGAGACCAACCAACCAACGAACAACACTACTAGCCTTTTGTAATGCAGAGTTGTATTCGCAACGTAGTAGATTTGTCCATTTAATGTAATGTTACTAAAAATAATTGTTGTTTTATTGCAAAATGGGCATTACGGTTAAAAATACAATATTTGCACAATTATAATTTTCTATTTGCCCTATAAAATAAATATGTTTAAGTTTTATAGGGTCTGAAGCTCTCCCTCCTTACAAAATATTATTAATATTAAAATATTGCCGTTTCGAATTATCTAACGTAATATTATTCCAAAATTTTGTTTAGAAACTATTTATGTTTTGGTTAATTTCTAGAGTATTTTTCTTAATAATTCCCAAATCGGTTACGTACACTGAATATTACAAGAAAAATATAAAGCCGAAAGAGAAATGGGATCCCAAACAAATAGTGTCACATGTTGGTGGTATTATAATTTATTAATTTTGGACCGGTTCCAATCACTTTTTTAAGTGTAGATTTAACAATTTTGGCATTGAGGTACATATTAGGAAGAAGTGATTATTTTAAATCATTTTAAACCTGTTGAAGTTCTGATGTTAAAAAATAAGTTTAGATGACTGTCCTCTAGTAAAACACGGATTTCAAACCTAACTGAAATTCGAATAGAGTGGGACAATGACGTACTTGAAGCGATTGATATTTTTGGTTCCGGCCTGCAAAAGGAATGAGGCCTAGAAGAACCAATGGATCAAAATGAACTGGCTGAACGAACGGACCTAAGAGAGAGTACAGAATATTATTCCATTATTGCCTACAAGTGTCTTAAATTAAATTAGAGGCCGACAATTACCCGCACATAAAGATAATTTTCAAGCAAGCTAATTTTATTGACTAGGATCAACGAAGTATCAATGCAATAGGGAATCTAAATGACCCTGTATACATTTCTATAAAATGTAGCCGATAGAATGTTTAGAAGTGGACAACCTTCTCCGATTAGAATCTTATATCAGACTATCATGTATATGAAAAACAAGGACATCTAATCGTTTGCATATAAATCCAATTTTCACAACACTTTTAGTGTCAGCTTATACTAGATCCTAAGATCTGAAACGTTTTGAAAGAAGCTAATTTCAGATTTTACTACAATTTTACTTAAAATGAGCCTAAATCGGTGAAGAATTCCTGGCTGAACATTGTCGATCTTTTCTTATGAAACTAACAAAAAGTGGCACATTTTTTATTGCTTTTTGATGGTATTAATGTGTCCCATTCTAGGTCTGACTACCAAATTCCAATATCAAGTTTCACATTTTGCAAGATCCGATGCCGAACTCTTAGAAAATATTCAACTATCCTAAAAAAGTTAATTTATATTTATATCTGTGGCCGATCGTGTCATTGAGCTTGAATCTCTAATACTGCGGAACAAATTGCCTACCTTTGGAAGTTTTATAAGATTTTACTTATAACGATAGTTACCTTAAATTTTAAATTTGAAATATAAGTGGAATTGAGTTGTTCCGGAACGAAGAAGTTCAAATGAACTGTTCCGCAAAAAGAACGATTGGTACTAGATCCGGTTCAATTGTTCATATAGTTCCTGTACATAGTTCCTTTTGATCCAATCGTTCATCTATATTGTTCCGTTCATAGGTAGAATAACCTGATGTATACCCATGAACGATTGAACTAATCTAGTTTCATTTGCGGGAACGAACCGAAAAAGACCTGAATGATAGCTGACGTATCCCAATGAACGATTGAATTAGTTCCACAATAAGAACGATTGGCCTTAAATCCGATTAATTTGTTCATCTAGTTCCTGCACATAGTTACATTTGATCCAATCGTTCATCTATATTGTTCTGTTCATAGGTCGAATTAACTGAAGTGTATCCATGAACGATAGAACTAATCTAATTTCATTTGCGAAGCGAACCGAAAAAGACCGAACCATTTCAGGAATGATAGCTGACGTATCCCAATGAACTATTGAACTAACTAGGAACTAGTGAACTAAATGAATAAACTAACACCTCACAGGTTCCTAAATATTGGATCCAGATTTGTTATATTTTTAACATGCTTCCATAAACATTGCATATTGTTCAATTAGGAACAACTCTAGTTTAGTAAAAACGATCAAATTTTTCTGAAATTTTTTCCAGAGGTAGGTATTTTTACCCTAATTATGGGGATATCTTTTTTTCTTGGGGGACGTACCCGGTTACCCGGTTATTTGACCCGGAAGTTCTACGGATCCGGTTAATATAATATGGGTATCATTTTAAAGGTTATAAAAATACCTTTCCATTGAGTGGTAATATGATGGGGTTATCTCAAACCATTTTGGGGATATAGTCAAAAAACTGGGTTTTGGTCCCCGATTTTTTTGAAAAACTCCCTAAAAGTGAACTTGGGGTACCTCTCTAACCCAAACTCAAATAATAGACCACAATTTGCCCTTTCCAAAATGGTGCGATATGTGGCTGTATCTGTTGTGGATCAAAAGATATGGGCCTTAGAACCCTATAAAACAAGGAAAATCTTTCTACATGACAGAATCTCCTTTTAAATAGCATGGTGTTTTTGGGTGACCGGCCTTCGGCCGGGGATTTAAGACTTTCTCCTATGGACAGATGCCAACACCGGCTAACGCGGCAGAAACTCCTTCTAAATAGAATATTTTTTTTGTGTAGCCGGCCTTCGGCCGGGTATTTAAGACTTTCTCCTATGGACAGATACCAACACCGGCTACGCGACAGAATCTCTTGTTAAATGGAATACTTTTTTGGGTGACCGGCCTTCGGCCGGGGATTTAAGACTTTCTCCTATGGACAGATGCCAACACCGGCTAACGCGGCAGAAAATCCTTCTAAATAGAATATTTTTTGTGTAGCCGGCCTTCGGCCGGGGATTTAAGACTTTCTCCTATGGACAGATACCAACACCGGCTACGCGACAGAATTTTCTTGTTTTTGTAGGGTTCTAAGGCCCATATCTTTTGATCCACAACAGATACAGCCACATATCGCACCATTTTGGAAAGGGCAAATTGTGGTCTATTATTTGAGTTTGGGTTAGAGAACTTAATGGGCCCAACGACTTTTAGGGAGTTTTTCAAAAAAATCGGGGACCAAAACCCAGTTTTTTGACTATATCTCCAAAATGGTTTGAGATAACCCCATCATATTACCACTCAATGGAAAGGTATTTTTATAACCTTTAAAATGATACCCATATTATATTAACCGGATCCGTAGAACCGGATATAACCGGGTACCCGTACCCGAACTTCCGGGTCAAATAACCGGGTAACCGGGTACGGCCCCCAAGAAAAAAAGATATCCCCATAATTAGGGTAAAAATACCTACCTCTGAAAAAATTTTCAGAAAAATCTGATCGTTTTTACTAAACTAGAGTTAAGCCTTCAATTATTATTCTCATAAATATATTTGGATTTGTGTAGTTGATTTGCATTCAAAAATAACTTTCCTAACAACTCTTGTTGGCTATTTGAGAGACTTTAGAATAATTTGTAGATATTCTTTTGTAGATGTGGCAGCCCTGCATTTTGGTCAATACCAACCAGCCTTCGCAAAAGTTTCAACAAAACCAAATGTAAAACGAAAGGAGAACAAGAAAAAAAAAATAACTGACATTACTAAAAGAAATATGGCAATAATATGAAGAGATTAATAACTTACACATTCAAATCATTACAACAAAATGTGATCGGCAATTATGAACTGCAAATGGAATTCTCCACGACAGCATTGAATGCAACCATTCGCCAGCCCAATAGCCCCAAATGCAAGGTTAACAATTTGTTTAGTTGTTGGTCGATTGGATAAATTGCAACAGAACAAATAATTAAATGGAATTCCTTGTTTTTGTGTTCTGTGTTTGTTTTCAATATTTTTTTTATTATTTCTCAGTACTGCTGCTATACTCTGCTTTCTATTCACTTGTGTATTTTTTTGTTTTTAATATACTTCAACACTACTCATCGAGAACGAGAGAGAAGGGATTTTTTTTCATTTCACATTTGTTTGTTTCGTTGTTGTTATTTTTGTTTTCTTTCAATGTATTTCTCTTTTTGTTTCTTCTTCGTCTTGTTTTTGTTTTCTTTTCTTTTTAACGTTACTCTGCCATTACATTTTTGTTTTTTGCACACACACGCACGCACACATACACAATGTCGATTGCTATACTACTGAGGAGGTCTTTGTCTTGTTTACGTTTTTTCGCTGTGAGTTGGAAAAGGATAGCTATAGTGTCTGCATGTCGGTTATAATAGATTAAAGAAGGAAAATGAGTGGAATGAGTAGATGGTAAAATGTGTTTTCGTTTTTGTGTGGTTCTCGTCTTCCTCGCTTATTCTCTCTTTAATCTATTACAACTTTTAATGCCGATTTCATGTTGTTTGATATTGTCAATGTTGTTGTTGTTTTTATTGTTATCTAGTGGAAATGGAAATGCCCAATGCAAAAATAAAAAAAATAAAAACGACAACAAAACTTGTTTCGCGGCCGCCGCTTTGTGTATTTTTCAGCCATAATGCACATTTGCAAAATATAGCACGTTATTATTTATTGCTGTTGTTGTTGTAGCTGCTACACTAAAACACTTTATTCGTATTATATTTACATTGAAGACGGATTTACACAGCAGCCACTGCTGCCGCTGCCACCGCCACCAGAGTAGGCCAAATGATCAGAATCAGTGGCATGGTATTGGGCTACAACAGCAGTTCAAAGGGTGAAATTGCCACCAAAACCGAACAGAAACTACTCCACACCGAATGACTGACTTTGGATGAGGTATTTCGATGGATAGCAAAAACAAAACGCAGCAGCCCAATGTTCTAACGCCGTCCCAATGTGGCACCAACCAATTCTGTTCTGTGTGTTTCGACTGGAAGGTGGCGACGACACGATGACGTTCACAAGGAGGCAGGCAACAAGGAACGACGACGATGAGAGTGAGCTGCTGCTGCTCTATCTACAGACAATTAATATACACAAATTTATGGATACATGAATTACTCAATTGGTTTTCATGTTGCATTTTTCATTTCTAATTCCGAAAAAAAATCTATATCCAACAATAATTTAAAGCGATCAAATTCCATTTGAATAAATCACTACTTCTCTAGTTGAAGAGATTATAATAACGAAAATGGATATCTACTATTCCACCATATTTCCACAGAGTTTCTTTCCAAACGTTTCCACTTCACTCCAATTCTGTTATGACCACTGAAAATTGTCTCTTTTCTATATTACACAATTATTTTTTTTTAACTTTTAATATTCATTTTTTCTTTTTTTTCAATTTTATATATCTAAATATCCACAGAATGCACGAACCGTTTTGCGGATTTAGTTGGCTTTAGCAACCATCTACACTGGCTAGCTTCGCTTTCGGACACGAATATATTTTTGCTTGAATGTAAGTTTGCCTGCCTGCGATTGGCGAGAAAATCGCTTGCCTCTTTTCTCGTTTCGATTTCACTGCTTAATTATGCAATTTGCCAATAAACTTTTATTGAATTCGATAGCCATGGGCTTATTCTTTAACTGTATCACTTCTTTTTCACTTTTTTTAATGTATTTTATTGAAAATTTTTAATTAATTTTGCACAACGACATGACTCCATTTTAGTCGAAGCTTCGGCGTTACACACAAACAAGCCATCATTCGACTCTGTCTGTCAAAAAAAATCATCGCGAGTGTGAGTGAGACAACAATATTGTACAGTACGGAAGTGGTTACCCAAAAACATTTAGGTTACTATACGTTAATTGAGATATAAGGTGCACCATAAACGGGTACGTATATATGTGTGTAATAATTAATGCATTGACATCAAATGGAAAGTAATTGTTTTATATCGTATTATTTTGGTATTTAGTAATGCTAAATAGTATGTGTTTGTGATATTAATATCACTCAGTTGATGTTTTTTTATATATACAAACTTATTAATTTACTCCAAAAATATTTGGTTGCTGTCCATGGCTTAATTAAACAAAGTAGTTTCATGCAGTCCAATTTTTTCATAAATTTTCTAAATCATTTATATTTATAAATATTTTAAAGTTCCCTGCCTCTAAAACATATAAATATAAGTTGTAACAACCAGAGTTAAGTTTTGAGAACAATGTGCAGCTTTAGAAAATATAATTTTGTAATTTATTGAAAATATGCCAATCGACATACCCAAATTTTTATGGAATTTATTTTTAATTTTATTTAATTGATGCATAAGTTACAAGTGTTGCCATTATTAATTTCATTTTCATTTAAATTTTGAAAGGCGAATACTGTCAAAGTCAAAGTTATGAAAAAATTAGAAACATATGACTACATAAAGGGCATATCGTTTCCTTGTGGTTGTTATATTTTCGATAATATATAACGCGACGGATGGCTCAACGCGAGCATTCTGCTTAGCCCTTAAGACTACCTAATATATGTACAATTACAATTATGCCATGATAATGAAACAAAAAATCCAAAACTATATTTCCATAAATATGTAATCAATTAATTGTAGTCTACCCTACAATTCGAGAGTATACTTTAAATAAAAAAATAAAAAAACATTGTACAATTTCTTACAACGCTTAAAAATTTTCCTTTAATATATCAAAATAATATAATGAAAATAATTAGATGATTGCTGTACGGGAACAGACCAACATTAGGAAAAATGCGTAAAAATACTATTTAAAACGGCATTTACATTAGAACTTTTTACCGGGTTAACCTACTTTATGAGGATTTATTTGGCATGTATACAATAAAATTGACAATGGAAACCCACTGAGTTAACGAAATCCGGTATAATGTAAACGTGCTATAAAATGCTGAAGCAGCCTGTTAGAATTTGTTTTGTGCGAAACACTAAATATTTTTAATTTAGGTGGCAAATTATTATACAGTCGAGCTACTCTAATTTTGAATTTAAATTTCGAAAACTGAATGTTGCCAAAAGCAAGTTTATGCAAAAAACAAGCATATGACTGCATGAGACCATGGCATAATTATCACAAGGTAGGGCACAGCTACCAACTGATTAAAATTTTTTATCATGGAGGCTTGTTCCATCTAATCAAAATACATATTTTGTGTACGTGTGTGTTTTGAATACTATGTAAAATAAACATCAAATTACAAACATTACACACACAGTCACACATTTTTATATGACTTTGGCATAACAAGCCACAGTATGAAAATTTGTAATTTATAAGTTGCTATGGCCTACCTTGAATAATTGTGCCACAAGTAAAATTGGGGCTATTATATCTATTATATGGAAATCATTCAGAATCTATTCAACGATTTTAAAACAGTGATTTAAAACGATCGATTTTAAAACAGCGTAAATTAAAATTAAAGAAGGTGCACGAACTTGGTAAGTGCTATCAATTTAATTTATTAATTTAATATTTTAATTTTAATATATTAAAAGTATCTATATGTGTGATTTTATGTAATGTAATTATGTTCCCCTACTGAAAAAGTGGCAAATTTTTCCAATTTCACATTTAGTTTATTATTTATTATACTATTTAATTAAATCCTTTTAGTTAAATCCAGTACGATGTAGACGAGAACGTAAATTCTCTTATTTTATAGTCCCATGGTATATATATATAGTAGGTTAACCCGGTAAAAAGTTCTAATATGCAAGGGTAACAGCAAGTGTTGTTGTACAAAAAACTATACAACAACCACATGGAAATTTGTTGTTGTAAGTTCTACTAGTGTCAACTCATTTGACAGAAAAATGTAAACAAACAAACAAATCATCATCAAATTATTTTTATTTTGAAAATGAAATATTTTTGAATCCTCAAAATAAAAATTGAAATACATGTATGAAAATATATCAAATTTATTTTTCTATCGCTTCCACATCTTTACTATAATTGAGCCATTGCCAGCCAGAAAATGCTGGGAATAGCGAGTTGTTCCTTGAAGAAAGATTTGCTTCCTCAAACTTTCCCAGCAGGCAGATTGAGTAAATTGAATACGGGAGGACATTTAATAAAGAACGTGTTCGAATTGAATACGTTCCCAATTTTCCTGTTGGGTGATTTTTAAAAACATATTTTGTCAAATTCATATTGACACTAGCATTACGTTGGAATCAAATCAGCTGGGATTTGCTGTTACCTTTTATAATTGTACCATGTTATAGTCCATAGAATGTGTTATCATGTTATAGTGAATAACAAAACGAAGTGTCATTCAATGAACTTGTTCGTTCCGGAACTACAAACAGCTGATTAACTGTTCAAAAAATTTAAAGGAAAAATAGCCCAACTAAATGAGAGAGAGAGAAAACTCTCATGACGAATAGTGTGAACGAATAGTGTAACGTACGCCTTTGACAAGTAGTGTAAAGTGGGCCATTCTTTTTCTTTTCTCTTGTTATCACAAACAAGAAGAAGACGCAATTACTCATACGTCAGTGTGTCAAAACAACAAAACAAAGAATAAATAATAGGATCTTGGAATAGTTGGTTGTTGGTTCTACTTTGCTTTTATCCTCCATACACAATGTATCAGGAGTATTTAAATCAGTTGCACGTTTCCATAAATCCCCTGTCCACGGACGAACTGAAGGATCTGCTCAACAACGATGAAAAATTGGATGAAAAAATTGACACCGTTCTGGAAGTACTGAAGGCCCAGAAAGACAGTTTGTTTGCTGAAAATCGAACCAAGGCCGAAAGTAACATCGAAAAAGAACCACAGATCATAGAATTAAAAGGGAAAATAGCCGAACTAAATGAGGAGGGTAAACGTTGCTGTGAGGCAGTACAGGAAAAGCTTGCACAAATCAAAGAAAAATCCGGAGGTGTTAGCCAAGAGACAGCGTTAGCTCTACTGCAGACGGCTGCCGCCGAAAGTGAAGAGGCCTCCGAAGAAATTGTTAAGAAATTCACTGGCAACGAAATAACAGTTGAAGCATTTCTGGAGGAGTTTTTAGCTGCACGCAAAAACATGCATTTGCGCAGGTTAAAGGCTGAGAAAATGCAAGAATTGATGAAACGTCAAGCTCAGGGCGGTCGAAATATGGGATCTGGTCCGGCATACAGCAATATACCGTCAAGTGGTTTCTATCCAGCTCCACGTTTGCCATATGGCAGTGGTGGTGGCGTACCATATCCCGTTGGTGGACCAATGATGCCAATGCCACCACCTCGTCCCTATTGATTGCCATAACATTGTTTCTAAACCACGATATGATCTGTTCACCTCATAGCAGCGTACAAATCTATTGCTTTCTTTGCAATTAATTCCAAATTAATTAAAAAAATACACTTTATCTTTTGAATTTAAATGAAATATTTGAACAAAAAAAAAAAAAGAAAATCTCCAAATAGGAGTTACATTGAATCTGATTTTTTCCCTTTGACTCGCAAAAACTGTTTCAATTTTTTTGAATTTTCATGATTTTATATATTGAAATGATTATGAAATCAACATTATTACATACATATGTTAAAGTTATTCAGGCAATTGTTATAAGAAAATAAGTATTGCAGAAAATATAATATGAGATATATTTTATTTAAACATTGAAATAAACTAAATCAATTAATTTTTATATGTGACTCTTTGATGTGATACTTTATTTTGTAAGATTTTATCGAATAGGCTCCAATTCTATGGATAGCATTTATTCAGATAGAGGATATTGGACACAGAAATATGTACAATTTATTATTGAATATTAGGGCTCCGATTTGATTTGGTAATGGGGAAAATAGAAACACGGCAATATATTCACCATTTTTATACAGAATGTACTAAGGTCTGCTTCATTTCAATGTTTCTAGTTAAAAAAAGGAAAGTCGGAATCCTTATGTACTCTAAGGCCCTATTGGGAATTCCATATCTTTACTATTGAAATAATATTTAAATACATACGAAGAACAAGAATAATCAATGCAACTACGTACTTTAAGATCTAAATATAAAATTTTGCGTTTTATTAAAATATCATCATAAAATAATACAATGTTGAAATATACGTGTTATTAGTATTGCATCCTTTGTTGCGAATGTACAAAATATTCGAGAATTTGTTTATTCTGACGAAAGTTTCGAACTTGTTTACAATTAAATGCTTATTTATTCTTCTTGCCACCGCCCTTTCGGTGATGTATGGCTTCGGGTGCAACGGCTGTCTTATGATAACAATCGTTGGAAATACGATCGATGAAATATAATGCCAAAATAGAGAATAGAATACTAGAAAACAGAATGTGAATTAGTCAATTTAACACTCAATGCCATTAGTATCATTTTTTTAACTTACCAAGTTGTGGCGCATACACGATGTACAATACCGGCTGACATGACAGATACGAGCAAACATACAACAATTTCAGGAATAAATTTACAAGCGAAATCTTCACCAAATAGCAGCATTTCAATATTGGACAGGGAAGTTAAACTGAAGATGAATATAAATGAGCTGACAAAACCGCCAAAGATTGTAGTAAGTTGGGTGGAGGTAAACCATTCGGCATAAAAACGTAATGTTCCATAAATAACTAAACTAAGAATGCAGGATATAATGGCACTTCCAATGTGGGCTTTTTGTGGTATCGGTTCTAAAACGAATATATAATAGATTAATAGATAATACCATGTACAAAGTATATGAAATTCCAATGTTGAGTTTGTATGTAAGCCAGCGGGATGGGAATTACATATACTTAATACCATAGAGGCCATTTTTTAACTAGCCCCAAGCACATATTAATATATAACATCAACAAATACAATTTATTTAGTTTCTTTCTTCACTTTTTATAGTAATTCCCGATGTCTATCTACGGATGTGTCCCATTGCTATGCCCATATGACATTCAATGGAGAACAAAGTTCTATTTGAAATATATGTATGTACATATATATTTTTTTCAACACTGACTTTCAATCATATTTCTTGATAATTAGGAATGTTTTTCTTTAATTTTCGGTGAATCCGTGTCCTTAACAAAAACTTCTTGATCCTGATGAGATTTCTTCCGGCAATAGTTGATTGCAACAACAATGAGAGCAATCACAATAATCTCAGTAATTAGCCCCATTGCAAGTGTTGCCAGATTCCCTTATAACAAGTGACAACATATTACACTGTGAGAAAAATTAACAAATGATTTTACTACAGGTTTACATATGACAATTATGTTTAGATGAAAGAACTTTGCTTTTTCGTTTATTCCATAATATGAAAGGACAAAACTTCAATACTAAATAAAAAATAATATGGATTATATGTTTTGTTCCTGCAAAATCTTCTATTAAGGGAACCCCCATTCTCGATTTTTTATTTTTAAGATTTTAAATGGGCTGGTAAATGAATACCAATACTTGTTAAGGTTTGTAACTTTGCACATATATATTTGAAGATTTCAAAAGGAAGAAAAATAATTTACGAAACAAATTTGTTGTTGTTTTGTTGTTGTTTTTTGTGATCAAAGAAAAGTCCTTATTTTTGATGGCGGGCATGATAACTCCTCACTGGAACATCGGAATCCGAAAATTCCAACGGTGTTGGAAAGAGTACATGTCTGGCTCTCGTATGAACTAGGATTATTGACCTCGCTCTAAAATTAACAAAATGGCGGACCTTTGAAAAAATATTTTTGGAAAATCGTCAATTTTTTACCAAAAACCAAGTTAAAAAATAAGGAAGATCTTAACCGATTGGCTTTATCCTAGTTCATACGATAGCTATACACTCACAGAGAAACGTGTAAAAATTTGAAATCGATTGGGTTATTAGTTTTTGAGTTATCGTGCCCGCCATTCGCAAAAAAATGTTTAGAGAAAAACGCGTTTAAAGTTTGAGAAGCCCTTCAGCCGTCACTTGATGCTGTCACAATAAATCGGCTATATCTTCAAGAGTTCTTGAGATTTTAACTTGAAATTTTGCAGGGACATTCTTGAATTAGTGTAGATTGGAATTAAGTCAACAAAAATTTTGACCCCGAGAATGGGGGGGGGGTCCCCTTAATCATTTTTTTTAATAACATTTTTTCTGTTCCCGTGCTTGTGCAGAAAAGCACTGATTAGGTAGTGGATTTCTAACGTCAAATATAAAATAAATATTGTTGTTGTGTTTATTTGAATTTTTTTCACATAACTAAACGCGAACAATTTATGAAAGTTTATTTCTTCCCAAAATTGGGATACCATGAAATGTTTGTTTTATTAATAACATAGAAATTTCTTCCAGGCTTATGCTATAAAAATATATGAATATATTTCAATTTCATTTTTTTTTGTGTTTTAAGTTATTGGCCCGCCTCCCGATTGTCGAGTGTTAACAGCGCCACCACCAATTATGCAAACAATTTCATTTTAAATCATTTGAAAACAAAAATGTATTTTAAGTTGATAACATCAAGTGTTGTTGTACAAAAAACGATACAACAACCACATGGAAATTTGTTGTTGTAAGTTCTTCTAGTGTTAACTCATTTGTCAGAAAAATGTAAACAAACAAACAAATTATCATCAACTTATTTTTACTTTGCAAATGAAATATTTTCGAATCCTCAAAATAAAAATTGAAAAACATGAATGAAAAAAAATCTATCAATGAAAAAAAATCTATCATTGTCATATATATGTGTAACACATATGAAAATGCTGGGAATAGCGAGTTATTCCTTCAAGAAAGATTTGCTTCCTCAAACTTTCCAGCAGGCAGATTGAGTAAATTGAATACGGGAGCACATTAATGAAGAACAATTTCAAATTGTATGCGTTCCCAATATTCCTGTTGGGTGGTTTTTAAAAACATAATTTGTCAAATTCATATTGACACCAGTATTACGTTGGAATCAAATCAGCTGGGATTTGCTGTTACCTTTTATAATTGCACCATGGCATATGCTATAAAAATATATGAATATATTTCAATTTCATTTAATTTATTGGAAAACAAATGGCCTGTTCCAGTACTTTTTAATAGTAAATCTAGTAAAAGGGAAACATTTCATAATCGCTCTCAGAGTTCTAAATTATAGGTTCGTTCCCGTACTTTTTGATAGTAAAGCTAGTAAAAGAGTGAAATATCCAAAATTACTCTCACATACAAGATTTGCGCAAAAAGTAAAGGAACGAAAAATATTTAATACATAAAGAAACGCATGGAAATTTGTTGTTGTAAGTTCTTCTAGTGTTAACTCATTTGTCAGAAAAATGTAAACAAACAAACAAAATCAAAAATTTCATTTGTTAAGGACAAAAAAAGACTACAAAAAATTAAACAAAAAATTAAACGGCGTCCACTGCGTGATTTTGATAATATTAATATTTATTGTTTATTTTTTTATTTGTATAATTTAGAGGAAAACATTATCGAATATTTGGAAGTGGAGTTTCCGACGACTCCGAGTCCGGAAAGGCTTATATTACGTTTACATTTAACCGGATTTCGTTAACCCAGTGGGTTTCAATTGTCAATTCCTTTGCATATATGTCAAATAAATCCTCATAAAGTAGGTTAACCCGGTAAAAAGTTCTAATGTACATGCAGTTTTACATGGCTGGACGCTCCCAAAATGTTAATGCTATTGAAATTGGTAGATATTTTGATTGGAATGTTTTAGCAAACTTGAACAACAAGATATGGAACAAGTCAAGTTTAAGGGCTCCACTCGGATCACAGATATATAAATTTCATGTGGGGAAATGCATACTTCCCGAGATATTGGCCTTGAAATTTCGGAACATATTTTCTTTAAAACCCTTTTTCTATTGCCACCAAGCCAATATGGGTATCATTAAAAAGTTGTATCGGGTACTTTTTAAGACCCATATCGCGGGAAGTATGCATTTCTCCCTATAAAATATATATCACTGTAATCAGTTCACCGAGGACTACTTACTGTAAAAATGTCAAAGTGATCCAAGTGGAGCCCCTAAAATTGACTTAAGCCCAAGATATTTTGGACCAATGTACACACATTCATCTTCACATCTTCATTCTATAGTATCTTCATCTGAATCTTCTGCCAGTCATTCCTCTTCGCTATCCTTCAAAAGATAATAAAAAATCTGTTTGTCCATTTTTAAATTTCCTATTTGTTTTTTTTTCAAGCAAATGTGTGTGCGTGTTTCCTTTTTGTTGAAGCCCTAACTTTCATATGCTTTATTTCGGACTGTATATCTCTGGCAATCAAATGTCAAATTCACAATTTACTACATTTACTATTTCGTGCTAGGCCATAGTTGGGCAGACTTGCACACCAGCGTTGATGCGTTCTCTTAAAATTTTTTGGTGTTAAAACAAAAATTAACCTTAATATTAAATTTTCCGCGATTTTTTTAATGAATTTATTTTTTGAACTTCCTAAGATGTTATTTATGTTTTAAAAATATTAGATTAATTAAATTCCTTAGAATTATTCATGTTTTTATTTTCCCTTAACGATTTTTAAGAGAAATTTTGCCCACCATTGTGCTAGGCCAAATTGGTCTTGCAGAAAATAGGAGAAGAGAACGCCATTTTGGTTTTAACTCTCTTAAATTTAACTTCAATTTTTCCTACTTTTCGACGTAAGGAAACGCTTTTCTAGCAAAAATTGCAAAACTAGTACAATATAGTACTATATTGCAGGTTTGGGAACACAGCTTATTTTGAAAAGTTTGGGAACGCAAATCTAGTAAATATGCCAAAATTAAATGACAATACTTCAAAATCAACAGAACAGCCAATCAGAAGCAGACATTCCTGTTTACAATTTTTACTCGGAAAAATTTCTCGAGTAAAAAGTTTACAAAGAGAACGCCATTTTGTTTTGTGCTCTCTTAAATTTGATTCAATGTTTTACCAGTTTTGTGGATTCAGGAACGGTTTTCGAATAAAAACTTGTAAAATTAGTAGATTCTTTTAGATTCTGGAACGGAACTAAAATGTATTTTAATTTGATAACAGCAAGTGTTGTTGTAGAAAAACGATACTACAACCATGGTACAATTATACAAGGTAGGAAAGCTTTTGTCAGAAAGGAGAAAATACACCTCTACCTTTTTTTTGTGTTTTAAGTTATTGGCCCGCCTCCCGATTGTCGAGTGTTAACAGCGCCACCACCACACACCTCTTTTGGGCAATAATGTCAGAATAAAGTGACCCGTAAACGGTCATGCATGCATGACATGCATTTTGTGGTGCTAGTGAAAATGTGTATGTATGTGTCAGACCCACGATGCATGAAGCAAAATTACAAATTTTTGATTTTTCCCATGCATGACGTTCGATTTTGACGTGTTTGCGGTGGAGGCATCATGCATATTCTCATTTGTGACGTTTTTTTCAAAGGGAATGGCTGTACAGAGATGTCGGATACTGTGAAGAAAATGTTATAGAGTTGTTGGAAGTATGCCGGTCGTTCTCAGCCCTTTTTTTAAGCATTTTCTCTATTTTTTTAGCACAAGGACAAAATCGAAAAAAGTGTATCGTCGTTTTCGACATTGTCTGTACAGCTCGAAATCAAATGAAACATTAAAGCATGAACCGTGTGCGCTGAAGCTTCATGCACACTTATATGATTTTGATGTCATGCATGCGTGATCGTCTGCGGCCCACTTAAATAAAAAAAATGCATCAGCTGTGTTTTGCAGTTACCTTGTATCATGGCACAATGAATAGGTAGTCCATTTAGAGCAGGTGATGTCTTGATTAACTGTCAAAGTGGTAAATTTTACTTGAATTCGGTGTGCAATGCTGCCAAATTTTTGAAATATTTTAAGGAAAAATTTGACAGATAATCGAGACAAAAAAACATGTTTTTGTTTTGATACATCACCTTATTATTGCATCATGCCTTGTATAGTAATAAGTGCATTTACATTGTACCGGTTTTAGTTAATCCACTGCGTTTTAATTGCCAATTTCATTGCATATTTGTCAAATAAATCCTCATACAGTAGATTAACCCTGCAAAAAGTTCTCATGTACATGTCGTTTAATGGCACAAAAATTGTAATTAAATGGTAGCTATGTCCTACTTTGTAATAATTATACCATGCCTGTATCCTACCTTGTATTATTTGTATTATTGTACCATACCGATCCTTGTATAAATTCATCATGGAGTAGTTGTTTTTATCGATCGTTCCCACGTCTTTCTTAATAGATGTTTATTATTTTTTGTAAATGAATTTTATTAAGTTATTGAATGGAATTAAATAAATAATTTTTTAAACGATTCCCTTAAGGGCTAAGCAGAATGCTCGCGTTGAGCCATCCGTTGCGTTATGTGTTATCGAAAATACAACAACCACAAGGAAACGATAACACAAACGCTCGAAGTTGTTGTGCGCTGCGCTCCGAGTTAAATATATTTTAACTTTTTGCGTGCGTTAACGCGATAACAAAAAACGCTCAACGCGAACATTCTGTCTAGCCCTTTAATGTTTTTTTTTCATTTTCAGCTACATACTATACAAAATGACCGGAATAGAAATGACGTTAATATCGGCGACATAACAATTCATAATCGACGGCTGAGCAATGTGCCAAGGCAGATTTACTAACGTAATCGCATCAACACAGCTGTTGGTACAATTAGCTGTCAGAGATGTTATTGTAATGCAACACCAAAAAAAATTATAAATGAAAATCTGAATTTTTAAGGGCTTGTTCGACAATAGCATTATCATTAAACTTTTTTGCATTAAACGAAGTTACAACGTTACCTAAAATTCAACGAAGCGTACAAAAATCTTGAAAAATGTTTTGTACGGCCGTATTACCCAAATACGTCGAATCCATTTCTCTTAGCGAACTAAACAAAATCGCGAAATAAAATTAAGAAATTATAAAATGTGCTCAAATATTTCATATTCTTATTGAAAAAAAATAATATATATTTCTTTATGTTTTGTTTCTTTTTTCAACAAAAGAAAAAAGCAAAACTACGTTCTGTCATAGTTGAATTTTTTCAAATTCGTACGTCGACGTATTTCGGTAACATTCTAAATTCATGTGTACTACTTTTGTGGTGTAAAACGTCGAACGAGCTAATTGAATTTTATGTAAGGCTGTTAAACAAAATCTTATGAATCGATTTGGTTCTGCAAAACATACTTGACATATCATTGTACTACAACAGTTGTTGTTTTTTTGTATTCAATTGCTGATGCGGGTACCTTATTAAATCTACCTTGGTTGTCAGCAATGTCCTTTCTTCGCGTGCATTGACATTAGCAAATAAAAATAAATCCATTCTTTTGTTCGATTTTTATATAAAATAACAAGTTATTATAGAATTTTTTATTAGTTAAATATACAATTTACTGTGTACAGATACAATGGTTCCTCTGAGTGAAGCTTCCCTTGAGGAGGCAATACAAAGTGAAATAACTTTGAAACAAAGTGCCGAACAAATAGCTAAAGGTGGGTTAAATATTGCATGGACGGACAGGTGAATGAGTGGGTGGCGACGTTGGGCTGGCTGAAAGTCATATTGATAAACAATTCTATTTTAGATATTGAAAACAAAACATACGATGTGGTTAAACTATGCGAAAGCTTACAGTTCTGTTTGACCTCTAGCAATGTGGAGAAACGTGTACAGGGTACGCTGCTGTATTCACGAGTCTTGGCTCTGTTGCCCAATGATCACCTCAATGCTGAACAAGTCGAGGTGCTGTCAAATTTTTATGCCGCCCGTCTTAAGGATCATCATAATGTTGTACCCGCCATAATAGAAGGCGTTGATGCCCTGGTCCATATGAAACACTGTCCTGGAAAGTGCGTTGTTATGCTTTTGCAGAATTTCTTTTTGAATACAACATGTCAATCACAGTTACGCAGTGATCGTTTTCGTTTATTCCAAATATTTAAATATATTTCGGAAAGATATGTGGAGGGTAAGTGAGGTGTTTAATCGAATATCGTTTTTGGTTATTATTAACATGCAATTTTCTTCCACAGATTTAAAGGCAATGTCTGGTGATTTTATTTATGGCATAATCAATTCGCTGGATGGCGAACGCGATCCAAGGAATCTGGACTTTATATTCACATTTATGCCGAATTTCATCCAAACATATCCATTGTTGCATTTAAGTGAGGAGATGTTCGAAGTGTTTGCCTGTTATTTTCCTATCGATTTCAATCCAACCAAAAACGATCCGGATACAATAACAAGAGAAAATTTGGCTTCGAAATTGACGCAATGTCTCGTAGCCTCGCCAGAGTTGGTCGAATGGACGGTAGCATTGGCATTGGAAAAATTGGAAAGTGATTTGGTTGTGGCCAAATGTGATTCTTTGGAATTGCTGGTAGGTTGTTGGGAACATCAGCTAAACTGAAAAATATTTCTTCTCAATGTGTTTAACATTCAAAGGGGTTAACAAAATTTGCATAAAAATTACTGGATATATTTTTCTGAAGATTGCAATTTTTTGTTCTGTAGTCTGAGTATTTTCGTAATACTTTCTTTTTTACTTTGTATGTTTAGTACCAAGCTGCATTAAAGTTCCCCTGCGATCTTTTGGAATCTCATTTTGAACAAATATGGATTGCACTTAAAAATGAATTGTTTCCCGGCTCAGAAAACAATGATGTCATCTCACATGCTCTGCGTACATTACGTTGTGTACTGGAACAAGCGACCTCTAACACCAACATCAGTCATAATTACCAAACGATTATTTTGGGAACAATTTTGACACATCTTAGTGATGTCAATCATCGTCTTTTTAATTCTGCCTCTACCATTGCATTGGTTTGTGTAGCTGGAGATCCGGTATTTGCAAGCGAGAAAATTCTCAATACATTCTTAATCAAGCTTAGTGAAGATCCTAACACTTTAAATGACGATCAGTCGATACGCATTTATAATATTATTGCACAAATGTTTAATATCATTTCGCTAAAACGAGAGGATGTCTTTAAGGCTCTCAATGCGGAGTTGTGTTCGAAATTGCATTCCCATATTATTGCCAGTTTGAAGAAAACAGATGCGGAAATAAGTGATTTAAATCAGGATCTATTAAAAGTTTCTCTGACCGTGCTAATCGAATGTGCACCAATAATCAGTGAAGCTAACCGAGTGCTGGTGTATAGAATTCTAATGAGCTTGTTGACAAATGAATCGATCGATGTGGAACAAACACAACCATTAATGGAACGTTTGGGAGCATTGTATCCCATTGAATTACAATCGAATTGTATTGATGGCTGTATAAGAAATTTCAGTCTATTTTCAAACTTTGTTAAACAGAAAATCTTAACAAACCTCATGCCACTTGTTCGACAAATAGCTTTTACACAACGAATTTTGGATTTATTGTACCAGCAAATATTTGGCAATGATGTGACCAATGACGTTAGACTTTTATCTTTGGAAGCTTTAAATCGCCTGCTGAAAACAGAAGATCAACGCTTCATCCAAGATCTTCAAAATAATAGCGAACTTATAGACAAACTTGTACAATTGGCACAAAATAATAACCAATTAAATTCGGCTGTCCTGGCACAAATTGCCCACGCTTTAAGTTCCATCGTTCAAACACTTGCCATTGCCGAACAGTATATGGTGGCCACAAATTATTTATATAATTTGAATTTGCAACTTGAGGCAGATCTTTACATAGCCGAAGGTCTTTTGGGCTATTTACACAAAGACATCAGTCTTGATGATCATTTTGAGCGTTTATTGGATGATCTGACCGAGTTGTCGCTGCAATCGGAAAATGAAGGCATGCGAGAGGTGGCCCATCATTTGTTATGTAGCTTGGTGAATAAGATTGAGTACAGCGAGAATAATCGCGGCACAATCAAACGCATAATTAACAAACTCAAGGACGCCATTAAAAAGGAAAACAAGAAAGCTGTTGAAGCACTGTCGTGGTTGGGCAAGGGCCTTGTTATGCGGGGAAGTACTGAAGCTGGTGAAATTGTTGAAACCGTAAGTCTTTGATTATTGTCTTGCGATTCGTTGTAATTACTTTATTTTATTCTAATTACAATTATAGTTATCTGAATTGTTGGATCATCCTTCGTTATCAACAGCGGCCTCGTTGGCATTTGAAATTATATCTGCAGAGTATCCACAATTACATCTGCCACAGGTGAAATTTTTATTCCAACAAAAGTTCTTCCATATGATTTTGGCGAAATTGGGCCATAAATTGGAACAGTATTGTGAACATCATTTGATGGCATTTGTGTATGTGTTGAAGGCAACACCTCATGCTGTTTTGAAAATGAACATTGAAAAGGTAAGTAGAGGGACTGATTCGAACATTCATTCGAAAGATCAATAATTGTAAAATCCCGTGTGGGGGAAATGTTATAATAAAGGTTAGTGTTTTTACATGTCCCATTTTAGGTATTTTGATAGTCATGGACGACGCATTTTTTACTTTTATATATTTGTAATCCTTTAAAATATTAATAATTCTAGTCTCTAATTTATTAATTATTTTCATTTGATTACAGATCGGACCAATACTATTTAAATGCCTGGAATCGGGAAACGTTCACACTCAAGGAATATCTTTACAAATTTGTGAAAATTTTGTCAAACATCAAGATGAGTATTTCCGCAGTCATTTGAATCATTTAATACCAGCCTGTCTAAAGTTAACAACATGCGATCACTCAATGGTAAAGAGTTTCTAAACTCCGCACAAAACAAGAAAAATAAAATAATTTCATATTATTTTTCATTTCAATTACAGAAAATAAGAATATCGGCATTGAAGCTACTGTATGACATTACCAAATATCCAACATTTGTTTTGCTTCCCTACAAAGTTGATGTGGTCCTGGAACTGGCAACAGCTCTCGATGATCCTAAACGTTTGGTACGCACTGCTGCGGTACAGGCTCGTAATGCCTGGTATATGATAGGAGCTCCAAAGACAGAATAACTTCCATGAGAACAACAATAACCATATACATACCTAAGGCTTTTTGTATGCGAACCTTTGATAGTTACTTAAGATACAATTTTATATGTACTATGTAGTATGTGTATGTATAGAAAGAAGACTATTTTCGTAAATAGAAATTATTATTGTTTAGTTTTGTTTTAAGAAAGAACAAACTACACTGGGGTATAAATAAAACTCCAACGCAATATTTGTTGTTTTTTGTTTGCTTCGTTTATTGGATTTCGTCAACATCAGTAGGGGTGGTCACATTGCGATCTGGCCATTAGAGCACATTTTTGGGCCTTTTGTACAACTTCGGGGCAGCGACGTTTACGCACCAAACGGCAGTCTTGAAAATATCCTTCATTTCTGGGGAAGCCGTGTGTGAAGTCCTTATACGTAACCAAGCCATGGCCCCACACCTTTCCACCACGAAATTCACCCTCAAATTTCATGCCATCGGCACGCCAAAAGATGCCATATCCATGAAACCAGCCATTCATGAACTCACCTTCGTATCTGTAAATGTACATAGAAGCATGGTTTCATAACACAAATAAGCACAGCGTAATGAGGAGAACATTACTTGGCTCCATCTGCAAACCACATACAGCCCAATCCATGACTCATGCCTTCAAAAAATTGGCCATCGTAGCGGGTGCCATCGGCAAATTGCAGATGACCAACTCCATGTTTCATTCCACGTTGATTCCATTCACCGATGTAACGTGTTGAATCTTCATAACGCCAGCCGCCTACTTTCACCGCACCTTGTGGGGCTGAAGACTCCATGCCCATGCTCGAACCTCTGCCTGTAGCACAAAATCCATGATATTAAAATTTGGATCTCCAATAAATAAATTCGTTTCATTTCACTGCTTTTCTTACCCTGTTGACCTTCATCGTAATCATCCATATTTAGGTATTAATATTTCCATATAATAATAAAAAACTATAAATATTACAATTATTTTGTTCTTCGTAGTAGTATTTTCCAATCGTTTTTCTTCGTTCAATGGCCAATTGTTTACTAGTCAATGAAGTGTTTTGTTTGGCTTCATCGTTTCACATTGGACATGTTTGTTCTGTTTTCCAAATCTAATTAACATGATTTTCCTCTGTCTTTTGGAATGTGACCATGTGCTATGTTTTGTTTAGGAAAAAACAGTTCACTTGTTGCTTCTGTCTATTTTTCGCGCGGGACTATCGAACAGTCTGGTGTATACATTTGACGGAATAATATAATTCATTTTTCGGAAAGTTCGTTACAAGGAGAACTTCTGAGTCGATAATTTCATTGACCTTCAAAATGAACATTGACCTTCATTGACCTTCAAAATGAATTTAACGTCGTTTTGAGGAAAATCGTTTCGAAATTGAATGACGTCGGATGGAAAAGTTTGTAATTTAATTTAATCTCGAAAACTGTTAATATTTCGTGCTCTTAACCAGATAACGTATTTTTAAACGTAAATGTTGTAAAAATTATACAACTTTATTGACATAACGGTTACTTTCTCTAGCAGTGGAATTAATTATTAAAAGGATGGTGTCCCGGTGTGTACTGCATGGAAGGATTATTCCCATTTCCGAATTTCATAATTCAAAATCAATTGTCTATATAATAGGTTGTGGTGATACCATAATCGGATTTCATCAGAAGCTTTGAAAATTAATTTATCCAAAATGACTGCAATAGCTTTTGTAGTGATATTTTCAGTCGTTGAAAAGTTAACCATTTTTTGTTGAGGGTTTCTTTTTCATTTCATTGTGTTTTTTGTTGGTTGTCTGTGTCTACTGACCTCATTTAACGTTGCATAGAAATGGATTATAAATTTGCCAACTTAAAGCTCACAATCGTCGTGGAGAGAAGTATTGGCAAAAATCAACATACCTAAAGAATATACGAAATTGAAAAATGCTAAAATAGCTATCGAAAGTAGTGTTATATATTTAAATAGCTGTAGTATGATTTGATAATTCCTAGTTTACAGAGGTTATTTTTTAGTTTGTGTTTTCGCGCAGACTCTTACTATTCCAATGTAAACAAAACGTTCACATTCAACACAAACATTAATATTTAAGAAAACAAGAAGCACAAGCCAAACTAGAGGAAATTTTACATATTTGGAAGAATAATAGACTGTGCAAGAAATGAAGTGTCATTTGAAAAAACTCCAGTGCTGAATGAATATTCAGCAGTTGAAATTATTATCAATTCATATAAAAATAACTTGGCGGGCAATGTGGACCAGTATGCGCGGGTAATGTGGACCAGTAACTTTAAAGACAGTTTGTGTATTTTTTGTGACAAATTTCAATTTATTTTGGGTGACAATAAATGCAAAAATATATGGGTTAATGTTTTGGAATTGCCCACATTTAATGGTAAGGACGATATTTTGAAGGTCCTATCTTCATTATCCAACAGAAGCAGCTGAAATTTCTCATAGGATAGAATACCACCTCATGGAAATGTTTTTCATACTAGGCCCCATGAAATTGTCCCGTTTTTTTAGTGGTCCACATTACTCGACTTTGATTCATTTATTTAAAAACATTTTTCGGGTTAAAAAAATAATAAAAAACCAGTGAGCGGAGCAGTATAGTCGGACGGGGCCGACCATACGATACCCTACACAACTACCACGGAACTCAAATTTTGTGCGGATGTTTATTCCGAGCCTGGGCAATATTTCGTGATATTTGCACCCTCTTGCCCGATTAGTGGTAAACAGCTCCTCTTCCTCACACTGACATATTTTCCGAATATTACGAGTATTCAGTACAGCTATTGTCCAGATTCCCTTCACCGTGGGTTGTGTTGTGATGTTCGGCTTTCATTTGTGGTCCATAGATCGACTCGAAAATAACACAAAAAATTAAGTTTTCGGTCCACTTCATTCCAAAATTATTATCTAATCATCACCGAAAATTATAGGCGTTGTTCTTGACCATACCCGGGACCTAATGGAACATTTCAAAGCGATCAGCGCTATAGTTCCGCCCTCTAGAGTGATAATGGGTTACTAAATAATAAACGAATACGGAGATACCTGTAAATATTTAGTTGTAACTCCCACATCCGAGTACATACAACAATATAATTGGTCTTAATTTAAAGGTCAACCACTCCTCTTGGATATGTAATCAACTTCTCGGGTCTATGTCCTTCAGGGGCAAATATATAGGCAATAAAATACAAATTTTGTAATTTTTCACACAAAAGTCAGGGTCCATTTGACCCTCTAAATATTGACCGATCTTTTTCAAAACAGGCATGCTTATTCTTTGGCCCGATCCCCTTCTCCATGCAAAATTTCACGAAGTTCGGGCCATTATTGCGGCCTCTGAAGCGACCAGAAAAACCGAAAAAAATTTGGTATTTGGTCCATTTCATCCCCTAAATATTAACCGATCTTTCCCAAAAACAATAGGGGTCTTCATTGGCCAGAACCCATCATACATGCAAAATTTCGTGAAGATTGGTCCATAACTGTGGCCAGTATCGTGTTTACAAATTATAATGGACAGACGGACACACATGTCTAGATCGACTCAGCTAGTCGAGATATGACGATCGGTATACTTAAAGGTGGGTCTAGGACCAATATTTCGCGGCGTTACAAACTTTTGGGGCTGCACAAAGGTATAATACCCTGACAACATAGTTGTGTAGGGTATAATTAAACCTCACCGATTTTGTGGAAAATAAAGTTCTATATTACTTCTTTATATTTAAGAAAAGCAAATTGTTTGACTCTTGTGATAAAAAAAAACTTTTCAAATCACAGATTTTTATAAGAGCTTAACTAAATTTATTTTTACTAATTAGGACAACATATCAAGGCGGCACTCTTATATTTCTGCGTACCAACCCTTTTTGGCACTGAAACTTATAATTCTTAGAAATAAATCCAAATTAAATCTTACCATTTCACCACAACCTCCCCATTTCTTCCAACGATTCTATTATCTTTTCTATGGATTAGTTAAATATTTGTACGCAATCAAACTATCGTATTTCACAATATGAATACAGTCGTTTGAAAGTAGTAGCAGACCTTTTTGGATTTTCTAAAGAATGAGCAAATTTCAAAAATTGTAGAAAATATGCTTCAAATTTCTCGAATCTTTGAAGCTGCATATAAAATTAATTTTAAAATATGAAAGAAACAATGAATGTATACCGCAGAAATTAATTTGGATTTAACGATGGTATGCAATCCACTAAATTACCTAACATGTTAGACGCGCCGTCATATCCTTGACCTCTCAAACATGTTAGATCCAAACCCAAATTGGTTATTGTGTTTATTATGACGGTCGAAAATACTTTTCCTGTTAGTTCTTCTAATTCTACGTAGCAAAGAAAACATCATTGACTTTTTTAGATACCTTATCAAAAATCTTATACATATATCATTTCATACGCTAAACCCGATATGAATAAAACACTTTGTCACTTCTTCAACAATAGACTTCTGGATGTATTATCCAATTATTTCTATTAACTCGTTCTGTATTCTGGGACTCAGGTATGTTGTATTTTTGGGTGTACTCTTTAAACTTTTTTCTAAGTTTACGTCTAACGACAATATTCGGGAGGCTTTATTCCCCTCAAGGCGATGTCTTCCCTTTCACACAATTAAATTGGCTCAATGGCCACCTTAAGATATAAATATATCTGAAGCATGAAACATTTTTCTTGATATAAAGTCCTGAGTCCTCATCATCGCATCTTTGTGGTATTCCTTGTTTTCTTGGGAGGTAAAGCGTTTAATAGCATCTTGCGAATTTTTAAGAGGGTGCGTGAGAAGTAATTTTGGTACTTGGTGGTTGCTCTTTCCCCAACCTCCTTTATTTTCGGATTTTCAAAAAATAAAAAACTTTCATTTTCTGGCTCACTTTAATAAAAGTATGTATATACTAAACTTTCGTGGGTCAAATGTTAAAAAAGTCATTCGATTTGACCGAATATTATTTCTTCAGCTAAAATGGCAGTAAGGCTAAAATAGCAGTAAACAGGAGGGATCAGCAGGAGAACAAATTATCTCGTTATAAAATAAATGTATGCGTTCTTATTATTCTAAACCATTTCCGAATTTAATGTTAAATAATACATGGGTGACTTCTTCTTTTAATGGACTTATTATTTTTATGTCCTCATTTTAAATATTTTAAAATAACGGTTATTTTTTTAAATATTTATTGAATTAATAACGCTCTAGTCCCTTTAAAGTAATCCCCCTCAGATATACTACACTTATGTCAAAATGGATTGGAAAAACCTCGAAACACTTTTGAAACGCGCTTTTTGAAATAGTCAGCAGTTCTTTTTCGATTTTTCTTTTATATCTTCTATCATAGCAAATCGCTTTCTTTGCTCGATATCTTCAGTTTTGGGTTTTTGTTAAAAATGTATGCACAAGCAACGATGTACATGTCATCTTTTGCGTTGTATGGCGCAAAATCCATGAATGGTTGATCCACAATTCTGTACGTTTTTGACCTTCACATTTGAACGAAGTTGATGGTCATATTCTCGGTCTTCTTTAAAAACATTTCATATATCCTTACGCATTTAATTTAATTTCATTTTTTGGCAAAACTTTATAGTATATTTGATCTATTTACCCTAATACTCGAGAACATGTGTGTCAATACGAAACGGCGAAAATGGATGAAATCATTTCTGGGTAACGTCTATTGAAATACATGAATTTAGATACGAGCCTTATAAAAGTAAACATTTTTTTTATTTTTTTTAATTAGTACATTTTATTGATTAATAATTTCTGTTACACAAATTAAGGTGTACTATTTATACTATTATGAAGCTAAAATTGTCTGTAGTTGTTTTTTTGTTTGTTTTTTTTTTTTATACTGTAAATACGATTGATAAGAGAAACGATAATTTTATTATTTATTGCTGCAATTATACTTAATTATTTATATTATATTAATAGTAATAATGATATAATCTTGTTCCAAAAAAATCAAAATGACAATCCAATGCAAAATCGATAATGTGTTTGTTTTTTTCGTTTCTTTTGTATGGTACAAATAATATTCTGTATCGGACAAATTTCTTTACTATGTATCTATGTGTGTGTTGCAAATTTAAAACATTCTTACCTTACACTGTGGTATATAAAAGATTTCAAATAAATATCAAACATAAATATAAATAGGAGAATTACGAGAATAATATAAAGAAAATAATTATCAAACTTTCTTGTATATTATTATTTTTTTTTAATAAATTGTTGTTGCTGTTGTTTTATTGTTTTCCTTAGTTTTCTTCATTGTGTTATTAATTCAAATAAAGAATGGATGAATCTTATCAACTACAATTAGGACTATAAATAAAAGTTGTAGATTTCTTCAGATGATCGATCATCATTTTTAACCTTAAAGGATTATGCCTTTGTTCCGATGGAATTATCATGCCATTACAACAATGCGAAACTAGACACAAGGTGTCATTAAGAAATTGTTTAAATTGGGGTTTTGGTTGTAATAGAATCCATATTGAACTGCAAAATAAAATGTTTGGATTATTACTTGGGTATTCACAGGAGGATGTCTACAAAGATAATTTATACTCACTTTCTATACAGTAAGGTTTTTGCTTGATCAATTATTTTTTGCTATGATTTATGGTTGCTGTGGCATCAGCGTCCCACTTTCTAGAGCTTCTTCAAGTAGGCGGCACATTTTACAGCGCTGCTAACTTGACCCGTGCTAATAAGATTTAATTTCTTGTGTTTTGCCCGGAATTTCTTGACATAGGCATCAATTAAATTCTTTATCTTATTGGGATCTATCTCACCCGAACGACTGTGGCAAATCTATATATGTGAAAATATGTGTCGTATTAGTATAAAGAGTTTGTGGTGGGAAGATAAGCGTTGTGTAGAATTATCCTACCTTTGGCACAGCTCGTCGCATAATTTCCTTGTAGTCCTCCTTTGTGATGTGCTTCTTGTTATATCTTGGTTTCAATACCAATTTCACTTCCTCGACTACGCGTTCTTGTCGATTCAATTTACGTAAGAACTAAATAATAAAATGAATATTGAATTTAAGAATAGGATTCGTAGCGTGAGAATGTCAGTAGCACTTACCTTTTCCTTCACGTCCCCTGGCATATTTGATACCTCATTAAGACTTCCTGTAAATTGAAAAAAGTAAGTTTGACGATTATTATCATTATCAATATTAAATAGAAAAGACGAGGAAAAGAAAAGCGATTGTTTTTCAATTGGAGTAAATTTTATTCCTGTAAAAAAGTATCGATATATGTAACGCAATTTAATAATATAATTTATTGATGAAATATATTTCATTTATGTATTTTGTCATAACCTTAGATTAATGGCATACGGAGGTTCTGATCGAGCGAAATGCTGATGGCCAATTAAAGGGTAAAAATGATTTCGAATTTATATGATCAATGACAGCGATTTGTATAGTTTGCATTAAAAATAAATTGTTAGCGACTAAAACACAAACTTCAATTCGAAAATTATTACTATTATTAACCAACACCAGTTATAGCGAGCGAAGTGCTTTCTTCGGTCCCAATAACTTTATACCTATTTTTCATACAACAAAAAACTAGTTTTGGTGACCCATACAGAGAATTTTAACATACGTTTATGATGAACTAAAAATCTCTCAACAGACTGGTGCTTCTACTACATCCATAACGACCGAAGTTGTCCGGTCCCATAGAGATCGTTATAACCGCGGTTAAAGGGATATTTCTTCGGAACTTAGTGAAAAATATAATCCGAAACGTAAACGGTGTGGAAAGACGTAAAAACAGTTATGTAACTCCTAAAATTGAAGCAAGTTCATCGGTTCCATCACATAAAAGAAGACAATCGTAAACTGGCAATAAATTACCAATTGGGTCCAGCTATGAAAATGGAAGGTTTACCCCAGAAAAGCCCTACAAGCTCACTCAATGTGTATCAATGGTAGTCATATTCCGAAATGCATTCGGTAGTCGTCGGCTGGACTCACACGATGAAATCCAAGATCGACTGGTACTGTCGCAATCGCTTATAACGACGGTCAAGGGACCGACAAAATTGAGCGCTATTAGCATGTCCTTATGAACGATATCAAATAAGCGGTAGAACTTTCCTCGGGACTTTTGTATAGATCGTTATAACCAATATATCGTTATAAAAGATTTCGACTGTACTTCGTTTCAGTGTAAATATTTAAGGTGCTGAAATTACTAAACAACTTATTCTCGGCAGGTGGCATTGATTACATAGGAAGGATTTCAATTTGAAATTGTAGATAGGCCTCTAAGTGCTAAATCAGTATAGCTCGACTTTATTGCAACGGGACAGAAAAAGAAAATGCGACAGGAAGTCCCGCCGTGTCTTCAAGAGACCACTTGAATTGGGAATCGAACTGAAATTTCATAAAATTTGTATAAATTTGCGCTAATATGAATGTTCTAGGATAGCTTTAGATATTTTTTTAGACATTAGTTATTTGATATGGGATGATAATATATGCGGAAGCTGTTCTCAAATCTGAATTAAGTTCGCCATGTTCTAAAGGGTCAGTCTTAGGAACAAAAAATGCATACTTTTCATTCATATTTTGAGCTCTAAGTTTCTACGGATTTGGGAAATATAGGTTGGGGAAAAAGAAATCCATTATTTTTATATGATTTAACATGCATCGGAATGTCCGATTTGTTGCTATTTAATGTTAAATGTTTTTAAATGTTAAATGTTGCTATTTTAACTTCATAATGCCTCTCTCATAGAAGTCCTGCTCTCAATTTGCAAAAAAATCTAGTAGTCGATTTTCACTATTCTCCCTAGATACCACCATATGTGTGATCCATTTCTCATCTCCAGGCACCATCCGCTTAAGAAATGGGTATATCTCATTCCGTTTGGCCAAGGCTTTGCACATGGAAATTCGATCCATCCTATTTTTTCTGTTAATTCGTGTGGCACCCAAACATCGAGCTTCTTTTTCAATCCAGCTCTGTGTAAATGGTTTAAAACAGTTTTAGGGTCGCTTTTTAGGTCCTGGGGTGTTACGACTGTTACGACCATTTCTACGATTTTATCAACATTTTCGACGACCGGCCTACCTGTGCGAGGTTCATCTTTAACATCAAAAATTCCTGAACGGAATCTTCCAAACCAAAATTGCACATAATTGGTTGTTACAGTATGGGAACCATAATCACCATTCACGATTTTAGCCGCTTGGCTTGCATTTTCGCCCTTGTCAAAGAAAAACTGTAAAATGTATTGAATTTGCTCTTTGTTCACTTCCATTTTTAACACCCTGTAACTCACAACTGAATGCACCAAACAAAAAACGGCAAAATACATTTTTTATTGCGAAATGTCGCCCTTCCAACGAGCATAAATCCGAAATTGTTTGATCGATACTTTACGAGATATGTATCAGTACAGGTACAGGCATCTGCCGAAAAATTAATGGATTTATTTTTCCCAATCTAATATTTCGCGATGTTAAGAGGCATTACTTCACAAAATTCAAATTTTGTTATTTAACACAAAAATGTGTTGGTTCATTAGACCCGCTAAATATTGACCGATATTCATCAAATCAGTCGTGATTATTCTATGCTCACCCACTAAAATTTCGTGTATTCCGGTCATATTTGTAGTCTCTAGAGCGAAAAAACAGGCGGTAGGACACACATCGATTCAATAATGACTTTTACACATCTCTTGCTTTTTTATTTTGATCTTGTGATATATTGTTGGTCTCTCTTCAGCAATGTGTAGTCCCAAATTCGATCGACAAATTTTGTTTTAAGATCAAATTTGTAGCATATGGTGCACCAAAGGGTCAAATTTAGGCCGATTTGCACAAAAATGTGGCATAGGTTACCGGACATGTACGGATTGATTTAAGTCGGTTCACATATAGATACAGATCACATATTTGATTTAGTCCAATTTCATGTCAATGGTCCTTCCAAATGCGGCGTCTGTTATAATAGTCGGCCCGCCCGACTTTAATACTTTCCTTAAGTAAGTATTTATGCATATGTTTGTAAAATGTAAAAGGCAACGGTGAACCGAAGGTAACTTTTAAGAAAATTCAAGTTTCCATTCCGATCGATTTTGATTTACCTTCTCGAGATTCCGATCAATTTGAAAAATTCCGAAAACTGAAACATTTCTCCAGTAAAAACAAAAACCACAAAAAATTACCCACTTTTATATATTGAATTGAATATAATTGAAAACAATGAAAACAGAATCGGAAAAAATTGTATTAAAAAAAAATTAAACACATTTTTTTTAAACTGATTTTAAAGATTTTAATTTCGTTTCACTTTTATATTTTTGCTTAGAATATCTTTTGTAATGCTAGATTGTAAAATTCTCTAAAATTTTTATTATTATTTTTTTTTTCTGAAGTGTGGGTTTTGACGCAAAAATTGTGTTCATTGAATATCTAACAATTCAACATTTTGAAAGAAAACGAGCAACAATATTAATTTAAATGTGAATTTATAAATAAAAACATAATTTTCTTTACATTAAAGCGAACAAAATTTTCATTTTTCTGAAGAAGTTAAATAAGGAAACGAGTTCCCATATATAGGTTTGTCGAATTCCTCAATAGTAGACCCATGTCACAATGTATGTCCGATTGAGACATTGTACCAAATTAAGTACAGTTTGTTTGTAGTTTTATTGAAATCAGTTCAAATTTAGATTTAGCTCCAATATTTAGTTTCAGCGTAAGTCTTTCAGTTTAATGGAAATCGGTTCTGATTTAGATATAAAGTATGCAATATATGCATTTGTACAACGACGATAAACAAAAAAAATCATTATTAAATAGAGTTCCCAAAATCAGGGGTATCTCTGCTTTTTAAATCGATTTTTATTTTACATCTTCAACTGATAATTTGCAAAGCTTTTGAAGATAAAGTCGATGAAAATGAGGTTATTCGAAATCTATGAATCCAATCGCTTTCAAATGTTAATGTTAATAAAGTAAGTGATGCAAATGTGGTCAAGGCAGATAATGTGTATATGTATAACTGAAACATGCTCTATAGTTTGTTCTCAAAAAAAAGCTATACTGGCTCCCAATAATATTATTATATACCCTACACAACTATGTTGTCATGGTATTATAGCTTTGTGTAGCGCACCTTTATATATTGAACGTAAATCGTGTCGGTTTGATTACGCTGAATAAAACCTTTTATGACGGTTGAGGAAAATTGAATAAGATTGGTAATGGTTGAGAGGCCACTACGAAAACCATGTTGATATTTATGATAGGTTGAGGGAATTGCACTTAATTTAGCAATTCCTCTATAATTCGAGACATTAGGTAATGGAACTATATGAGAGGCCAAGGGAATAATTAAACAATACGCTAATGTATCTGAAAATATGGACTTTTAATTGAACGTCATATCTCGACTTGCTGAGTAGATCTTGACATGTGTGTCCGTCCATTATAATTTGTAAACACGATACAGGCCACAGTTATGGACCAATCTTCAGGAAATTTTGCATGTAGGATGGGTTCTGGCCAATCAAGACCCCTATTGTTTTTGGTAAAGATCGGTTAATATTTAGGGGATGAAAAGGACCAAATACTAAATTTTTGTCTGATTTTCTGGTGGCTCCAGAGTCCGCAATTATGGTCCAACCATCACGAATGGAGAACAGGATCGGGCCAAAGAATAAGCATGCCTGTTTTGATAAACATCGGTCAAATGGACCCTGACTTTGTGTGAAAAATTACAAATTTTGTATTCTATAGCGTATATATGTAATCCTGAAAGACATAGACCCAAGAAGTTGACAGTATATCCAAGAGGAGTGGTTGGCCTTTAAATTGATACCAATTACATTGTCGTATGTACACGGATGTAGGAGTTACACGTAAATATTTACAGGTGCTTACGTATTCACATATTGTAATATAAACCATTACCAGACAAGAGGGCGGAAATGTAACGCTGGTCGCTTTTAAATGTTTCATGAGGTTCCAGTTATGGTCAAGGACAACGCTTATAATTTTCGGTGATGATCAGATAATAATTTTATGATGAAGTGGACTGAAAACGTATTTTTTGTGTTAATATTTTTTGACCTCTAGTCGGTCAAGAGGGTGCAAAAATAGCTAAATATTTCCATGATCAAAATATAGAACCACAGAAAGTTAGATTTTCGTGGAAGTTGTGTAGGGTATCATATGGTCGGCCCCGTCCGACTATACTGCTCCGCTCACTGGTTTTAGATTAAGTTTGCGTATAACCACGTACTCTTTGGTCCCCGCCATGTACATTACTTTCATTATATTAGATAATTTTTAACTAGAATCTAGGTCATGTTGTCAGGGTAGTGCTTCTTAAATCCATATTGAACCATCACCAATCTCAACATAAAGTTGCACATCCTAATTGTAGAAGCATTCAACCACCTGGGAAGTTGGATGAACTGAGGTGTATACTGGTTGACAGGGATTTCGGCTTATTTGCTATTTCTGAGACATGACTCTCGCTTGATATTTCTGATCGTACCTTAAATATTCCAGGATATAAACTTATACGTAATGATCGGTTAACCGCCGAAGCTAGTGATGCAGCTACTAAGTGATCTATTACTGATTGCCTTTTTTAAGAATCTTTTAAATTTTGTTCCTCTTGTTATAAGGAAAACATCTTATGTTAATGATCCTTGAATCTAGGAGAGTTGTTTTTTATAGATCACTTAGGGACAAGGCATATGCTGCTGATCAAACTTCTAATAATTGGAATTCTTATTGCAGACTGCGTAACAAGGCGAAAAGTGTAATACGCAAAAACAGAGAAGAATACATTACATAAAACTATTTTATGGGTTAGATTCGACTAACTTATGGAGAGTTCTTAAGGCACCGAGTTGTACTAAAGCACGGATATTTCAATCTGCAATGATATTAATGTGATTAATAAATCTTTGTCTATCCTATCGAAAGTTATGAACCTTTTGATGTAGATGAACTTGTTGATACTGCTAGCTGTCATTCTTTTTGTCGCATTGATGAAGCAGAATTGTTAGATGCTCTTTTTAAAGTCAAATGTCAAATGTTAATGTCATCTACCTTCCCTAAAATTTGGAAAACAGCACGTGTCGTGCCTATACCTGAGTCAAACATCATTCATTGGATCCAATTACTATCCTCCCATCATTATCGAAGGTAGTTGAACATGTAATCAGGAATCAGCTGCTCCATTTTACTACATCTAAGATAATTCATTCACAATATGCTTTCCGCCAGGGATATAACACCTCCTCCTTGCTTCTGCATCTTACTGATTCTATACGTATGAATATTAACTCTAATAAGATTAGTGCCATGGTTTCTCTTTAAGACTATGGTTTGTAAACTGAATAGAGGATATGGTATTTACAGGTCAGCTTGCAGGCTTGTTTATTCATATTAAATTGGAAGATCGCAATTTGTTGTTTTGAATGGTGAAAAATCGAATTTCTAGATTTGCTTTCTGGAGTCCCATCACAAGGATCGGTTTTGGGGCCCCTTTTGTTTGTCCTATATATTAATGATCTTCCTAAAATCTTTAACCCTTGTACATGTTCTAAATTTCTCTTTGCGGATGATGTATTCTTGTTGTTTTCAGGAAATATTTTTAGTATAGATATTTTTGATAGTTCTAATAACTCCTGCTTATAACGTTTTCGGAATTGGACCACATTAAATTCTTTAAATGTCTATGCTTCATGAATTTGTAGATAAACACAAGTGCGTAGGTGCTTTATTAGACACTAGGTTAACATTTGAATCTCATATTGATGTCGTTGCTGGTAATGTTTGGGGTATTCTGAGCAGTATACGTTCGACTAATATGCTCTTGCCCCTGCGTGTCAAAGCTATCTTAGCTCGCTCTCTTCTATTGTCGCAAGTTGTATATGGTTTAGAGGTTGTTTCGGGTACTGTTGGCAATTGCATTATTAAGCTAAGGCTTCTTTTAAATACGATTGTACGATTTGTTTACAGTATCCCCATTAGGAATCATATATCAAATCATGTAGAATATTTCCTTGGCTGCTCGTTCAGAAACTTTGTCAAATGTCGCAACATAATATTGTGCCATAAAGTAGTGTTTTTTTATTTTCTCTAGATCCAGTAGAAATCCTAAAATGTTTATAACACGCGTTGTCCGCTCTGTGTGTATGCTAGATCGTTTATTGTTAGAATAGCTCGGATTTGGAACAGCTTACATCATGACTTTAGAATTTTCTAACAACGTTTTTCGCCTGAAATGTATGTCTTTTATTAGATAGTTGGTTTGAATTTTAGCGAATATACTACAGCCTTGACCTATTGCTTATTGATTTTAGTTTGCATATTACTTTATTTTTCTTTTTTATGGTGGGGATCAAACAAGTATTTCGGTTCATTATTCATCTTTTGTAATTAATATTAATATTGAATTATTCTAAGGCGTATATTGAACTTGTAATATATTATTGGCCGTTAAGGCTTCATTATTACAGAATGAATTAATAAAAATAAATAAAATAAAATCGCATTACTCTTTGCTAGATTTGTCCCCTAATCTAACAAAGAGTAATGAACGAAATGAATCACAAGGAATAATATCGAAGGCTAAGAGTTTAAATAAATTCTCCATACAACAATTAAATATAGCTATGCTTTGACATGATTATATAATAAAAGATAAAATTCCACTCAATGTAAAGCTTAAAATTACAAACGAAAATTTGTGAATTACGAATTACATTCTCGAAATACAAGTGAAATGTTATGAGTTGCAAATTGAGTTTTCGAATTACAAATGAAATGTTCGAATCGCAATTGAAATGTTTTGAATAACACTTGAAAAAGGTGTAGTATGAAATTAGAAATATTTTCAAAAATATCTTTTAAATAGGGGGTATAGTATTTTTTTCAAATTGATTCATTGATGCAAAATTAAATTTAATTTTAATGGGATAATTAATACAAATTTGACAACGTGTGTCACCTCAGCCCATTGTTTAAAAGCAATATGACTGCTACAATTGTTATTACAGTTGTAGCAATCATCCCCAACTTGCGTTGGCGGTTTATTAAGGATAGATAAGCCTACACTACTGGACCTTCATTATTATTAACATAATTTTTGGTGTTTATACTCTTCGAAAATGTTAAATTGTCTTTAAGTGTACGTTAATATTTTGCGGACACCTACTATTAATATTCAATAGAATAGCTGAATTTACAATTATACTTTTATGATTTTAGATCCAAAACATTTAAAGATATTTAACCTAACATGTTTTTATAGAGGTAACTCTTCACAAAATATGAATTTCATACGTTAATTTGTACCTAATTAGTTTTCAGATTCATAATATTCGAACGTATATAAACTTGTAATAATTACGTTGCTGTAGTGATATAAATCACATCCTTTGTATATGATTAAAATAATTAAAATTTTATATAAATTATCTTTTTTGTAAAAATAATTAAAGAATATTTCTAAAAAAAAAAATAATAACAAAAAATAATTAGTACACATTTGAACTTACCAACAATTTGGTCAACACATCATCATTATCATCAGTTCTACACTGTTAAACACAACACAACAACTTCAATACAAAAACAAGTTCACATAATTTTTCTTTGGCAAAAATACCCAAAATATAAGAATGAAATTGTTTCTGCATTGCATTGAATTGTATCAACAGAAAACAGTAAAAATAATTATTGAAAACACTTCCCCACGATTTACAGAATCAAGGCGCAAAACGATATAACGAATATTCTTCTTAAAACATAAACCATTTCACCGTTGCAATTATCACGCTTGCTTTTTTACAGACTAGAAGATAACAAGTATTCATATTGTTAGACCCACCTTTTGTTTTAGATGGCCGTGACGATGCCCCACCGGCTGTTGGCTTTTTGGAGGGCGTATATGAGGGCAATCGTAAAACCGGCGATGTACTGCCGAAGAGATTATCGAACGACGAATCTAATTTGCCAGAACCCCCTGCGGCGGTATTGCCACGCTTTGAATAACGCTTCGAAGTACTGGTATCGGGAGGTGGTTCAAATAGATCTTCGTAGTCTCCCGAACCCGGAGAGTAGGGGCTGTCGGCATCGCGCAGTGTGTACGCATCGTCGTTATTGTTAGATGCGCCACCATTCCGCATATTTACACCACTGCTACTACTGCCGCCAACACTACCGGTAATTTTCGGTAACGGTAACATTTTCTTCGACACATTTGGCGGTGTTGGACTAGAAATACCATTGCCCGAACTCAACAGCACATTGGAGAGCACAGTGATGGATTTGTCGTCGGATTTATTGCGGAATGATGGTTCGTCTGAATTTGTATACTGTTTGGAATCACTCGACTTGTTGGCCATGTCTTGGCTATTGCCGACCATAGTTTTTGAGCCCATCAGTGCCATGACTAAGTCAATGGGATTGAGTGAGGCGCTCTGCGCCATATTTCCTATACCGGACAATTGTTCTCTACGCTGTGGATCATCGTGATGTTTCTGTGTTGAACCGATATCACCGCTAACGTCCGTGTTCTGCGAAACATCCATTTTCGAGGGAGGAGGTGTGGGTGAACGAGGCGAAATAGAGGGGGACTTTGTCGGTTCGAATGGATCATATGCGTCCGGTGAGCATGGTCCCGATTCTGGTGGCGTATTCGGTCCAATCTTTTGGCTGCTTTGGACATGCATTGTGTCCATATCAGCACTGTGAGGCTCTTGCACTTGCTGCTTTTCAGACGTCGACGGCATGTCATAGTCATCATCTTCGTGCAATGGATTGCGCACCTTGTTAGTCTTCTTGGACTGCAAGTTAAATTTAACAGATGGGGGTTCTGGAGGTGTTTTCGGACCCGTCTGTGGGATGTCATATGACTCTTCCATAATTGTATCCAAACGTTCGGCGGATTTATCGCGTTGACTACTGTCTGCCTCTTGCCTTTGGCTGCGATGCATGTCGAGGTCGTTGTCCCTGGGACATGACGATTCACTGCGGCGTCTATCACGTCGCTGGTCGTTTTGTGCACGTTCGCGATTTTCTTCGCTGTCGGTAAGTACGATAACATCGGCTTGTTCCTGTTCCACCTGGAACGGCGAACGTTCCAAATCAATGATGGCCACCGGTTTCGAATCCACCTTCTTACGCTTTTCCTTTCGTTTCTTTGACGAAGAGCTGCTCTTGTTGACATGGTCGATGGAAACGCGTCTGTTCGGAAGCAGGTCCTCACGATTGGGAGGCAATGTGACGATGGTCTGTTGTCCATGTGCGGCGCTTGTTGTATTTTCTTTGTTGAAACTTACGCTAACCAATATGTTATTACCAGACGCGAACACTTCCTTCGATGGAATGGGTTCGGGTGTTTCTGTACGCCGTCTGCGTTTCTTTTCTTTGCGCAGTGTTTTTCGCTTAGAGCTTTCCTTCTTCTTCTTTTTGGAGCGTTTTGTCTTTTCTTTTCGACTTCCAGGCGAAACAGAGCGTCTGATAATCGGCGGATAATGAGCGGAAATTGGCGAATGCATTGGCGGTGTCCAAGACACATTCTTTTCCGGTTGCTGATAATCGACATTGCTAGCGATAACAGGTGGTGCGGGACTTGGTGAAGGGGACCATTCATGGTCGTCGATCGGTGATTTTTCTTTGGGCATGTGACGCCGCTTTTTCTTTGATGGCTTCTCGAGAGCGAACGGATCCGCTTGTCGGGCAATCCTTCGATTCGGCGAAGGACTTAAGCTTGGCAATCGTCGTTTCGATTTCTTCTTTCTTGCATCTTTAGACTTTTTCTTTTTGCCTTTTGGTGGAGGACTCTTGGATCGTAGTCGGTTCATTTGTGGGGTGTAGCGGGGTGATAATGAAAGTGATCGCGATCTGGAGCGCAATCTGTCCCTGCTAAGATTTCGGGGACGAGATATACTTCTGAAACGTTGTGGACCTTTATGGCCATTAAGTCGAGGATCTGGGCCTAGAGATAATGAACGAGACCTCATAATTCGCAGAGGAGTTCGAGACCTTCGTCGCATTGGAGATCGCCTAACTCTTGGAGAAATCGATCGCCTACGAACTGGACTAAAGCGGCGAGGAAGAGGTGACAAGGAACGTCTGCGGTTGTATTGCGGTGATGGCGATAGGCTAATGCTGGGCCGACGAATACGGGATCTGGAACGTGAAGGTGTGCGTGAACGAGTTTTAGATCGTGACCTAGAAATCGAGCGAGATTTTGTTCTCGAACGGGATCGTGAATGTGGTGTTCGTGATCTGGTGCGAGATCTTGAACGAGAGAATGAGCGCCTTCTAGAGCGTACACGAGAACGCGAGCGGGAACGTGAAAATGGCGATCTTGAGTATGGACTTCGTCGTCGGCTTAATGATCGACTAGGTCTTCTTGAACGTGAATTGTCACGACCAAAACGATCTCTGACTGGTTTATTCGCAACTACATGGCGAACATCATATCGTGGAATCTCACGTCTCTTAGGCTTATTTCTGGGGATACGACCACCGTCCCAACTTCTGCCTCTCAAATTGCCGTTGCTGCCAAAGCGGCGCTTCTCCCGGCTGTGTGATCTGCCACGTCGACGACCATGACCTGGCGAGCGAGATCTTGATCGGAATGATCCATATGAACGTGACCGTGAGCGCGAGCGAGATGACCTTAAACGAGAACGCGAGCGACGACGGGAGCGCGAACGACTACGAGATCGGGAACGAGAAATAGACCTGTTCCTGAAACGGTTTTTAAATGGAGCTTTGTCTCCCCGATAATTGCGCTTCTTACGCTTTTTGACTTTTTTGAACCTTGCACCCTTGGCATCGTCAAGGGGATCCAAAAGATTTCCACCTCGCTTCTTACGAGATGTCGTCGTGTCGGGTTCCTCCTCTGATATGATTAACTCTACTTCGGGTTCTTTGGGTTTCTCCGTAGCATCGTTTTTACTTGAATTCTTTTCCGGGGTTAATGGAATGACAATTGGAGTTTCTTCTGTCCTCGACTCAACCACTTCGGGATCATTGTTCTCATCTAAACATGGTGTATATGAACGATCTGGTTCCACCTCATCAGTATTTTCAGTATTCTTATTTTGTGAAGTTTTATCTTTAGTTTTTGTGGTGGCATTTTTATCGGCATTTAATTCATCCCAATCGCTGTCGTCGTATAATTCAATTACAGCACCGCCTTTGCCATGGTGGGCACCAGATGGTTCATTTTCCGGTGACCTAGATCGGCTTGGTGAACGTACCGTGCTGCTTCTATTGTATGGAACCGTGGGTGTATGACCCTTTGATGTATCATCGTCGCGACTACTGTTTACCGAAATGTTGTCGTTCTCATTTCTTGGCCGGCGATCATTGTCATTGTCTTTTCCCGAATTATGTGATTGCTTTTTAGGACGTTTACCGGTAACGTCTTCATTGTCATCGCTGTCATCGTCATCATCATAATCGTCGCCATCATCTTTTGTTGATTTTTGTGTTTTTTCATTGCTATTCTCATCATCATTATCAGTGGACCTACCTTTTGTCTTGGCTGTTTTATTTCTTTCTCTTTCGTTGTTCATTTCTTCCTCGCTGTCAGTTATGTCTCCCTTTTCATATGTATTCTTGTTCGCTGTTTCCTTTTCTGTTACAGATTCATTATCATTTTCCTTTTCCCCTTCAGATTCATCGTCCAATTTATATTTATTAACATCGCCATCATCCTCATCATCATCTTCGTCACCATCTTCCTCATCATCTATATTTTTCTTTTTATTATTTGCATCATTGTTGTTATCGTTTTTGTTGGCAGCTTCATCTTTGCTGATACTTTTTTCTGTATCTTTATCATCTCCTTCATCAACATCTTCATCATCATTTTCTTCTGTCGGATTTTCTGGTTCATACAACTCTGATGGATCAATTTGTGGTTGATTCGGTGTCTCTTCGTCATCATCTAATTGTACTAAATCTTCATTTTCATCGTCTTCCTGAGAAGTGATAATTTGTGTGTAAGGAAAAAGAAAATGATATTCTTGGTTAGTATACCATTTTGTGGGGGGAGTTGTGTGTATTTTTGTGTGTTTCTACATTCAAAATAATATTCAATAAAAAATCCTCGCAAAAAATACCTTTGAGAGGATGACGCTAAATTTCAAATATTTTCCCTGTGACAAAAAAAAAAACCAAGTGAAGTTCTTTTTTCGTAATTCATTGTTACGACCTCACATCACATTTTGTCGAAAATTGATTATCCACAAATCAATAGCAAGATAAAATAAAAATTTTTAAGCTTATCTTGGGAACCATTTTACAAGAGTAGACAAATCAAAGTTGGCAGTGAAACTCAGAGTCACAGAGCATTGATGGACTTCATATTTTCAGGTAGTGTTTTCCAGAAAATCCATGAAAGATGCCGATTTAGGGGAATTGGTTCGGATTGAGCACTCGAATGCAAGTCATCATATTTTATTAGACTTTGTTGGGTTTCTGGACATAGTAATATTAGCAGGACTACAGTCGCCTGGCATAAAGTCTACTGAAAAAATTTGGTAGTTCGCGATTAAGCCATGGATGCAGAATCTCCTAAGTCTTTTGACCGCAGAGCACACGTCTGCATTCTTTATATTCTTGGCAAAATCACCATAGGAATCATCAAAGATAAACTCCAAATGAGTAAGAATAAAGAGAGGTAGGGATATAAAGGTTTCACATCGTAAGAAGATTAATAAAAATTGGACAGATATAGATATATACTACACACTTCTTTTTCTTAGAAATGGATGCTATCACTACTTACAACAACTAATTCTCGTAATTAAGAACAATTTGGCCTTAAAGGTCTATGGTATGCAATTTAAATAACGCATAATTTTAACGTGAAAAATTCTGCATTTGAAGAACATAGAAAATCGAAAGTTGTACAGATTCCATATTACATTCATATTGCGAAGGTTACTAATATTCAGGACGATTCGATAAAGCACCTTAGATAAGCTATATCATAGAGTAGGAAAATTATAAAAATAATTTTTAGACCAACAATACTTCAATTTTTGGCCTGAAATTCCATATTAAAGAAAAGAAAGGATTCACAACAGATTCCATGACAATGGAGTCTACGAAATGCTCAGCTAACGACTGTGACCTCAGTCCATTGTGTAAAAACATTAGGTATGCTACAACAACAACAAAAATCACAACATCTTAAGGTATTACAGTCGAGTACGCTTATACGAACTTTTTTATGGCGAACACATTTCCTGGTAGCGAAGTTTTAAGACATATTTTTCATACAAAACAATGTCAGCTGTATTGTTAAGTTTATTAAAGAGAAAGAAAAGATTTTTTCATGCATATTTGGCCTTTAAGCTAAGTTCTCATTAATGAAAAATAAATTGAATTGAGTATTGAACGAAAACATTGCACGGAACAATTTATTGGATTGGTTTTGTCTTTAACAAGTATAATGCAAAAAGTAGGTTCAAACAAAATTGTCGATTTTCAGATTGACTGGTAAAAATAGCTTAAAATATCATATGGAAGTTCGAATGTGTTTCCAACAGATTATGAAAGGAAATGTTTGCCAAAAGGTTTTTTTTCAAACCACGGAATATTTGTTCGAAAAACATATATTGGAAAGCATGTTATCACAGTTAACAATTTTAACAAAATACTGTGGAATTTTGAACCATAAAACAATTTTCCAATCCTAATCTCAATCATTCAAGCGAACTGAGGGGTCTATGATCCGAAACGCCCCGTGTCTTACTCGGTCAATGCTACAACAACATCAACAACAGATTTGTACTAATACAGTCCCAATAATAAATGTATACAAAAATGTACCGGTACGGAAAACAACATCAAAATTTGCATTACAGCCGATCTGACGTTGGAATTTCTATATGCAGTAATTTAATGGGTCGATTATGGAAAGCAACCAAACTCCAGTTGCGAGCTCAACTGGCAACGCAATTGAAATAAAACTTAACATTATGAATATCAACTTTTCTCTGTTGCTGTCGATAATACTGTTTTGACATTTCTACAACTAGAAATATTGTAAACAAACAAAAAAATTAATAAAATATTTCAGAAAAACTAATTGTATGTGATGATAAGCTCAGTGGAACTATTTTTTGATGATGAAAATTATGTACAAGGTGTGCCAGAAGGCATTTAAAAGATAAATCTATTAGAACTACCATCAGTTCTGTGAGTAGATGCTGACGTTTAGAGAAATTTTCGATCAACTGCTCATATTAGCTTAAAGGCGTATTTTCGACTACCAAAAGACGCCGTTGTGTACATAGATGAAGCCTTAAACCCTGATTTCCGAAAAGGCTGGCGGTCAACAGCAATTCCTCCTCTCTTAAAAATATATGCACCTCTGATGTTTTTTGTGGAGGGAAGTTTTCTAAAGTCCCATAGCAATGACTTCAACCTTGGCCTTGGCTCAACCGACAATGTCGGTGGTTTTCGCCGAAGTTGATTGTATCCAAATTAACGGAGGAGGAAAAAGGGAAGAATAACTTTTTTTATTCGAAAACTAAGTTCCAGGGTGTTGTCGGATGTATTGATGATACACACGTACATATCACAATAGAAGATGTTCGCCACTTTCTGCCATTCATTTGGAATGCGTGTTGGTTGGCCGGCCATAGCAGTTAAGGTCTTCTGAAATGGCCTTCCACACGTCATCGATAGTGGCTTTGGTTTGACCAAAAGTCCGCACGCCGCGTGCTACATTTGGTTGAGCTTCCATCCGGGCAATAAGGACCGCAAATTGTTCTTTTGTAGTTATATTAACCATTATGGGAAGCCTACGAAGTTCAGTTATTATAAACAGCAACCAGAAATAAATGGTTGCCGAAAAATTATATTTGAAGCAACTGAAGTTGACAACAGTTGCCATCCATAATGCAAATTTGGCAACAGGCATCGCAACTAAACTATGGTTGCCATCCGTAATCGACCCATAAGTTTTACTGGAACATTACTAGTGAAACAATTATCTCCTAAAGCATTGTAAAATACAACTTACATTACAATAACATATCTACAGAAAAAATATGAGCGATCCACACAACAAATGATCGCTGGCAAATGAACATGCATTATATCGAAGACTTGTAAGCATATCTGCATTTGAAGACTTACAGGATAAGGACAAGAATTGACATAACTTTGCTGTTTTCTTGTAACTAAAGAAAATCTTTTTCGACGGTGGGCATGATTTCCGACCCTGGAACTTCCGAATCCAAAAATTCCAACGGCATTCGAAAGAATACATTTCTGGATCCGGTATGAACTAGGATTTACTTCGCACAAAAATTAGCAAAATGGCGGACCTATGAATTTAGATTTTAAGAAAATTTTTTATTTTGGCTACAACCAAGTAAGAAAATAAGGAATATCTTGACGGATTAAATTTGGTTCATACGATATCTATGTATGTACAGAATAAGATGTTAAAATTTGGAACGGATTAGATTATTAGATTTTGAGTTATCGTGCCCGTCATTCATAAAAACGCTGCTTAAAGTTTGAGAAGAACTCTTGCCGTCACTTGATGCTGACACAATAAATCACGTCCCCTTAACACTTTATGGCCCAATGGTGCCCACAGGGAACACAATGTTTTAGAACTTATATTTAATATTCTGGTAGCAGATATACATTCTTTGGATTTCATATACCTAAATATGGACGATACATAAAAAAATAAAAATCTGCAAAATTAAAATTTTTGGTAAAGTTATGAACTTTTCAATATATAGAAGAGGGCAAACATGTGTACAGTACTAATTTGTGTATAAAACGCTTCGTATTCGAATCGTTTGAATTCTGCCATCAGAATTATTTTTGATTCTTATAAAACAGAACATAGAGAATAATTTAAAATTTCCGTCAATTTTGAATTTGGTTTTCTAAATATGGGCTTTTATTTTTCAGAAAGAATTTACTGTATGTACTGGATGTAGCGATGTCAATTTTTTTCATATCCTATTTAGGATAGTTGCATTAAATCTGTGAACAGAAAATTGTTCTATGATTACGGAAAAAAATCCGGCTCAAGGGTTAATCACCTCTACATATTTCATTTTAATGTGAATCTCTCATTATTTACTACATGTTATTAGTTAAATAATAAATAATTAAAAATGATAAGAATTGTTGTTCAATATTAACAGCTCTATACCGAGAACCTATAACTACTCAAAAATGCTACTTAAAAATTTCAAGCCGATTTATGGTGGAAGCGCGAAAGTAGTTTTTTACGACTGGCGGTCATATAATTACTCTAAAACTATGAATCCAATTGGTTCCAAATTTTAACACAGTTAATCTAGACGGTAAAGATCTTCCTCAACATAATCATAGTTCGTAGCAGAACCGAACATGTACATTTTCTAATTTAATTCGAATTTATGTTTCGTATTGTAATTAAACCCTGATAAGACCAGAGATTTTTTCTTCAACATATTTTATTTAATTTTAAAACTTAAGTATTTTAATAATAAAAAAAATACTTTTTAATAAAATTTTTTTTACCATGAAGCTAGGAGAGAATATGTATTGTGTTATTGTCATTTTTGGTGTTCTTTTAAAAGGACAACTGTTAGAATAGTGTAATTTCCATATATGCCTTTGAACTATTTGAAATGGCCGGATATTTTAAAAGGACAACTGTTAGAATAGTGTAATTTCCATATATGCCTTTGAACTATTTGAAATGGCCGGATATTTTTGGCGTTCTTTTAAAAGGACAACTGTTAGAATAGTGTAATTTCCATATATGCCTTTGAACTATTTGAAATGGCCGGATATCTGTCTTACAAAGTCTAACTGAATTTTTGTAATCTTGTCCTTTTAGACACTGATTATAATTTATAAAAAATTAAAGCCAATCCAAGTGATTTTATTATTCTACAAGCTGCATTTCAAATTATTAATTCATTATCTGAGTCCCGTGCAAGATCGAAAGGAAAAAAATTGCAAAAATTAAGTAGTTTATATATTTTTTTAATACTCATATGTCTGTTCTTCTTCAATATTTCATTTTACCCAAATATATGAAACTCTTTCATGGACATTACAAAAACATATATCCAATAGTTCTGCCCAAAAAACTATCATCGACAGTTTTTCATACCAATTATAAGTAAATTTCATAAAAAAAAACACTTCCAGCAAGTTGAAATGCTTTGAAGAAAAATCAATAATGAAATTACTTCATATCACAAAAATGGAATTATGACAAAAATACATATCGACGAATTAAAATTGCAGAATAAAATTTACTCCATTTCATTTCTAAAAAAAAGAAATATATTTTTTTTAAATAATACACATCATACCTTAGCCTCATTGGCAGAATTTGAAGATGCTTTATTTTCTGGATAGGCTTCAGTTGATTTGGCGACTTCTTGAGATTCTTGTGAGTAGATTGCGAAATTGGGACAATTTGAGTCGTCATCTCGTCCATAATCTGAATTCAATTGAAATAGAGCGCCACCTGGAGGATGTACCATCATTGCGGGTGGTGTTGGTGGAGGTGGCACACTCAGAACAACTGGTGCAGGTATTTGCCTCACGGGCGGTGGCAGCCCACCAAATAGATCATCGGAACTGGCAGCATTTGGTGGACGCTGTGGCTGCGACTGTTGCCGATTCGGTGGTGCGAAACAGGGTTGTGGCGGTGGGCCACTAAAAGGATTTTGTGATTGTTGTTGTGGTTGCGATACTGGTTGTGAGGACGACTGATTGTTGTTATCGTTCTGTTGATTGTTACCACCAGCAAACGGCATGGAATTTCGGCGATTATTATTTTGGTTGTTTTCATCGTTCTGTTGATTGCGCTGATTGTAATTCCATTGTCGGAAGGGTGTGAATCCTGGACTTGACTGATTATTTTGATTGTTGTAATTTGATGGTCCACCACTACTGAAGTTGAAATTACCACGACCGACCATATTGAAGTTCATACCTCCGCCACGACCGCCATCACCACCGCCAGAGGGGCGATATTGGTTACCGCCACCACCACGGTAGTTACTTTGATTATTCCCACCATAACGGTTATTGTAACCACCGCCGCCACCAGAGTTAAAATTTGGATTGCCTCCACCACGAGAATACATTGGGGCTTGGGTTATTTCATTCTGCTGGGAGCTATTTGATGGGGATTGTGATTCAGCAGATCTTTCACTTTGTTGATTATCATTTGATTTTTTAGGTGGTGTGGTCGTTTGATCTGGCGGAGCAGAGGTATGTGGTTCATTATTCCTGTTACGTTCCTCTGAACGGGGCAAATTCAACGTGCCATCGGTGTTGATGTGTACGTTTTCCATATTTCTACTGGCGCTATGCCAACGATCTTGTAAATCCATTATACTCGACAAAATGTCCGAATTGGCATTATCACGATTAGCCACCGGTTCCGGCACGTGACGTGGACCAACACGACCTAGTAGCAAACCTTTACGGGATCTTTGCGATCCATAATTTGAAATTCGAACGGATGTCTGAACTGCTGTTCCCTGTCCTGTCTCTATGTGGATTTCACTTTCAATATTTCCACCAGGATCACTATCCGAAAAATATTCTAAATCATTGACGCCCCCAGTTATGGAAAGGCCAGCGCTTGTTCCCGACAGATGGGAGGTAAATGTGGGATCCGTTTTAACGCCCATCTGTTCAGCTAAACGTTGGCTTGCTGTCAAGCGAGTGCCACGTCTGGATCCGGATCTGGACGACCTTGTCTTATTAGAAGATCGACGAGTTTTACGTCTTTTTCTGATGACCTTCTTTGTAGCTTTAATAGCAAATTTCTCATCGAAATTGTTGACATCGTATTCCACTACATAGGTACGCTGTCGTGGCCTTCGTCTTCTTTGTACTCTACGTCTTTTCCGTGTAGAGCCACTAACGCTTCGGTTTGTAGTACGGCGTGTTGTTGTAGTTGTTGTCGTAGTGGTACGTGGACGCCCTCTTTGTGTTGTACTGGTCGTAGTAGTGGTGGTAGTCGTTTCCATTGCCGATACACTGGCCCTAGTTCGTCTTAGAACTGCAGCGCGAATGCGTTCATTCTGTCTAGTTCTTAGAATTCTTGGCTGATGAACTTCCCTGACTCGCAGATGAGTTTCAGGTATTCCCATATCTCTAATATCTTCATACAACATATTCAAATCTTCATCTTCTTCCTCTTCGTCCTCAGAATCGGCACAGTTATCGCAATACCATGAACCTTCCGGGATTTCGGTTAAGGGTTCGGACAAACAGTCCATGTGATAGCCCTGATTACATTGATCACACAACAACATCACATCCTCACGATCTGGCCTACCACAGATCTCACAATTCGTAACATCATCGAATTCCTCATCTTCGTCGTTCAATATCAATTCTTTAGCCGCGTTCGGATCAACGTTTATTTCGCGAACAATTCGACGATTTTCATACGATTCGCGCACGATAATACGTTGGAATTCTAAACGATCGATTGGACAAGTTTGGACATTTTTCGACCATGCCTCAATACAAGCGGCACAAAACAAGTGCTGACACGACGATGGCGAACCGATTTCTTGTTGTCGAAATGATAATAAGCAAATTGGACATTTCTCCAGCATATCATTGCTGCTGCTGTCCGAAGTAAAGCCGTTCTCATCTTTCGGCTGTTGGATGGTGCCTCCGCCGCCATCGATTTCATCCTCTGACATAATATATTTCTTTTTTGCTTTACCGCGCGATTTTTTAGTTATCTGTAAAGAAAAACAAAAACAGAATAGAAAATTTTAATTAATTTCAATTTCAATTTATTTCATAAACGAGAATCTAGCCCAAAGGGCCAACGATTCAAAAAACAACAAAATATAAACTACTCCAAAAGCTTAAAACTAACAGTGTATTAGCTTAATGTTATCTTAAAGACTATTCAGTTGGAGGGGTTCAGAACCATTGTACTTCAAAAACATTTTTATTATTATTCCATTATTCCATAAATATAAGTTTTTGTCATATTATTATGTTTAATAGGAATTATTTATGACAATTATTTAATAGTTATAATAAATAGAACCAGCTACAAAACATTCGAAGGTATTCTTTAAAATCGAAAAAAGATGATTCATAGATTTGTAGACATATTCTAGGAAATCATATATTCGCCACAATTCAAAATGAAACTTCGTGCACATTTTAGTGTTTTTATTGTATTTTTGTTGTAAGACGAAACAAATGGTCTTACAATAAAAATTGTAACCATAGACAAATCTCAATATCAAAAATATTCAAGTCAGTCAATTTCAAGACCATAAAGGATCAGTGACATTAATAATAATCGGGCAAATGTGTATTTAATATGTGTAGGCAATATGACGTCCAAAAATACAAAGTTTTAATCAAGAACTTGGAACCTTGAAATAACATTTGAAATATGAAACGAATATTTAATTTTCGGATACATTTCGAAGCCCAGACATGAAATCACATCAGAGAAACTGCTTTATATTGAACAGTTATTTCACAGGATATACTATTGTTTCCAAATATCATGCAATTTGTTTTCGTTACATTAATCTGAATATTATTACTTGAAGCTCAGACACAAATTTGACGGACATCTTCATGAATGAATGAAATGCTCAGAGTTTTAAACCCATAATTCGTAAGCCATTCACATAGAGCATAAATGAAAGAGGACCACATATAGAACCTAATGAAACTACAGATGAAATGTTACAAAAATTAAACGCGACTCCATTTACTGAAACGAATTGAGATCGACCATTGAGAAAGGATGATATTATGTTGCACGTGGTGATAGAAAAATTAAATTTTGTGTAAAGTTTTGCTAACAGAAGTTTATAATCAATTTAGACAAAGTTTACTGTTAAAACGCGCTGATGCTTACTGTCTAGATGTCTTCTGGTTTATCTAATAAATCAAACATTAATGTTGTGGTGCAGTGGTAATTACAGAACCCAAATTGGAAACAATCAATAAGGGAGTTCAAATCCAAAAATTTCGGATTTGTTTATTTAGAATTTATATAGAAGAATCCAAAATAGCCACCATTGTGAGCCCATTGAAGTCTTGATTACAAGAGAATATTACCGTTTAAATGAATTCCTTGAATCAACATTTAATTTATATGTTTATGTCCCTTGGAAGCAATCTTAATATGATCTCAAGATATACGCGGAAAGGCAGATACCGTAATATAGGGGTTATTTAAAAAGTGAATCGTAATTGTACTAAAAATCTATAATACACTCAATTGTATTAGGCATGTGTAGCTAGGGCTAGGGTACTTAAAATCAAGTTGGTGGGAGTTTAAAACGATATTTTCTATTATTGATTATAAAGATTATGCTATAAATAAACTTTAAACATAAGCAAGTATTTAAAGGAAAACTAAAGCAAGACTCAGTAGATTTTGTTGTTAAATCTAGTTTTTTGTTGTTGTAGGAATTTTCTTCCAGACATTACAGGTAGTAGTAGCCATGTTAAAATAAAAATATGTAGGCTATTTGCTACAACAAAAATTAATACAGTAATATAATATGTTATATTTCCATTTTTTCTCTGAAATGGCCATAACTATTCAATCAAAACAAGTACTCGATTTTCTATCTATTTCAAAAAATATACAAATTTTTGTAGCCCTAGACAACGTGGGCTCATCAGGGCGACATGTAGAATTCAGGAAACACCTTGGCTTCCCTTTGGTATAAAGCGATTAAAAACAACGATTATTGTCCGTTATTTTCAAATTATTCTTCACTTTAGGCCTGACACTTTTTTCTATAATCGAATTGAACTGATTTATTACAACTCTAAATTGACTTACATATATAAACTAACATAAAATATCTAAACTCATAAAATTTGAATAATTAGCAATAATCATTGTTTTAGTCGCTGTATACTAAAGGAAAACCAATGGGTAGTTGCTAATTTACACGAGTCGCCCTGATGGCACATATTGTCTAGGGTTACAAAAATTTGCAGAGGGATTGGGGAACACCTAAATAAATCCCTACAAAAAAGTAATTAAGAACTTAACCCATTCGAAAGCTATAACGAAATTACTGTGATTGTTTTTTTTATTATAATTTAAACGTGGATTTTAATACATATTATTTTAATGTACATATTCTTTAATGTATATGAGTTCCTACATCTAGATCAGATCCGTATAGACTAATTTAAGGGAACGCCTCCCATTCTCGATTTTATTTTTTCAAGATTTTCAATGGGCTGGTAAATCAAAACCAATGCTTGTTAAGGTTTGTAACTTTACACATATATAATTGAAGATTTAAAATAGAAGAAAAATAATTTACAAAAAATTTTTGTTATTGCTTTGTTGTTGTTTTTTGTAATTAAAGAAAAATCCTTATTTTTGATGGCGGGCATGATAACTCCTCACTGGAACATCGGAATTCGAAAATTCACTCTAAAATTAACAAAATGGCGGACCTTTGAAAAAATATTTTTGGAAAATCGCCAATTTTTGACCAAAAACCAAGTTAAAAAATAAGGAAGATCTTCACCGATTGGCTTTATCCTATTTCATACGATAGCTATACACTCACAGAGAAACGTGTAAAAATTTGAAATCGATTGGGTTATTAGTTTTTGAATTATCGTGCCCGCCATTCGCAAAAAAATGTTTAGAGAAAAACGCGTTTAATGTTTGAGAAGCACTTCAGCCGTCACTTGATGCTGACACAATAAATCGGCTATATCTTCAAGAGTTGTTGAGATTTTCATTTGAAATTTGTAGGGACATTCTTTAATTAGTGTAGATTCGAATTATATCAACAACATTTTTGACCCTGAGAATGGGGGGGTCCCCTTAAAACAAAAAATGTATTAATTATGGGGTTTAAGCGACTTCATGGCAATCAGTTTTCTATGGTTTTCACTCAGATTCGGACCCATAGGCTCAAGCATAACCCAAAAGATTTTATTCCTCTGTTCATAATGACATACACGAAAATCAAAGAAGACATATAAGAGTGCCACCACATAGTCAGCAGGGGTGGTGGACAGAAATGCCAACTACAAGAGGCTGGAATATCCACTTGTAATTTTCGCAGCCGACTCCAGTAACTCAAGTTATAAAATCAAAGAAGCACTAGATAGAAGGCATATCAAAGACAATATTATTTATCAATATTGTAGAAATGTATCATTCGGAGTGTAAAGATTCGAGACGAACAATTTACAAACATTAAGGTTCTCTCAGAAAAATATGTGTGACGAAATAAATATTTATAATTAAAGGCCAGAGGGGGGAACGCATTTATGTACCTGGCAATAAGTCATCCCTAATATAAAAAGTACACTTATTATTTTTACAACTAATGCTGAATATCTAGACGTAATAACAATTGTTGCTTCTCCCCGGAGAATTTAATATTGTAATTTACCTAGAAGATGTCTTAACTACAAAAACAATTTATATGATTTAATTTAATATTTTTATTTAACGCGAAAGGGCTTCTTCGAACAAGAAGATTCATAATTTACTTCCACTATGCAATCTATAGATCTATGAACTAACTCAACCAGAAGAACTGAGCTCTAATCTTCAATCAAATGCACACTCTAGGGTATCACTCCGATGACCCCTCTGAGGGACCATTAAAGTTTTTTAGTGATTGCGGCATAGACCCATCGAAGGAGTCGGAAAAATGCAAGAATCTGAAGATTTCTTCTTCAAAAATCGGAAAAGAAACATATATGCATTTCTTACAATGTCAAGATGTTGCTAAAAATTTATGTAGTCTGAAACCAATTAAAAGCCCATGCTCCGATGGTGTACCTAGCAACGCCTATAACGTTGCTATTTAATTATACCCTAAATTATGGTTATTTCCCTACTATTTGGTAGAAATCGTTTATGGTACCGTTACACAAGTCTGGTAGTCTATCAAACGCCTCAACCTAATTCCATATCAACATGGAATTGAAACACACAATTTACACAGCCTTTGGTAAAGCTTTTGACAGGGTATATAACCATAAACTTTTACTATATGAATTAAGTCATATAGGTTTCAGTATAAAGATTATATCCAATTAACTGGATATAATTTTATTTGCAAAATAGATCGATTAATGTACCTTCAGGTGTTCCGCAAGGAAGTCACCATGATTTGCCAACTTGTGTAATACATTCCAAATTTTTAATGCATACAGATGATGTCAAGTTATTCACTACCCACAGTTCTGAAAAGCAATCGAATTTACTCCAACATGATTTAAATAGTATTTTAATGGATTTAAATTTAAAAAATGTAAACATAGAGTAACTTGGGGTAACGTGTGGATTATGCGCTTAACGTGGACCACTCCAACAACAGCAACTTGATATGTCTTCCTTTTAGTGAAAACAAACATCAAATATAATTTTAAATTCATTAAAAAAATTTAAGGTCTGATTCTAAATGGGTGATTTGAAGCTAATTTTTAACAACGAGTCAAACACTTTGGTTTTTTAAAATATTAAGAATTTATCTGCTTCTTAATTTTCTACAACAAAAATATATGTTTATATATAATTTCAATACAAATTAAAAAAAACGGGACCTTTTGATATTATGTCGAAACATAGATCCATTAAAACATTTCTGCGAGGATGTATTCTACCCTTAAAAAACTCGATATGCCAGATTACAGCAACTTCAAGTCAATTTATTTAACTTGTAATGCAAAGCCTTCAGGTTGGGTAATGAAAATAGGACCTTCAAAGTACAGCAAATGGGATGGTACACTTAAATAAGGGCTTCATTGTTACCCAAGATTGAAATAAATCGAAAGTTACCACATGCACTCCACAACTGGTCCATATTACCCGCCAAGTTATTTATTTCGCCGTTGTGACGATCTTTATAATATAATGCAATAATAATTTTATAGATAAATATATAAAAAAAATTCACTCCTAAATTTTTTATAGTTAAAAGTCTATGCAAATTTATTTACTTATCTCTTACGAATATAATCCCGTTATATTTCAAATTTTGCAAAAAATAAAAAATAAAATTTGGAACTGAAAATGGGAAGAGCCCTGAAGTCAAGGATATTATAAAAAAACGTTATAATCAAGACAAAATCTACAGACAAATTGTCGAAATTATTGGCTGCCAATATAAAATGGTCAAAATGCAGTTAAAAGCAGAAACTAGAGGGAGAAAATCGCCATATAAAAAAGATCCATTTGCAACCTCTTCTGGCGTCAAAAACGAATATAACCTAGATGTTTACACTCTAACAATAAGAAAGGCTTTACTAAAAAAGCCAAAAGTATCAGAAAAATTCCAATTTTATCTAAATAATACCTAAAAAGGAGATTAGAATTTGGTAGAGTAGAGCAATTCTTTATACCAATATATTAAATAACGTCATACTGCCTTACGCTGAAGAGGAAATGCCGCTTAAATGGGGTTTTCAATAAGATAACGGTTGGTTTCAGAATAATGAAACCGCGACAGTTGCCTAACTTAAATCCTAATGCAAATTGTCAAAGCATCCCTACGAGAAAGAAATCCATCAAATGAAGAACAGTTAAGGGAGTTAGTGAAAGAATTATGGACATATATTTTAATCGAATCATGTCAGTGACTTATATATTCTATGCCAAAAGGATGTTTTGCGGTAATTCAAAATAAGACTACTCCACTAAGTATTAAGGTAATAAAAAAAATGAAATGTACAATTTCAATTACTAAAAATATTTTTTTCAGAAAATCAAACTTAATGCATTTACTTTTTTGGAACAGTAAATAAATCAATGATTGATTATGTATAAAATTGATAAATACGTAGTTTTTAGTTTAATGTAGTAAATATGGCAAAATTAGATGGCAATATTCAAAAACAACATAACAGCATATCATGGCCATTCCTGTTAAACATTTTTACTCGGACAAATTTTTCGAGTATAAAGTTTACAAATAGAACGCCTTTTTGTTTTGTGTCTCTTAAATTTGGTTCAATGTTTTACCAGTTTTGTGGGTTCAGGAACGGGTTTCGAGTAAAAGCTTCTGGAACAGAACTATTGTAAAAAAAGATTAAAAAACATCTTTTTTTAAAGACCTGAAGTTTTTCTATGCATTTTTCTAGAAAATTTTTCTCTGATAAGACAATATAATATTAACCGTTCGGTTTTATCAACTGAAGAATCAATCTTGGTATTTTAACGGATTTAAAGTTAAATTTAACAATTCAGTTATATCTATGGTAAATAAAGCCTATGGTGTATTAGGTTTTATTAAACGGTGCCCCGAAGAATTATCGGATGCTTATATAACAAAATAACTATATACGTCACTTGTTAGACCTATATTAAAATATGGTTATGTTGTATAGGATCCTCAATAGTGCAGAAACAATTCTTACTGTTTGTACTAAGAGGTTTACATTGGAATAGTGATTCTGTGTTGCCTAAAAGGTTAAAATTAATTCGATTGCCTACATTAAAAAGTAGACGTATTACGTTGAACACTATGATGGTATTAACAATATTAAATTGTAACAGGGTAAGTGTACCAGTAGTCGGCACTTTAAGGATTTTCACATTTAAACGTTTCGTTAACGTATTAAAGTTGAATAAATTGACAATTAGGTAAAATAGTTTTTTTTTGCCAATAGTCGGCATTTATTTCCAATTTTCGGCATGTCATGCTCCAATAGTCGACATGTCGCATTTAAGTTAAACAAAATTTATCTATTTAATCGTTATTTTCTGTTATTTACATGAATAAATTATTATTCAAATTCAATCAGTGGGTAGTTATACGGTAAGTGTTCCTAATGCCGACATGTTGTAAATAACCGGCATTTGTTGCAAATAACTTCACATATGGGCACTTCCGCAAAAAAGGTAAACCAAAGTCGAGGATTTGTTTTTTAAATCATGCTTAAATACGTAAAGTAAAGGCAAAAAATACAAAGAAAGACCACATTTGTCATTGTTTCTTCTTGTTCTTAGCATAAATACTAATTTAATGACTATAAATGCAGACACTGCTGAAATAAAAACAGCAAAATCAAAAATGTCCCGCAAATAAAGGATAACCCAAATTTTTAAATTAGAAAAGTGCAGTGGATCCCGATTTTTTTGAAAAACTCGCTAAAAGTCGGATTTGGTTCCATTATGGTCCCTCTCTAATCCTGATTCAAATTTGTCCTTTCAAAAATTGTGCGGTATGTGGCTGTATCTGTTGTGGATCAAAAGATATGGGCATTAAAACCCTACAAAAACAAGGAAATTATGTCGCCTACTTCCCCCCAAGAAAAAAATTGATCCCTATAATTAGGTTAAAAAATACCTACCTCTGGAAAAAAAAATCTGATAGTTTTTACTAAACTAGAGTTAAAACGAAAATATTTGTGATTTTGAAATGTTTATGATGTCGCCTTAAATAACAAAGTCGGCATTTCCCTATACTCGGAATTTGGGTGGAAAATAAAAATATTTTTTGGCATCAAAAAGTAAACAAAATTTCGAAACAGATGACCCTTAATACAATATAGTGGAAAAATGCACTGGACAAAAATATTAAACTGTGCTGCCTTTCCGATTATTTCAATAGGTTTTAAGTGTTGTGTTAAAAATATGGGTGAAAAATATACACACATAGCTAAAATATTCTTGTATATTTTATTAAAATAATAAATACCAAGCTATGTCATACAGTTATTCATTTCAATTCAGTTGTGAAATATGTACAAAAAAATTATATACTTGTGATTTATACACACCAACAAAAACAAAAACGTGTATACAATAATGAAAAGTTTTATTTTTTATTACCTCACTGCCACTCGTTGAACCATCCGAAAGACCAACATCTAAAACATTGGATCGACGACCGCGTTGACGACGCTGAGCAGCATTGCGTTGAAATTCATCAGAATCTTCGTCATCATCGTAAACAACAGCAGCAGCGCTGTGCTTGTTGTTGCCGCTGCTACTGTTGTTTTCGGTACCGGCAGATACACTTTTCTGATTTTGCCGGTTACGAAGTCGGCGTGAACACGATGGGCCATCATCAATAACTTTGTTGTTTCTATTATTTTTCTGGCCTTTGCGGATGACTATTTCTTCACCATCGCTAGAAGAAGCTGTAGTAGACGACGATTCATCTGAATCGTCGAACTCAATACGCATAACAATACGACGTTTACGCTTTTGTTCACCACGGGTCGAATAGCGACCTTTACTGCTGGATGGCCGGGTATCCAAATCACTAGAGTCACTGGAATCTTCAGCCATGTTAATGGGCTTGCAATTCAATTAACACTGTTTTATGTTAGTTTATTGAATCCCCTTGATACAACTGTTACATGTGGGATATTTTCTGCGTAGCTTCCTCCGTTTTAGTATACATACAACGAACGGTACAAGAATCTTGGCGTTTTGAACTTAGGTATTATTGTTTTTTCTTCAATAACTATTGACAATTATTTAATATCGTTTATTGGTGTAAATAATACTAGTAGAAACAAATTTGATTTGTTTTCATTGCGGATCGCATCAATACTCTACGGACAATTGGCCGGTCGCTTGGGCGGCAATTTACAATGAAGGTGTGAGTGAGAAAGTGGCGGTGTTTGAGAACTTTATTTAGTTTAGTAGCGAATGACAAATGTGGATAGAGTGTAGGTACACAGACACCGCACGGCTTTAGTCTTTTTGCTTATGCGGTACAACTATCGCAAATTTGGCTTTTCTCGCTACGTGTTTTGTTTGAGAGTATGCGTGCGGCTGGCTGCTGCCGCAGCCAATCTATTACAGCAGCAAAAATCACAAGTCAGCAGTTTGATCAATTCGAAACCATGTTATTACAAAGGAAAACAGTGTCAAACTTTTAAATTACAGATTAAAAGAATATATGATATTTTCTGATTGCTTAATTGTAGCAAGTTCTTTTCAGATATATTCTTTGTATCTTCGCTTTTTTCTAGTATAACATTGGGATTTTTCCGACGAACTCTTCTTGGTGTTTGATTTGTGGCACTTTTTCAATTGATTTTTTTCTATTCAAATAACACAATTTTTAAGCACTTTTCATTGCACGATTATTGTTGGTATTGAGTTGTAATACTTTTTTATATTTTTATGAACTTTTCATGCGTTTTTACAGCATTATTTTATATTTTTTTCAGTAATTTGTGCACTCGCTGTAATTTTCGCTTGGTCTCTTGTCTCTTCGTGCTTGGTAGAATTTTGATATTTCAATGTTGTCAGCACTGAGAGGGTTGTTCGCAACCAATCAACATTGAAAAACGTTCCACTTGCTAACGAATGGGGGAGAAGACAAAATGGCCGATAAAGAAGAACTCAAAATGGTATAACTAAATGAAATATTTACGAATGAGGTGTAATGGCGACTGCATAAGAACCGCATTGTTAATATTCCAATGTTGCCGGCACTGATGACTTGTTGTTCAGGGTTGTATTTTTGCAATTCGTAGACAATAGAGGTGGGTTCAGTGGTGATAATCTACGAAATTGTATTGTGTTAATAAAATAATAAATACATAATAATAAAATTAAATAATAAAGCCATAACATGCTAAGGCGAGCTGCAAGTCTTTGGCAATTCGGTTTGTGTATTTCGTATATGTTGACATTTTATTTTTATACAACAAATAAAAAATATTTTTGAAACCGAATTGCCTTGTATAGACGCATGAAGCATGTTCAAAAGAGAACAAAATATTAAAGTACATTTACACTCTCATTTAAGTTGTCTTTAAACACGTTCGAAGTAAATTTAAGCGCGATACAAACTTAAAGCGCATTTACATACAATTTAAAATCAGGGTTTAGTGCTTTTACGTCATGAATTTCCTAATAAAAGCTATATTTTACATAATTTGCAATACAAAAATATATAACGACTTAATTATTTTTAAACCACGCACGAAAACATCATACAAATCGCATGCGATGCAATCCTGTTTTTGTTCCAAAAATTGCAACTGTTCTCATTAAATAAGTCGCTCGGCTTACATTAACTCTTTTTAAAAATATAAAATTTAAGTATCAAAGTTATTGGGGTAGTCATAACCATGGTACAATTTTTCAAGGTAGGCCATAGCAACCATGGTACAATAATACAAGGTAGGGCAGCTTGAGGTGAATAACAAAAAAAAAAAAAAAAAAAACAACTATGCACATGTGGCCTCTTTTTCCAAATATAAAATAAATATAAGCAACAAGTGCTTGTGTTTATTTGACATTTTTTCAACACAAAACTAAAAACGCGAAAAATGAATGAAAGGTTATGATTTCTTCACAAAATCCAGTAGGGAATACCATAAAATGTTTGATTCATCCATGGTACAATAATACAAGGTAGGGCAGCTTGAGGTGAATAACAAAAAAAAAAAAAAAAAAAACAACTATGCACATGTGGCCTCTTTTTCCAAATATAAAATAAATATAAGCAACAAGTGCTTGTGTTTATTTGACATTTTTTCAACACAAAACTAAAAACGCGAAAAATGAATGAAAGGTTATGATTTCTTCAAAAAACCAATAGGGAATACCATAAAATGTTTGATTCATCCATAACAAAGTAATTACTTCCAGACGAACGTTTTAAAAACTTTTTTTCAATGTCGAATGTTGGTAATGTTGCCCCTCTCTCCAGCAAACAAAGACTTGCCGCAAGTAAACTCGCCTAATCTAAATTGGGACTTAAACTTGAATATATTTCAATTTATTTTGAATTTATTTGACATTGTATTCAAAACAATACATACACATACACAAATTATGTATTTTGATTGGAACAATCCACTTTGAGAAAAAATTGTAATCAGTTGGTAGCTGTGCCCTACCTTGTAATAATTATACCATGATAGCAACTAATAAATTAAAATGTTTTCATATTGTGGATTGGTATGTCAAATTCATATACAAAATGTCTGACTTTGCATGTAATTTTTTGAAAAATATATAAAAGATATTCTAAAATCTATTTGTTTAAAGATAAATTTTACAACATTGGTAAAAAAATTATGATTTGTGGATGAATCAATATCCCAATCATATTTCCATACCCTACCTTGTATAACTTACTTTATGACGATTTATTTGGCATATCTTTAAATAAATTGACAATTTAAACCCACTGTGCTAACTAATATGTTTGATGAATGAATTTGATGAATTATATGGATTAGCATGCTTAGCCATTTACAGTGTTTTTAGTATTATATCTGCGATCAGCGGATATAATTTATTTATTTTATATCTGAATAAAGAAGTCTGATATAGAGTTGCGTTTTCTTGTTCACCTCAATTGGTCTGTTCCCGTACTGCAAGAATGTACTAGTTTTGCTATTTTTTTGTGATATCATAAAGAAAAATTTGTTATCATAGTAAAGAACAATAAATTCTTGCAGAACGGGAACAGCCCAAATATTATAATACTATATTCTATCGTAGTAATTTTTTTTAATAAAATTATGATAAATCAGAGAATACTGTGCTTTCTTTAAAATTTTATTAAAGCTTTCCTAATCTTTTAGTTATCAAACTTACAATTTCTTTATAGATCATGCCTCTGCAATATTTTATACTTCTAAATTAGTTTAGTTCCTATGGAATTTGAACTTTTCACAAACTTTTCGAACTTGTATAAACATTTTTATTTATAATAGGTATGAGTTTACAGAAATATGTTTTCAATATCGTTATTTTTTACATAAATATTTCTATTTTTGTAAAAATAATTATATTTTTTGCTAAAAAATCTATGTTGATGAGCCCCTTTGAGAAACGCTTTCATTTTGTTCAGCGTATAGCGTCACGTTTCATATAAAAATGACATTGCAGCTGTTGGCAGCACTGCTTCTTGCCATAGTGTTCCAATTTTTACATCCGTTTCGCTCTTTTTGGTGTGAAATAAAAATCTGACAAGATGGGTCGTATGCACGCTCCTGGGTAATTTTTCGATTTTCTTCAATTTCTCAGTGAATTATGCCTAAATATCGACCAACCAGATGAGTGGATGTAATTTCTGAATGCGTGACTATGGAAATTGTGTAAAATTATTGTAAAAAAGTTGTAGAAAAAACGAAAATCAATTGACGCATGTGGATATGTGACAGACAGTTCGGTTCTGTTTTCTTTTTTGGTGATACGATGTCCGCTCATCTGTTTGACGATGTGATCTAGCCTTTGCAGAAAGCATGGCAGCAGGCATGGTGCTAATAAGTGAAATGTAAAATAATTTTTAACCGGTTGAATTTGTTTTGTTCGTTCGTTACAGTAAGGGTATTTCCCAATCAGCTTTACCCTACAGAAGAACCGTTCCCTCATGGTTGAAACTTAACGCTGAGGATGTTAAGGAACAAATCAAGAAATTGGGCAAGAAGGGTTTGACCCCCTCCAAAATCGGTAAGTTGACAAAAACCTACCCAACCAACTGGTTTGGTTCGGTGCATAGCCTCATTCGAGGTTATGTTGACGTTTTTGTTGTCATACAGTGGCGCTTATTTGTGTCTTCTCTGTTGTTGTTTTCAGGTATCATTCTTCGTGATTCCCATGGTGTTGCTCAAGTCCGCTTTGTCAATGGCAACAAGATTTTGCGCATCATGAAATCTGTCGGCCTTAAACCCGATATCCCAGAAGATTTGTATCACATGATCAAGAAGGCTGTTGCCATCCGCAAGCATTTGGAACGTAACCGTAAGGATAAGGATGGTAAATTCCGTCTGATTTTGGTTGAATCCCGTATCCACAGATTGGCCCGCTACTACAAGACCAAGAGTGTCCTCCCACCCAACTGGAAATACGAATCCAGCACAGCTTCCGCTTTGGTTGCTTAAATTAAGTGTTCGATTTGTAGTGTGGACAGAGAGCGAGTTGAGTTTTTTATATTTTACAAATATAAAACGTGCATAAAAATAAAAAACTAAACTATGTAAAAAAGAAAAAGAACCCCTACCACCCATTGTATCTCATTTTTGATCGACATGTGGGAGGCAGTATGATTCTGAATCAAAACAAAAAAAACAACAATAAGAACAGGTGGTGTAAAGTGAATGACTGGATTTGGAGAATAAATTTGTCATTTTGATATTATTCTTTAGTGAAAAGTAGATCGAAAAGTAAAAATTTAGAGATACTGATTATATCTCCAACTTTTTAAATGAATTTGTTTGCTGGAAGTTTTAGGTCATTACTGTTTACTACATTTTCATTTGATAATACAAATACGATTTGTGATTAATATGTTTGTATAGAACTTTTCAGATCTCTGTATCTCTTTGTTCTTCAATTGTGTTTACTTCTCACTATTCATAATTAAACTAGCTCATCTCGATAGAGGAATAGTAGACTAATGGTTAGTTTCGTTCCAGTAGGCAACGATAAGAAATATAAAATAATCCGTTTGTTTGTAAATCGTTTTTAACAATGAAAATATGTAGTAGCATTGTAAAAATATGGTATATCCGTTAAAGTAAAGGTGATTGAAAAATGTTGACAGCTCAAAAAGGACGACGGCGCTTCGTGTTATTAATTTATTGTTTATAAACGGAAAAAACAATGATTTAAATTCGAATTATAAAACAATAGTTTGACGGTCTAAAGTTCACGAGTTTATATTGTAGTGCGAGAAAATGTTCGAAATTATTCTTAATTTGTGAAATGCATGTATCGGTTTTCATGTCGCTCTCTTGCTACAGAATCGCCATCATTCAAAAGTCTAGATCTTTGAGTTAATGCTGCAGAATTTTTCGCTATATCAGACTTCATATTGTGTAAGTTTAAATTATTATCTCTTACACACTCTGTTTGAGAAGCTGTAGAAGTTCCTATGTTCCTTGTAAGTTGTGAGTCAATTGCAAACTTAAAACGCTGGTGTTTGGCTATTTATGAGGTGTTTCCGCAAAAATCCTATTACAGCTTGGGTTTTATTTCAAATCTGATGAAATATATCAATATTTATACATAATCAAAAGTTCTTAAACATTTATTTGTCGATGCCATTCACAAATCATATTTATGGGGCTCCAACGTTCTAAAAATACATCAACTTTATACTAAATATCTTAAAGACTACACAAAACACCCCCACTTAATATTATATATATTACAGATACTTCTAAAATATGTTTATAAAATTTAACCATACCACTTTTCGAAGCCGATTATAACAACATTTGGCATGATCCCGTACAGCAAGAATCTACTAGATTTTACTTTTTTCTTCGATACCATAGAGGAAAATTCGTTATCGTAGTAAAAACTATTAGATTTTTGCAGTACGGGAACAGACCAATTAATATATTGGGATTAAAACACTAAATATGTGTGTAAAATTTTGGATAATAGCCTACTTTTGATTATGTTATTTCTGAATGCGGACAGAATTTTCTTTTGATATCAAATATCGTTCTAAATATACGACAGCATCCGGCCGGTCATTTAATACTTTCTTCTGTCGGCAGAAAAATCAGCGCAATTTAATGGCCAATTTATACCGAACTATGGATATAGCGAACGTTTTATAACAAACTATTTATTCGGCCCAATCTTTCAGTTTTCATTTAAGAAAAGAGAGAAGCAGCTTAAGTATTGCCAAAAAGGACACGAAAACTACATATTTCGGAACTGAATATATATGTTCTGCTATTCCTGGGTTTTGTCTTACCATGGATATAACGAACTAATTTGCCTGGCCCCTACTAGTTCGCTATAACCGTACTTTACCATATAAGTTTAGTTCAAATGGGACAGTCCGTTTGCCTGATATTTTAAAATTCATTTTCAGCATTTTCATATACGATCATGGCATAATTACACAAGGTAGTCTCATGCAGGCATGTGAATCTAATTTTTTCATAATTTTATTTTTGACAACATTCAGATTTAAAAATTTAAATGAAAATATCCTCCTTCGAAATGTATGCACAACTCGTGTTCTGTGGCAATAATTACAAAATGTTTAATATCTTAAATTTATGGTGTAGCATCTATTGTTATATCTTAAGAACTATATGAATCAAAAAATGTAAACATTTATTTACAGAAAGTATACATTTTTAATTTAAAAAAATGCATTCGACATGCATACAATTTTATTGAATTTATTTTTCAAACAATTTGAAATTGATAGATTTTAGTTCCAAATAAAAAGGGGTTGCCATTATTCATTTCTCAAATGAGACTTCCTTCTGTAATTATACCATGCTACACGATTTACAAAGTTTGAACATTTTGAGCCTTTGTGGGAGAGGTACTATAAAGAGTGGAGCGAAAAGTCCCATCTTCCATCAATACATAGGCATGATTAAAATATTAGGCTGTACAAAATTTGGTTTTGAATCGGATGATATTATAAAATTCATTTTTAGCACAATTTCGATTATTTTGTGGGGAAGGTATTAGAAGGAGTGGACCGATTTTCCTCATCTTCGGACATAGTTTGAGTTTGAAAGAACTGTTACGATGTGCACAGTTTGGATCAAATCGTTCAAGTCATTTGACTAGTATTGGATTTATAAATAATGGAACCAGAAGCAGTGGACCAATTGGTTCCATCTTTGGACTTGATCTAGGCTTGGCTAAGATAATAGGTTCTGCAAACTTTGGTTCAAATAATAATTTTGTGGGTGAGGTACCAGAAGATGTGGACTTAGAACCTGGAGCAAAGTTGGGATGAAATCGGTTACTCCCTTCAAGAGTTATCGTGTTCACTTTGTAAGTCGACTGCAAATTGTCCGAAACGGATTTGGTACAAAGAAACATGGGGTCTAATACCAATAGTTCTTCTAGCCATAAGACTGAAAAGAACGTAACCTAATACAGTATTTTCCGGTTAATTGCACATCAAAATTTGCACAAATTTTAGTTCAATTAACCGAGGAACCAATTATCCGAACCCGCTTAATTGAATAGTTTGTTCAATTACAGTAATAACGTATAATTTGAACTTCAATGTCAAATACAAATTACGCTTTCTCGCAGTTTTCCCTTAGCAATAAACATATGTTTTGAATAATTAGAGGTCTCACCTAGTCTTTTTCACAAATTATGTCAAATATGTATGCAAAAAAATGGCAGATTATTTTTCAATTATTATTAAGCAATTAACCGGTGAAAAGTAAAAGGAAATTTATTTTTGATGACATGAATTTTGAACCAATTAAGCGGGAAAATCAATTAACTGGGTTTAATTATCCGAGAAAATGTACATGTATTTTCCTATGAAATATTTTTTGCCCCATCATGTGGTTCAATTAAGCGTGGAAACCAATTAACCGTAGGGTCAATTAACCGAAAAATACTGTATGTAGAGCTAATCCCAACAGCGAACGAATATTAATTATTTTTTACGAAAAGTTTAAGTATACGCAAAGAACTCAAAATGTCAGATTACTCGTTGTTTTATACACTCCACCACACCATGTGGTGTGCATTTAATATTCTTTAAACCGTTCGGTGTTTATATATATTTGGACTAGCGTTATTGCACTATGTGGTTGTTGTTGTAGCAGCCCTATTGCTTTTACGCAACGGGCCGAGGTGACAAACCTTGGCCGAGTAAGACTCGGGTCGATTCGGATCGTAGACCCCTCTGTCGTGGAAACGTGCACTGTGTGGTAGTTGGTTGCTCTGTTCCAATTTACATATTTACGTTATAAATGGTTTTAAGCACAAGATAGTTATTCGATCTGACAATCCTGGTGTTTGCGAGTGTATTTTTATCAAAATTATTTTAGATTCAAGAAAGATTTTATTTGGTGTGGTGTATTTGCCACACGGCAACATATCTAGCTTTGAGGAGACACACCAACAGATTTTATCTCAATACGAGTACATTGTTATTGCCGGCGACTTTTTATTGCAACCTATTCGACATTTACAAATCGTCTGAAATGAGGAGTATTTGCCTCCGTCTAGGCCTTTCTATTGGTCATAACTCGTTGCCTTCGCATTTGAATATTGCTATGGACTCTGTTTCCTTAATTGACTATTTTAATTATAGTCAATCATACTCTTTCGTTTTCAACGATGAAGTATAAGTTCCTTCTATTTCAAATCATTCCTTAATCTTCGGTGCCATCGATGTTAACATTACTTCCACACAACACTTTTTTGAGTACCGAGACTACAAAAATATTGATTGATTTTGATTTGGTACTATTTATAGAACATCTGATGTTGATACACAGCTTTCATTTCTTTATTTCCTTATTGCGAATCTCCCTATCCCTATTGTTAAAAAACAGTAGACCTATAATATTTTTAAATTCTTTGCGAGATATGGCCTACAGGAACTATTTAAAATATCCTACGCAGCAGAATAAGGCTGTGTATTGCACTCAAATGAACGTAAGAAATATTACGTCAAATATTTTAATGGGTTAAACGCGACACAGATTTGGAGACAGCTTCGTTCCGGCGGTATCGTTGGTAGTGACCCTAACCTTACAACTGATTTAGATGTTGATGTTTTAAATGCATATTTTACTCAGATGCGTATGTAGATTTACCCGATATTGATAGACAAGAATATACTTTGTCATTTAATTGTGTTTTTGAAATTGATGTTTTTAAAGCTTTTCATCGGGTTAAATCCCAATCTGTGGGTATATTTAATTATTTTTAAAAGTGATTTATACACACATATCTAAACATTTGACCTACTTTTTTAACACTATGTTTACTACATCGGTCTTTTCGCAAGCGTGGAAAGTTGCTAGAGTAGTCCCCATTCCCATAGAAAATATGAGACCCATAAGCATTTTACCCGCACTTTCTAAAGTCGCCGAGCACCTCATATTGGAGGAAATTCAAGAATTTATTGATGAGCGAAAATATATAAATGGATACCAATATGGTTTTACGCGTGGGCTCAGTACTACATCTCTCTTAGTAGACTTAACTGATCTTATCAGAGAGACAATTGATGGAGGTGCAAGTGGTGTTCTCGTGGCCCTGGACTTATCCAAGGCATTTGATTGTATAGATTATTCGAGACTAATTCAAAAACTACGATCAAATTATGCTTTTGATAATACAGCTTGTAATTTAATTTTCTCCTATTTGTATGTATGGGCGTTCCCAGTATGTTTCATTAAATGGCAAAAATTCTAACAAACTTAATATGTACAGTGGTGTACCCCAAGGTTCAATTTTAGGTCCCCTTCTTTTTGTTTTATACATGAATGACATTGGTAACTGTTTACATAATAGCGGATGTCGACCATTTTTATATGCTGATTATATTCACTTATTTTTTAATGGCAAATCTAGTTCCCTATTGGAGTTTAACATTAACAATACCTTGTCCGCAGTATCGCTTTGATTTTGTAATAATAACCTAGTAATAAAAGTTACAAAGACAAAAGTCCTTTATGTCGCCTCAATAGTATACAGTAACTTCATGTAATGTGGACCACCATTTTCTTTTTTGATATTGTGGCGTAACAACGGTAAAAAATAAAAACAAATTGTTTTCACAACATAGTAGATTTGTTGGCTATATATATTCCAGGTCAAATAATATTTATATTTGTCTATGAAAATGTTATTGCATTATATTTCAAAAAACTCGGGTAATGTGGACCAGTACATGTGGGTAATGAGGATCAGTAAGTTAAAGGTAGGTTGTGGATTGGTTGTGATAAATTTCAATTTATTGCACTCTTGGGTAACAATGAATGCAAAAATATATGGGTTTATGTTTTGGAATAGTCCCCATTTAAGGGTACCCCATTTGCGGTATTTTGAAGGTCCTTGTTTCATTATCCAACCGAAGCACCTATAATTTCGCATATCGAGTTTTCAGAGGATAGAATACCTACTTGCATATTAAATGCGCCCATGTTTCGAACTCGTCCTCATAAAAAGGTCCCAATTTTTATAGTGCTCCACATTACCCGACATTGAATATTTTTATTTAAAAATAATTATCGACTTCAAAAATAAATAAGAATTAAAAATCGCCGATTATAATTACTGTTAAACGTATGTTTTTGTTAAAGAAAACAAGAAAACCACATAACTTCTTTATATTCCAGAAAAAACAAGGACAAACAAAATTATTTAGATTGTATTTAAGGGGACCCTCCCATTCTCGGGGTCAAAAATTTTGTTGATATAATTCGAATCTACACCAATTAAAGAATGTCCCTACAAAATTTCAAATGAAAATCTCAAGAAGTCTTGAAGATATAGCCGATTTATTGTGTCAGCATCAAGTGACGGCAGAAGGGCTTCTCAAACTTTAAACGCGTTTTTCTCTAAACATTTTTTTGCGAATGGCGGGCACGATAACTCAAAAACTAATAACCCAATCGACTTCAAATTTTTACACGTTTCTCTGTGAGGGTGTAGCTATCGTATGAACTAGGATAAAGTCAATCGGTGAAGATCTTCCTTATTTTTGATCTTCCTAATTTAATGAAACTTTGCATTACTTAGGAATTTTCTTCCATTTTCAGTTATTTTTATACAACTTAACTTCAAATTGAACTTGGCAAATTAAAAAAAAATGTTTTGAATAGTTTTTGTGTTTTTGGTCATAAAACAGCTGATCCAAAAATGCTGAGTTTGCAAAATCTTACTGCATAAAATTCTTTCAGTAAACTCCAGTAAGTTTGTTGTTGTTCAACTGTCAAACTTGCTCTCTCACTTGACTCTCTTTTACTGGATTTTTGTGTAAACAGACAACATTTAGTAACATTTGGTAAGCCTGCTTTTCCACAGGCAGATTTTTATTTGGCAATTTTTTTGTTTTCTCTTTTGAAATTTTCGCTTGCTTTTCCATTAGCAAATTTTCTGTGCCAAATTTGCGAATCAAAATACAAAAGGAAAAATAAAAAACGTCAAAAGTGTTTGCATTTTAAAGATTTTTTTAATATTTTATTTATTTTTTATATATTTTATTATATAAATTGCAAAAATTAAAAATTAAATTTCACTTGCAAAACAAAATTGTTTTCAACGAACAGAGCAAAGCAGAATTTGCGTGTACGGCAAATTCTGAACAGGCAAATTTTTGTTTTTCTTCCTCGCAACCCTCTCGCCTACAAACTCAGTATTTGCCAAATAAAAATTTGCCTGTGGAAAAGCAGACTAACAATTATTACCAAATATCGAGTTAACAGACAGAGCTATTAATGCTCTACGAAAATTATACTCAACTGAATTCTATATGCCACTATTTGTAAAGAGAAATCTTGCTTGTTTATATCTCTTATTTTTTATGGTATAGAAGTTGTATCTGGCACCACACATGAGCATTTTAACAAAATAGAAAAATTGTTAAATATGGTTGTAAGGTACGTTTATAATTTACGTCGATCAGACCACATTTCAGCTTATGCGGATGATTTTCTAGGAGTACCGTTTTTAGTTTTCGTAAAGAAAAGATTTATTTCATTTCTATATAAATCTGTCACTTTAGATCTTCCCGGTGTCCTGCGTGATCGACTTGTTTTCTCCAGATCTACCAGGAACACTCAGTTAATTTTCCCGCGCTATTCCACTTGTTTATATGAAAGATCTTTTATTATTCGTTCGTCACGTTTGTGGAATCAACTTCCTGTTGAACTACGACATTTTTCTTTTTCGCGCAGTGCATTTCAACGCAAGTTTGAAGATTTTGCTGTTAATTACATGCTGAACTATTGTCTTTTTAATTTGTTTTGTAGGTGCGACTTTATTCAGTTCTGTTGCTTAGATATTACCAACAATAGTCTTTACTGCTTTATTTTTACATGGCTGGGGAGCCCTTTCTGCTTTGTAGTTTGTTAATTAAAATCCATATATTATGTTAGTATATGAACTGTATAGTTTTAAAATAAATTTAAAAATACTTTGAAGTTTTGTTACATAGATTTCATAATTTATATTAAGATATACTCTGTATAGCTATAAGATACGTTTTATAATGCGAAGTACACTTTTGTAGTTTTTGGCATGTTGCGATATTTATTGGCCAGATGGCTTTTTCGTCGCAATGAATAAAATAAATAAATAAATATCCCATGGGAAAATTCGGCTAAAACCTCTAAAATACTGATATGGGACGCTACCTTTACATGGGGGTTATGTCAACATATAGACCTCTATTATGATTATATCGTGATTTCAATAGACTGACGGGCATAGAGACGAAAATGGCCTAATTAATTGCCTCATAATATTGACACTTGATATTATGGTTAAAACAATTTGAGAAACTACTAGATACAATTGTAGTCTCCACTATCGGATTTATTGCATGGAAGATGAAGATGTTATACATTTCTTTCTTATCAGTTTTTTAGTATATAAAAAAATATAAAACTGAGTAATAAAACTTAAAGTAAACACTATAGTAGGAATTTATAAATTTACTATGTTTGTGCATTTGTACATATCTGCTAGTCAGTGGAACGTAGACATTGTTTAAAGAACTCTCTCTAGCGTAGATTGTATAGAGGTATCTGTCCAGACTATCGGTTTGGAAAATTCGAATTAGAAATCCTCTAAATGGGACAGATATTTAATTTGTTAAACGTATTAATTATCCATAATATCCAAAATATAAAAAATACGAAAATTAAGGATGCTACCCTAAAATGGACCAATATAGTAGTAACAATGTATGTGCAAAATTCTAATCAAGAATATATTCTGATCAAGAATATATTCTGATCAAGAATATGTATACTTTAAGGGGTCTTTGGTGAATATTTCGATATGTTGCAAAGGGCTTGATTGGATGTTTGAGGTTGGAAATATCATTGCAAATAAATTCCAGTACAGGGTGAGGGTATAAAATGCCTTATTACTTCTTAGTCATATCTCGACATGCCGAATCGATCTAGCTATGTGTGTTCGGTAGTATGTTGATAAGTTATACTAAAATTGGAATTCTGCATTATTTTCAATGTAGATTTGAATAAAGGTGGCAATCCGTGATCCGTATATTAAAGGTCCTTGCCGAATTTTCCAATCAAAATCATCTATGTTGCGTTTGGGGATTGCGAAAGCGGTGGAGGTTTTAAAAATATAACGACGTTTTTACATGTTTGCACTGATCTTTTTAATTTAAATATTTTTAATATTAATATTTCAATAAATATTTTTAATTTACTTATAACCTCTTGAGCCAGAATAATAATGTGTTTTGTTAATTCCATTTTGTTGTCCATTGAGGCTACAGCAATAAATAATGAGTTGATTAATTACATAAATATATGAAACATGGATTTCCATGCTTTTCACTGACTCATATCGAAATCGTTCGTGTAGAATATTACAGAAGCAGATTTAATTAAATTAAATAAGTCTCTTAATTGTATGAAAAATAAATCTCACATTATTTATTTATCTTTTTTTGTTAATTATTATTCAATCGTGTTTGAATTTTATTTTTGCTATCTTTATCATATTTAAAAAGTCGAAAAATACAATTATTTTAAATTAGAAAGCAAAATTATCGCAACGCTAAGATAATAATCTGCCGTGATTAACGAATGAAGTGGTTTAATATCCATTGCATCAGTATTGTTGATAGAGGTGTGTTCTATAACATCGACAATATTCTGATCTGAAAAACTTGTTTGTAATGAAATTTAGGACCATCATTTCTTCACATGTTAGATTGCTTCGAGAGTTTTTTTTTTTCGGATTAAACACTAGATAATTTAATTTTTTTAAGAACCGTTATTTTTCAAAAAGTATTTAATCAAGCGCGGCAAAACGTTTACCTTTCATTGGCGCTTTCAATTTTGGGAAGACGGCGGCCAAATCCGGTGAAGACGTCGGTTTTGTTTTTGGTCAAAATCGTAAGCATCGAAGTGTGAGCGTTATCAAGTGTGATGCGTTATCAAAATTCAAGATTGGCCTTTCTACAATTCTGTGCGTTTCTGACGAATTGCTTCCCGCAGTCGGCTCACAGTGATTCAGAAATTGATTTTCCTGGCCAGAACCACATTTTTTCATCACCGATTTTGTTTCAATGTGGGTTGTGACAATAAACGTATTGAAATTAGGTAAACCAAAAAAGTGTAGGCGTGACAAGCCCCTTAGAACGACAATTTTTCCCCCTTTTTGCTAATTTCTAGAAAAAAATACTATTTCTCGGATATTTTTGTGATACTGTCGGCGTACCAATGGTAAAAACTAAAAACAAATTATTTTCACAACATTTGTTGTCTAAATATATTCCACTCAAACATTATATATATATATATATGTAAAAGAGACTGACTGACAGATCATTTAGTACTAGGAGGTACTAAAAAATACTAAACCGGAACCGGAAGAAATAGAAATCTGAAACGCGGTACGTAGATATTTACAAATACTATGCTATACAGTAATATTTTTTTGAAATTATTACTAAAATGGTACAAAATATTAAATTATAATGGAAAAGTTAGAGATTGAAATCTAAAATTTAGTAAGCTACATACTAAATTTTAGATTTCAATCTGTTATAAATAGAGCGATATGCAAAAATATTTTGCCTATAAAAATGTATATTTAAAAAAACTCAAAACTGCAAATAAACATAACTTGGCGGTCAATGTGGACCAGTATGTGCGGGTAATGTGGACCAGTAAGTTAAAAGGCAGGTTGCGAATTGGCTGTGATAAATTTCAATTTTTTTTTTGCAATGAATCCAAAAATATATGGGCTAATATTTTGGAATTATCCCTATTTAAGGGTATTTTTAGGTATTTTGTGGTATCCAACCGAAGCAGCTGTAATTTCGGTTATCGAGTTTTCAGAGGATAGAATACCTCCTCATAGAAATGTTTTTAAATAAAGGACCTGCCTCGAACTAAAAAAAAATAAATAATAATAATAAAAATATAAAAAATAATAAATAAAACTCACCGATTGTAATTACAGCTAAATGTACATTTTTATTGTGGAAAATAAAGTTCTATATAGCTTCTTTATATTTGAGAAAAACAAATTATTTGATTCTTATGTTAAAAAAAACCCTTTTCAAATTACAGATTTCCATAAGAGCATAACTAAATTTTCAACATTGCAATTATGTGCTAAAAAACATGTTAGATGTTTATTTGTACTAATTAGAAAATCATATATCAAGGCAACACTGTCATATTTCAAGCATTTTCCAAGTTATAGGGGTGGTCCAGATTTAACGCATAGTCCTCATTATCCGAAGTTATTCAATTCATTTTTGTTAGGTAGATTAGACAGATAATTAAAAAGCCGATTTAATAAATTGTCGTAGCGTTTACAAAAAATTAGCTATTCTATTTTTAGTGAAATTCCAACACTAGTTGATTAGAACTTTTAGGGAACAATGTGGAACAATGATTGGTATTCACAGAAGGATGTCCTCTTTCAGCGTCCTTGTAACATTTTTTTTTTCAATTTATTGTAATTACCCGGTACCTTTATTTAACCAAAATGGCTGTAATTTTATATTTTGGTTTATAATGCCTAACAAAAATAGTCTATTTCGGGCTCATGATTTGGGTCGGTACTTGTGGATTTTTGGTTCGTTCTGTGGATTTGGCTCTAATATGATATTGGCCGATAAATCTTCCTAAGGAAAAAACTGTTCTATAAAGGGGGCATAGAGCATGAGACTATGTTGCTGCCTATTTGTCGTTCCATTTAAATCTAAGATATTCAAATTCAAAAAAATATTCTAAGCGTTATAGGAATATAGAATCTTAAAGTGGAATAAAAGATTTTACCTTAACGCCATCATATTCCTGTGATAATTTTAATCAAATGAACCCATGTTTTTATAGAAAATAAGGTATATACTTGCATTTTTAAAATGTAAATATAAATCCGAAGTATCTTTATAATAAATGCAATAATATTATATTTTTGCAAAACAAAAAACTTCTAAAAAATCCATTAATATAAAAATTGGACTGCAAAGTGATTGTAATGTCGCAAAAAATTGATAGACCTGATCTGACGTCTGATTATAATAACGTGTTATTTGTCTGGACAAATGAAGTGGTTTAACATCCATGCTATAATTCGAGCAATAAACTTTGTTCTATAACATCTAACATATTATGGTCTGTTAATTTTTTGTTTGTTTTATTTTTGTAAATGCATTCGACGAGATTATGTCTATAATAGTAACCGCAATTAAAAAAAAACTTGCTTTCTAATTTAAGCCACACTCATCAATTAATTATTTATTTTTAGACTATTCAATTTCCGAACAAGTCCATCACATTTTCTCAAAATGCGATTATTGAACTTAAAAATGCATAAAATACGGCAGAATCGTTAAATAGAACTAGTTCAAACCGGGGCTCTACATATTTGAAGTATTTTTTTTTTTTCATTGAGTATATTATTTTTTTTTTTCATTTGAGAACCCCAAATACAACTTTGAGTTAACAAATTAATGGGTCGATTACGGATAGCAACCATAGTTTAGTTGCGTTGCCAAATTTGCAGTATGGATGGCAACTGTTGCCAACTTCAGATGTTTCAAATATAATTTTTCGGCAACCATTTATTTCTGGTTGCTGTTTATAATAACTGAACTTTGTAGGCTTCCCATATTATTGGCCCACCAACACGCATTCCAAATGAATGGCTGAAAGTGGCGAACATCTTCTTTTGGGTCCATGATATGTACGTGTATATCATCAATACATCCGACTACACCCTGGAATTTAGTTTTCGAATAAAAAAATGTTTATTCTTCCCTTTTTCCTCCTCCGTTAATTTGGATACAATCAACATTTTACACAGTTTTTCCTTTGCTTTCCATAATCGACCCATAAGTCTGATGAACCATTTTCAAAAGAAAACAAATGAAAAAAAATATGTTGGGGCTGACAAATCCCACCCCGACTTTCCTGCTAGCTGGGAGCCATCTGTTTAACAACAGTTAATAGGGGGCATATTTGTTAGTGTTCCGCTATGAGTCTCATGAGTTCCTGCCTGGTATCGTAGTTTCACATGTTGTGACTACTCTTATTTCAGTAGGCATATTCTGTAACTTTTTAACTGGATTGCTGGATTGCACTTTTTGTGCAATGAGAAAGAGACTTATTCCTCTATTGTTGGCACATATCGTCTTATCTCCTTTTTGTGCACGGCCCACAGGATGCTGAGGTTCCAATCCAGCTAAATTGTACCAACGAGCTGGTGCATGCTCCTGACCAGCATCTGACCACCAGTCTTGAATATTTCGGCTGGTAACCCATCGGGACTTGCTGCTTTATTATTCTTCAGCCGATTGATTGCTAGTCTGACTTCATCTTGGTTAGGTGATATACACTCTATACCGTAATCTATTATTGGTTCTGGGGTATCCTCTTCACCGATACTATTTGATACCAGAAGCTTTTCAGAATGCTCCTTCCAGATCCTTAACACGCTGTCTGTATGTGTCACCGGGTTTCCTTCTTTATCTCTACAGGAGGATGTGCATGCACCAAAGCCTTCAGTTTGGTATTTTACCCGTTGGTAACAATTCCGGAATTCTTTCTGATTCCTGTACGTCTTGATTTGAACGAGAGGCTCACGTTTATTCTGTTCTTTCTTCTTTTTTCTGAATAGAAAATTTGTAGTTCCAGAAAGTAAAAACCTCAAACTGATTTTTAATGGGGTTGAAATTCCAATAGGAACTACTATGAAATACTTAGGAATTACTTTTAATAATCTACTAAAATTTAATAATCATGCTAGGCAAGGTTTGGCGAAAGCATATAGAGTAATAGGATCGTTTTCTAGAATTTTAGTAAATAAAGATCTACCAACAAAAACTAAGTTACTTTTATACAAAACCAGTATCCGACCAGTATTACTGTATGCTTTTCCAATATGGTTTAGCATATCCCCTGTAGTGATCAGTGAAATGGAAATTTTAGAGCGAAAGGTTTTACGACACAGTATTGGTAAATATTATGAGGCCAGCTGTAAACGGTATTCTAACAAGGTAATATATGGTGAGTCTAAAATTACACCTGTTGGGTTATATGTGTGCGACTTAATTTCAAAATTTGTCAATCGTATTAGAGATCATGAAAATAGTTATGTATCAGCTGTTTATGACAACCAGAAAACATTTAGCTGGACTAATTGTAAATACCTATCTCCAATCGGTTATTTGAATGAAATCCCACCGAATTTTGATGTCAATATCAACATTCGGTATACCTTTTATGATAAAGCTATTCTTGGTACGCACAGGGGGTAGGGTGATGGCTGGAATTTTTTTTTTTTTTTTTTTATTTTACGTTATTTTTCTAGTATATATATGTATATATATATATTTTTTTTTTTGTTTTGTTATTTAGTTTGTAAGCATAATTGAGATTTCAACACTCATCAAAATTGTATTCCCGGGAGCAAGGAATTTTAACCAATATTATGTATTAATTATATTTCCTCAACTTCTGTCTAAGTATGGCACTGAATACAAATGTTATTGTAAATTTAGACAATACATTATAGTCTTAAGTATTACTTGCTGTTATTCACACTCTATTATTATAACGTTTTGAAAATAAGGCTCAATAAATTAAAGCGATTTTTCTTTTTTCTGAAAATATGTTTCTCCTCTCTCCTTTTCTCCCGATAATTCTCCATCACATTACATGTTGCTACTGTCTGCAGGTTTGCTCTATACGCTGCGTTTTTCACATCAGTAGCATTACGACCAGTGTTTACGCCCAAAATTGCCCCTAGAAAGTGACCAAAATCAACAATTTATGCCAAAAAAGTCAAGATTTAAAAAAGTATACCCTGACGGTATATATTACATGTGCAGCATTAAGATGTTGGAAAAGTAGAAACATATTTTAAAAAAGTTTTATTTTTAAAATATTTGTATTAAGAATTTGTACTAATATTTATACGCTCACCCCTATGGCTTACACACTTTGATACAGCAAAATGTACCTCATAAAATTATTAGATTTAGAACCTATGTGTCTTTGGACCAAATTCAATTCAGAGTCCACTTACAAATGTCCGTCTGTTTGGATGGCTGTTGCATACAATAACTTTCGAAGAGAGTAACCGATTTCATCAAATCTTTGCAAATCGCAATGTTTCTTCCAAACTTTAATAAAGTTCGGAAATGGGGAATATCAAACCCATCCTTCTGGTACCTCCCCCACAAAAATGTTGGTGAACATAATTTTATAAGCTTTGTACAACATAATATTTTAAACAAGCATGTATAATAGTGGAATAGGGTCCACTACGGTCCACTACTTCTGTACATGCCCATGAAAGGGTCAGTATTTTTATCCAAGCTTAGTTCATCGTCATATTTTTATAGCCTAAACCAAGTCCAAAGATGGGATGCATCGATTCAATTCTTCTGGTACATCCCCACAAAGTGTCAACATTTTCAGAATTTATAAAGCCAATATTAGGCGAATGAAATGTCCGATTTGAACAAGGCAAATTTAGGACAATTATCGGCTACCATCATCTGTAGTACCTCCCCTACAAACAGTCACAATGTAAGAAAAAAAATTATCCATCTCGAGTAAAAAAATGATCCACTTAGAGGGTAACTCCGTATAACTCACAACATCGGGAAAACAAATATAAAAAATCAAAATATCGATATGTTGGAAACAACAAAATGCCCAAAATCTGCCCAAGTAATACATTTTACATTTGTTTTGCCCACTTTTGGGCATAAATGCCCACTTTCGGCAACACTGATTACGACACTCCTGGTCGCACCCCGGTTTTCTTGATGGTGGTCTTTGGTATCCAAGTGTTGCTTTTGCTGCAGTTTGTAGGGAGTGGACAATTCTTTGCCATTGTGCTTCTATATTATTATCGGGAAAAGGGGAGCTTTCCATCAATTTTCGGCATCAAATCAAATTTAACGATATTTTTAACTTGTTATTTATTCGAAAACAAATTGATAACCCCTTTGTTGTAGTCTAGTCATCAAATTTGAAATCAGATTATTTTTTGGGATATTTCACAATCAGAAGTTTTATAACGTTGCCATGATTAACGTACATATGTATTTATATCCATATTAGGGCATTCCAACGTGTTTATTTTTATATACTAACCTGATGCACCATCAGAAATCTCAAAATAATAATAGCTGCGTCTGGTCTGCTTTTCCCGTTCTAATATTTAGTCAGTATTTTTTCCAGAGAGTAATGCAATTAGTCTCTTGTTTGCAAAAATGATGGAAAAGTGATGTGTGAAATTTATATTTGTTAGATAGACTTATTAAAGAATAAAATTCATAAAATAAAACATGTTTTTGATTTGTATCAAAATTTTAACTTTTAAACTAAATGAAATACATCGAATTGTACTGGATATATTTACTAGAAAAGATATAGCTCTATCATTTCGCTTTCAGTTTTATTGGACTTATGGAGTAAACAGACAACATCCAGTAATATTTGGTAATAATTTGTTACCAAATATGGAGCAAACAGACACAGCTATTATCAATATAATTTGTTGTTACTCTCATTTGTTTACAAAATACTTTGTATTTATTAGCTCTTGTCTCTTTTCGCTCACTGCCATTAGAATAATAAAAAATAACGATAACTGTTCTAAGCAGATTTATCATCGTGCGTTATCATCGTTATCATTTTTCAGACGACTTGTCTAAACGGTCATTGTGCTTTTGTGAACGCGCTTTAGTTCGTATAGGCCCTTTGTGTGGTCCGGGTGGGTGTTCTTTCTACAAAAAATCTCGTTTCCGTATGAAATTCAAACGTGCAAAAGTAAACAACAAAATACCAACAATAAACAATAAATTGAAGTATTGGAGTAATAAATTAATTATCTGTCCTGTGGTATGTGTGTTGCAAAACAACAAAAAATAAAAAAGATTTCAAACCAAAATTTTGTGTTTAAATAATAAAAATAGGCTGATCAGCCATCAACAGATATATTTATATTTAAAAAAAAATTGAAACTGAGAACGTAGAATTAAAATAAATCGACCAAAGTGCAGTTACAATAATACGTTTAGCTTAAATATTTAACATATCCAGTTTTGAAATTATTTTTGTACTGAAAATACAAAAGAACCAAATTGTTGCTAAAATTTTTGAAATATAATTATGAAACATTGAAAAATTCGAACGTTAATATTATATAAGTGTTATTTATAAACCAACCGTTGGAAAAAATAAGCTCCGCTTTGGTTTTCACAAAAAATTAAAATTTTTGTCTTCAAATAAATAGTGGAAAGTTTAAACCCTAAAAGTTTCTTGTGTAAATTCATCTGCTTATGAGACACATATTCATAAAAAGAAATGAATTTTAGTTGCCAGTCTGGCAGAAGTTTTAGTCTGCTCCAATGATAAAAAAGGCAACAACGGGTAATAAACGTAAGACAATAATCCAGTGAAATAAAATAAAAATATTAAAAAAATTAAAAAAAAAAAACATATTTAGTGAGATTCAAAGAACGTCGACGACAACAGACAATATTATCTCAGTGAAGGTTAACATCCGATCTTTTCATGTTTAGTTGTAAACGTAATTTGCTGAGAAACAAAATTGAAAGTAAAATGAAAAAAAAACGTACTATAAAAGTTGTCAACATATGAATATTGTTACATTGACAATATGATCGACATCAATGATTCGATTATTACTCCCAAGAAGTACCATCTGCTAAAAGACTACCACGAATTTTTCACTTCCAACATTTGTTTAGTGTTTAACCGTTGTCCCACACGCCGTCATAGATTTTGTTTAAAAATTAAATTACAGGTGTTAATTAAACATTATTTATTTTTTTTTTTTTGAATTATCGATTTGAATGACAACAAGTAATAACGGCTCAGTTTTGTTATATATATTGGGAATATCAGAAAACAACTATGTAGATTGTAGTTTCTTCTGTCAAATATAACATAAATATACGCAACAAGTTGTTGCGCTTATTTGAAATTTTTCAACACATAATAAAGATCTTAAAAAATTAATCATAGGCTATGTGTTTTCATTCTAAAATGCAGTAGGGAATACCTTGAAATGTTTGTTGCAGCCATAACAAATTAATAACTTGCAGACTAACGCGATAAAAAAATATATTTTCATTTCGATTAAATTTGAATGCATTTCAATTTAATTTGAATTTATTTGACATGGTATTTAAAACTATATACACATACACAAAGTATGTATTTTGAGAACAAGCCACATCGAAAAATATTACAATCAGATTGCAACTTTGTCCTACCTTATAATGAATATACCATGGAACCAACCGACAAAGAGATATTCGGATTATGTATGTAACATATAGGCACTGATATTGAAAGGATTTTTTTAAGAAATATAAAAATTTGGAGAAATGTCTGACTAACAACCAACCTTATGATGTGACGTCGAATGGACATCTCACAACTCAGTTTTATTCGTATACAGGTTGAGATAAAAAAACTGCAACAAAGTCAAACGCCATAATTTTTACATTTTTTTTTTTTAATTTTATTGAATAAAAGCAAAAAATGTCAGTAATGGCATTAAATTTTAGAATAAGTTCAGATTTGTTCGAATTGGTCACCTTTGGCACGAATTATGGCCTTCAAACGGCCACTGAGCCGGCAATAATTCGGCCGAAATGTTTGCGTGCCCAAGGCTTTAATACACCCTCCAGAATATTTTCGCGATAAGATTCGGCATTAATTCTGGTGCCACGGTCTTTGGCAAGTAAACACGATAAATTTGTTTGGTTACAAATTGCTGGACAACGAATGTTTTCTCATCGGCAGTTCACCACTTTCGTCTTTTTGAGTCTATTTTCTTTCTGTTGCGGTGTAAGTTTTTGCACTTTACCCAGAGCTCAGTTTTCAATATTTGCCGAACGGATTATTGCGATATGTTCAACTCACGAGCCATTTTCGGCCACTGCGACGCGGGTTTCGATCAAGTCTTTCCTTTCTTTACTTTTCGAGTCATGTTACGAGGCACAAAAGATTTATACACATTTAAATGCTGGAGTGCCACTTGTGGTTTTCCAGCCAAATATAAAGAAATCACACTATCACGCTTGAATCCCATCACGAATAACAGTTTTTCTGGAAAATTCTCACCAAAATGTTTTTGAACGCTTGTAAACAATATGATGTGCAGCTGTCACTGGAGTAACTTTAAAAGCTGTCGGATGTCCATTTAGTGTATGTCCATTTAGTCCGATGAAGTTAACTTCCTATATCGAATTGATGGAGAATAGAATAGAGTATGTTAAGTTTGGTTCAAATCAAATCAATTAAGATTTAAATATAGCTTCCATAAAAATTTCCATATGTTTTCATGTTAATTTTGCACTAAATATCTGTCACCTGTACGGTTGCACGGTATATATAATTGAGCCTCGAATATCGTTTATTGAATTTTGTTTAAATCGGCTCAATAAAAATGTGACTCATCGGTTTATGACCCAACGTTTCTTTGGACCAAATCCGTTCCAGATAATTTGGAGTTAATTAATAAATGCCTGTCTGTCTGTTTGGCTGGCTGGGGCACTAACTCAAAGTGATTTCATCCAGACTTTGCTTTCAAATATAGATTAAGTTAGAAGATTGTAAATATCAGCCAAATTTTGAAGAAAATTTATTTTATTATTAAACAATCTAATATTTTAACTAAGCCCTTACATTGTTTGAGGTTGGGGATTATCAGTCCACACATTTTAATACCTACCCCACAAAGTGTTAAAATTGTATAAAGCGGACGGAATATTCAAAACCTTATTCGAAATCTATGCAGTTTAGGTTGGGGAAATAAATCCATTGCCGGTCGTCGTAAATGTCGATAATAGTCGTAACATCGGAGCAAAAAATCGACCATACAACTGAATTAAACCATTTACACAAGCTGGATTCAAAAAGAAGCTCGATGTCTGGGTGTCACACCAATTAATGGAAAAAATAGGATGGATCGAATTTCCATCTGCAAAGCCTTGGCCAAACGGAATGAGATAGACCCATTTCTTAAACGGGTGGTGACTAAAGATGAGAAATGGATAACATACGATAACCATGTGCGATCTTGGTCAACGAGCGCCTCAAACGGTCACCAAACCAGGACTAACGGCCAGGAAGGTTCTGCTATGCAAGGGGATTATTTATTATGGGTTGATTCCATACGGTCAATGATGATCTCTGCTGTCAACAACTGGACCGTTTGAAGATAGCAATTGGCCAGAAACGGCCAAAATTGGCCAACAGAAGAGGTGTCGTGTTCCACCAGGACAACGCTAGGCCACACACATCTACAGTGACTTGCCAGCTTGGTTGGGAAGTTTTAATGTATCCGCCATTCAGTCCGAACTTGGCACCAAGCGATTATCATCTGTTTCTTGCATTGTAAAATTTCTTTGATGATAAAAAATTGATGACAAAAATTTTTGTAAATAGAGAGCAGGACTTCTATGAGAGAAGTTACCTTTAAATGGCAACAAATCATACAACAAAACGGTGCATATTTGGCCCAAATCGGACATTCCGAAGCATGTTAAATAAAGTCATATAGTTCATATAAAAATAATGGATTTCTTTTTCCCAAACCTAATATATTGTGTAAATTTTCAACCGGCTTTTGGATATTTTTATGTGGTTTATAACAAACCTGGCTGTTAATTATAAATCTGTTCCATGCTTCAGAAATGAGTGCAAATTTATCATTTTGAAATCTTTCGGTTCTCTTACCAAAGCGTATAAATCTCAAAATTTGCATCAATCTACCTCTGGTAATTGTGTCTCAGAAAAAAGGAAGGTCCCCATTTTGGACCATAGACAAGATGCTTTCAACTCTCTTACTACGTACGCACTCCAGGCTGTAATTCATCAGTCGTTCTCCAAAACCCGACGTCCCTCGGTTTCGGCGCAGTCTTCTGTATATTTCATAATCTGAGCTTCAATTGTCAAATCAAATTACACAACGACATAATATTTATTTTTGCGTAACCAGTAGGCCCTGTGATATCCTTGAATATAGTAGGAACGGACGGCCGACCCCAGAGTTCCCTGCTTTCAGTTTCACCCACCGTGTCCCGTCGGCGGCAGTATCAATTTCTTCTATTAATTCTCGGGATGTGCTTGGAATACTCGTTCTCTTATCCTCGTTATCAGGACTAGAAATAACCCGCGACCTTTTCTTGTTACGATGCAAATTGAAGTTTTCCTCTTCACTAACCGAAGATCCTTCTATTTCTCCCTTTTCAGTGGAACCAGAATATTCACTGTAATCATCATTTTCGCTTAATTAAATTGATATTTCTTCGAAGGACACCTCAGAACAATCCCCATTGATGTTGATAATTTTGGACAATTTTTTATTATATCTCATATTTCTACTCATGATTGCTAGAAAAGGGTGATCTGTGAAAGTAAACAATACTGTATCCAAAATCAATTACCCTATTGTAAATATTTACAAGAAGAGGAGACTCTCTGCAATGTTATTTTTGTCTAAAATAACTGAAACCTTTGCACACACTTAAAAATAAATTCTTACAAATGGCACTGCAGCAACCGCACTGAAGATCGTCTCATGTTTTAGAGCTGTTTTTCGACAATAGGTATAGTGATTTTATTGAATGCTAAATACGATAGCACTTAGACCATAATAATAAATAGTTCATATTATTGAGGCGGTATTGACACAACGCATTAAGGGTATCGCAATAAAACACTTTTCTTTCATTCTTATATTTATTATTCGAAGAAATATTTTACTAACGAAGCAATTACACAAGGATTGTTTATGAAATTAGCTAATTCGTCAATTTGACGGATTTCGTACATATAGGTATACTACATAAAAATTTCAAAATTTCGGAAGATTAGGAACATAATAAATGTAAATAAAAATTCTTTCGATGAAGTTATTAATATACGAAATGCAAAATTATAAAAATTAATGCTATGGTTTTTGCGTGTTTCATTTCAAAGTTTGAAATCCGTTATTCTGGTTGTGTTACCGTATCCACATGTCCAATATATATATACTAAAAATTCCACACATGGTATTCTAAATTTGGTTCTCATTTTTCATTTCAGTTTACCATATATATATGATCGGGAAATTGACAGAATGCAATCGGTGAAACCAAATGAATTGCCTCAGAATCCTTACGAACGTACAAATATATTCGCTCGATTATGTTATTGGTATGGTAATGGCTTTATTTGATTAGTTATCTTTAATTATAGAATTAAGAAACGATTGCTACGAATTGACAATTACAATTTAAATCGAATTTATTTTGTTTAATTTTTCTTGCATAGGTACACACTGTCAACATTTTTCAAAGGACGTAACAAATCTCTTAATACCGAGGATCTATATCGAGCATTAAGTGAACATGAATCAGGTAAATTATAACAAAAAATAGAATTATGCTTTTGATACAGTTTTTTGAGCCACTGTAGTTCACAATCTCCAAGTAGAATATTATATTTTTTGTTATCTTTTATAACTATTTCACGTGTGTTCAGACATAGTATATACATATTCATATTGTTGCTATTCTCCTACTTATAACACTGGGAAATTGTTTCTATTAGCATGTGTTTTATCTCAGCATAATCGGTGGGAAAGGTCTTATTGCGGGTCTAATCTTTCCGAGGAAAATATATGTCTACTATAAAAAAGCACACCGGATTAGCCTTGTGAGATTTGTGAAATTAACTTTTGGGTATTATTAATATCCAAGAGTGGATATTTGCTTAACCTAACATACACAGCGAATAAGAAAGAAACATTTTATGAAAATTGTAGATATTGCTTATGCTGAAGGCGAATTTAATAGCTTTAGTTGTTCCATAGATATTGAATATTGAATATTTTTTTGGAATAATATCTGAATTAAAAAACATACAGATGTTGCATTGTGTCTTATTATCAGTTGTATTTCAAAGATTAATATAGGATATGACTAATTAGACAAGGACTAATGATTAATTCCGGGGAGGGGTGATAACATTTACCATCCGTTATTATAAAAAAGTCAACACATCATGTTTATAAAAATCACATACATATACTTTTTTATTTTATTTGATTTATTATAAAAATGCTTATCTTTAGGGGTGCGAAATTATTTGGCCTTATCATTGGGTTGTTGTTGTTCTGTATACTAAAATAAACTTTCTTATTTCATATAGCCACGTGTAGAAAACGATAATGGAAAAGTAATTTTATGTTTTTACCAGTAGGGTAGGTCAGGTACCAGTAGGTTAATAAGTATTTATGCATATGTACGTCTTTGTTCTCTTTGAACAATTTGTTGGGCTGTTCCAAGAGAGAAGCTGCAGCTGTCCACATCAATCGATTGGGCATCATCTATACTGATTGTACTAATTAACTGGTGCATTCTCCTTATCAGCATTTGACCACCGGTCTTGAATAGTACGTCTGTTAACCCATCGGCATCTGCTGTTTTAATATTCTTCAGCCGGTTTATAGTTATTCTGACCTTGGCTAGGCGATATATACTTTTTACCGTCATCTCTTACTGCTTCTAGAGTATCTTCATCACCACCACTATTCCAGATCCTCCACTCGTAATCTGTATCTGCCAACAACTTTCTTCCTTCATCTTTACACGAGTATGTGCCTCATGGCACAATAAATAGGTAGTCCATTTAGCGTAGCTGAAGTCTCGATTAACTATCAAAGTGTTTAATTTTTCTTGAATTCGATGTGCATATCATGTGAACTATTATTAGGAAAAATTTGACAGATGGTCGAGACAAAAATAAAGCTTTATGTTTTGATATATCACCTTATTATTGCATCATGAGGTGCCTTTGCCAATACCTACAGTTTGGTGTTTTACTCGTTGGTAAAATTTCCGGACTTCATTCTGACTCATGTACATCTCGATTTGCTCATGTTTTACTTAATTGTTCCTTTAAAAAAAAATAAGTTTCTCTTCTCTCCTTTTCTCCCGATAATCCTCTCGCTTGGTAGTTTTTGGTACCCAAAGGCAATTATTTGCCTTTCTGCTTCTATATTATCGGGACGAGGAGCTACTGGGTATCTATGTACTATGTGGTTGAAATTAATGAACAATTTATTAAACTGTTCAAAGAGAGAAATTGCAGCTATTCTTACTGCAGGTTCTCTATGATCTTATTGTTGACCGCATCATTTTTCCCCTTATATGTACATTTTTAAGTTTTCCAGACGCACTGTTTTCCTCGATCACTCCATAAAAGAGCTCGTCTCTGCTGTGGCAACTGGCAACCGTTGCATATAATGGCGGCTGTCTTCCCAATTCGTGATTTCGGGTTAGTAAATATAGAGTAATCGGATTTTACGTAGGGATAAGTAAATTGACTAATCGACTTTTGGTATCGAAAAGTCGAAGATGAGTTTTGATCTTTGGGAAAAGTCGACTTTTCAAGATCGACTTTCGATTTTCTTCATAAGTACTTGATTTTTTTTTATCACAAAGCCCGAATTGCCAAAAATTACACATTCCACAACTTCTTTTGACAACAGTAGAGTCTTGCAGTACGGGAACAAACCAATTTCTAGTTGATTTTGCATTAGTCGATAAAAGTCGAAAATTGATTTTGAGCAGGTTTGGTAAAATGGAAAGATCAAAAAGACGACTTTTGAATCAAGGATAAAAATCTACTATTTGGCCAGTGGCGAAATTCGAAAAATGTAAAAGTCAACTTTTGCGCTCAACTAATTTCACGGAAGATTCAGATGCAGCGCTTGTCTTATTGATATTAGAGCCTGCATTGTCAACCCAGTCAATGAATTTTGACAGTATTCTCCTGCCATCAACCAACGAGAAGTTTTTTTTTGCGTTTTTGGCGTTTGTCTGGTCTTCCTGGGAACGGTTCTTTTTCGCCACTTACAAGGAAGTGGAGGGCCCTTCAGGTGCATCCTTCTGAGCATTGGATTGCTGTTTTGTTCATTCGCTTCATTCTGGCTACTTTTCGCCGTTGTGCCCCAGATAACTGCTTCTTTCTTGTAGTGATGTCCTTGCTCACTTCCTCAACCATTTTATAAGTCTCTACGCTTCTTCGGCTTTCTACGATGGTTGAATTTGTCGTGTTTGAGTCCACTCCTATCTCAGAAGTTTTGGTAGAGTTTGCTCTTACCCAGTAGTCATTAAACTCAGGTCCATTTTTTATCATTAGCTGCGTGCTTGTAACAGTTTTCCACAAAGTGGTTTTTGAAGACACATGGCCCCAGGCTTCCTTCAATGATGTTAAGAGCCCCACTCAGAATGTATGCGTGGGAATTTGATGCCGTATGAAAATGAGAATATTTTAAATTTTAAAAATTAAACTTTTTCAGTCTGATCATGGTACAACAATAATACGATGTAGGTGATTAACCAACAAAAAAGGAACTCTCTAGGTTGTTGCCTCTTTTTTTAAATATTAGAGTAGTGGAGAGTAAAAAAGAGAGGAGAGTAAAGGAGAAACTGTCATATGAAATGTCTTACAGAAAGAGAACGCAGAGAACGAGCTTATTGATACATGTAAACAAAGGCACCAGTTCCCATGGTTGCCCAGCATTATATTAGAGATTGGACGAATTCATATCTATGCTTTTATTTATTTTGACTAACAATTTTTAATTTGAAAAGACACCCTACGTTGTATGATTGTTGACTTGCTTCCTTCATTTATTCGATATTCATTATTAGGATACTTATAATTAACTTTAAAAACGACTTTGTTCCTTACTTACTTTTTAGAGATCCTTGGAAATAAAATATGCCAATCGTGGCAAAAGGAATTGTATCAAAAAGCATATCACAAGAAGCAGCCCAGTCTTCTAAAGGCCACGATTCGGGTATTTGGCTGTCGTTATGCATTCTTAGGATTAATATTATTTGTTCTGGAATTGGGATCAAGGTAAGCATATCTTTTGTGAAGAATATTTTTTATTGTCATTGGTAACATGTTTATGCAATTATTTTAGACCCCACTGAGTCTATACAAATATATCTGATCAAGGTAAAATTTTTAGATGAATTAGCCATGCCTGTACATGCCAACATTTCTGTTTGTTCCTTTCAGATCATCACAACCGGCATTTCTTATGGGACTAATAGCATACTATACAAGTGGGGAACAAGATAGACGCATGGCATATCTGTATGCAGCTGGAGTTGTAGTGTCCAGTATAATGAATGTTATGTTCAGCCATATCTACAGTATGGGCACAATGCATTTGGGCATGAAGATGCGAGTGGCGATGTGCAGTCTGATCTATAGGAAATCATTGCGATTAAGTAAAACGGCTGTGAATAGTCCTTCGGCGGGACAGGTGATCAATTTGATATCGAACGATGTTGGACGTCTAGATGTGGCGACGACATTGTTGCACTATCTCTGGGTGGGTCCCATTTTAACATGTATGATAACATACCGAATGTACAGTGAGGTAAGGACAAAATGTAAGCTCGATTCAATTCATTTCCGATTACACAAATATTCAACTTTGTACCTCCATTACCAGATTGGCATTTCCGCCGTGTTTGGTGTTGCCTTTATGCTCATGTTTATTCCCCTGCAAGTCTGGTTGGGTAAACAAACATCTGCACTGCGCTTGCGTACCGCCTCACGGACCGATGAACGTGTACGCATGATGAATGAAATCATATCCGGAATACAGGTCATTAAAATGTATGCCTGGGAGAATGCATTTTGCAAGCTTGTAACCGATGCTCGGAAAAAGGAAATCAACAGCATTCGTTACTCTTCGTACATACGAGGTATTCTCTTTTCGTATGTTATATTTCTAACACGAGTATCGGTATTCCTAAGTTTGGTCGGCTTTGTTCTGTTGTGTAATACCCTAACCGCCGAAAAGGTATTTTTGATCGCAGCCTATTATAATATTCTAAGATCCACTATGACAGTATTTTTTCCAGAAGGTAAAAATAAACACATATTTAAATATTTTAAAATGACAAATAATTTTATAACCAATTTTTAGGTGTATCGATATTGGCTGAAACATTGGTGTCCCTTAAACGTATTCAGGCATTTCTGTTATCTGAAGAGACTCAGGTTATGGATAAATCGAACAGCGGCAGTTGTTACAATGATAATAATGCAGCGAAAGATATTAGAGAAACGGATGATGAAATATCGCAGGGGAAGGATATCGAGGAACAGCCATTGGTGGCAAATGGTCATAGCACCGTTACTACGACTGGTATAATAATTAACAATTTCAAGGCTAAATGGGATCCACGTGCTTCGGATTACAACTTGAATGATATAAATTTACGCATAGAACCTGGCACTTTAGTGGCCATTATTGGTCCCGTTGGTTCAGGAAAATCAAGGTAATATTTTATACATATCAAAAATCTTGTATTAAATTTTAAAATGATTATATGTTTTTATCCGCAAATATGAATCGAGAGTTTACAATTGACAGTCAGCTGATATTTATTTAGGTATACATACTCGTTCATTGGATTCACCACTTTTGACTACATATGTGAATTCTTTTTAATTCTACATAGCTTTTATAATTATTTTCTAATTTTCGTATTCTTTCAAAATTCTTTAAATTAAATAATTGATCATAGAACTGTGGATAGTTTTTGAGGCATCGACTTCACCACGTTTAGACAGTACGAATGTTCAATTTAACCCACTCCTCCTTTACGACTCTCCCGAGCTGTGTTTTGCTGGATATATGCGGATGTTGGGTTAAAATCGGATGCTCGATTGTTTTGAAGTTGTTGTAGCAACTGTCTACATGTTTCTTGTATTTTCCATTATTCCGGTTCTGACTCCTCTGTTTCCATGCTCAGGGAGGTTGCAATCTGTATTGACTGCGTCCAAAGAGATTCCGGAGAAATATGAGTGGATTTAGCAGGGCAGTTGAAGAGATGCTGCATATCGTTAGGTCCAAGTCCACATGCAGGGCATGTGTTTGGTACCGCGTTGCCAATTCGGGCCCAATACGAATTGAGGCGGTTGCACAATACGGATGTTATTTGGGCTACAACCACTCTCGTTTGTCTGCTGCTATAGGTGGTGGGTGGACTCTAAGCAATGCATTTAAATGGTATTGGTCCATTGCCTGGGTGACCGCTTCCATGTGAATGCTGGTAATTCCTGCATGATACCTGTTGTTCTAGGGGTTCTCTTTTGTGACGTTGGACCACTCTCTCTAGATCATGTAGGTCTCTCCTTACATGTCTGCGATTACACTCAAACTGGTACTTCATTGACAATATCCTGTAGTGACGATGTACGCGTTAGACCAGGCACACTGTCGCAGTTCTCAGGGCGGCATGGGATGGCAGGTTTGAATGTTCCTCCACTACGTATCGCTTACATTCGCGAACCACACTGGCGCCACATAGCTTACCACCGACCGACCCATTGCTTTGTAGCAGGTCAAACAAGGTCTCTTTATCAGCACCCCAAGAGCTGCTTCTCATCTGATTGCAAAAAGTGTTCGCTTACGAGGACGACTTAAATAAGCTATAGAATAGTTTGTGGTTGGAATTAGTGCACCATTGACCATAATGTTTAAAGGGAGCTTCATTTCAACCGTCCATGTGTGAATAGATGGGCTGTGGATTTGGCGGTGAATATCTTCATATTCCTCAGGTGGAAGAACTATACTAAATTAGCTATAATGCTGTAGTTGTACTGTGCATCCTCCGCAATCCATGTTGATGTTGAGGGACAGGAAACCTACTTCTCATCAGAGGGAGGAGTAGTGACTCAAGCGTCTTTGCTACTGGAGACAGATGGGAAACCGGCCCGTACGATTCACCTATGCTGGCATCCTTCCCTGGCTGCAGTAGCGGAACCACCCTGCCTCATGATGGCGTTATAATTATGAGTATAGATGTTCTTACTATGGAAGAGGTTAAAAAACAGAACAAGTTAATAAACGGAAGCAAATATTAGTGATTTCTACTGCCTACTGGTGAAATGGAGAGTATAGTCGATGTCCTATTAGGTAAATTTTATTTCTATTAGATCAAAATGAATAAAATCTTTCACCATGTTCTAACAAGTTGGCGGATGACCAAGCAGAACGAACATTAATTCATAAAATAAGTCCAGAATCAAATAGCGAATTTTTGAATACTGACTGTCCATCTAATTCTGCTGACGTTGGAGGACGAATCAATGGCACATCGGCTGCGACTTGTCAATTTGTCTCATCTCTTGTCTTCTTTATTTACTTTTGGTACATCCACCCTAATCATTTCCGTCTTTACCCTTTACAGTTTAATACAAAGTATCCTGGGAGAATTGAAACCAGCAGCGGGAACAATTAAAGTGAATGGCACCCTTTCGTACGCCTCTCAAGAACCATGGCTTTTCACTGGTACTGTACGAAAAAATATTCTCTTTGGACAACCTATGGATCGAAGTCGTTATCGCGCTGTGGTGAAAAAGTGTGCCTTGGAAAAGGATTTTAAATTGCTGCCCTATGGCGATAAAACCATTGTGGGTGAACGCGGTGCCTCCTTGTCGGGGGGACAAAAAGCCCGTATCAGTTTGGCAAGAGCTGTATATTGTCGAACATCAATTTATCTTCTAGATGATCCTCTCAGTGCTGTTGATACCCACGTGGGACGTCATTTATTCGATAAATGTATGCGTGGACTGTTGCGTGACAATATCGTTGTCCTGGTCACACATCAATTACAATTCTTACAATCAGCCGATCAAATTGTAATCATGGATAAAGGACGTATTTGCGCAATGGGGTCATATGAATCGCTTTCCCAAAATGGTCATGATTTTGCTCAAATGCTGACAGAAACCATAAATGAAGATTCAATGGAAGCCACAAAAACTCGTAGCAGATCCGAAAGCCAAGTGAAAGATCGTCGTAGTAGTGTGACATCGATTAATTCCCTTGCCGATTCAGTATATCAGGATACCCCTAGCCAGGGTGAGGAAACTCAAGAAGAAGGCAAAATTGGATTGGATCTCTATAAGAAATATTTCAAAGCTGGAGGGGGATTTTTTATGTTTATCGTTATGCTAATGTTTTGTGTAGTATCTCAGGGCTTGGCTTCGTGTGGCGATTACTTTTTGTCTTATTGGTGAGTTATTTGCTTTAACTTTAACCGTTGATGAATTGTACTTTAGTTTAGCATTTTCCTTTTAGGGTCAATAAGAAAAGAACCGAGGAAGCCAATCGTGTCGAATTAGTTGCATATCTGAATGCTACCGCGAATGGAACATCTACCACACCGACGGAACCATTTATTTGGTCACCATCATATCGAACGGAATCAAGTCTTTCAAATTGGCTATCCCAGTACGGTATTCATGTAAAATCGGACATGCTTGACATTTACATCTTCACCATTATAACAGTGACCACAATAGTTCTAACAATTACACGAAGTTTTGTATTCTTCAATATGGCCATGAGAGCCTCACAAAATTTACACAATGCCATGTTTAGGGGTATAATACGGGCCTCCATGTACTTCTTCAATACAAATGCCTCTGGGCGTATTTTGAATCGTTTCTCCAAGGATATGGGTCAAATCGATGAAAATCTACCGTCTGTGATGATCGATGCCATACAAATTTTCCTATCGATATTTGCCATTGTTGTTGTTATATCTGTGATAAATCCTTTGTACCTGTTGCCGACAATGGTTCTGGTGTTGATATTCTATAATCTCAGGGCATTCTATTTGAAAACATCTCGAAGTGTAAAACGACTGGAGGCTATAAGTAGGGTTTTTGTGAGATAATTTTTGAAAGATAATAACTTATTGGTTTACATTGCAGATCGTTCCCCCATCTATTCACATTTGGGTGCCTCCATGAGTGGCCTCTCAACAATACGCGCATTTGGCGCCCAACGTATTCTGATCAAGGAATTCGATAACTATCAGGATCTACATAGTTCGGCGTTTTTCCTTTTCTCTACCACTTCGCGTGCATTCGGCTATTGGCTGGATTGTTGTTGTGTGCTATTTATAGCTGTTGTTACATTGAGTTTCTTCATCTTTGCCCCCGAGAATGGTGGAGAGGTGGGTTTGGCCATCACCCAAGTCATGAGTTTGACCGGAATGGTACAGTGGGGTATGAGACAATCTGCGGAATTGGAAAATGGTATGACTGCCGTAGAACGAGTTGTGGAATATGATGACATACAACCTGAGGGAGAATTAGAATCGAAGGATGATAAGAAACCTCCAGAAACATGGCCGGAAGCCGGCAAAGTCATATTTAATGACTTGAGTTTGCGTTATGATCCGGATCCAAAATCAGAATATGTTTTAAAGTCTCTTAATATTGATATTAAGCCAAGAGAAAAGGTGGGCATTGTTGGACGCACTGGGGCTGGTAAATCATCACTGATCAATGCTCTGTTCCGCTTGTCCTATACCAATGGTTCCATTATCATTGATTCACGTGATACCAAATCAATGGGTTTACACGATTTACGCAGTAAAATATCTATTATACCTCAGGAACCTGTACTGTTTTCGGGAACAATGCGTTACAATTTAGATCCATTTGGTGAATATTCCGATGCAAAGTTATGGGAAGCTTTGGAGGAGGTACTTGATTATTATTTAGGTACTGGCTTTTTAATTCATATTTTTTGTTTGGTATTTTCTTTAGGTCCAACTAAAAAAAGTGGTCTCTGAGCTGGAAAGTGGCCTGGAAACAAAAATAGCCGAAGGTGGTTCCAATTTCAGTGTTGGTCAACGTCAGTTGGTCTGTTTGGCCCGAGCTATTTTACGTGAAAATCGTATTTTGGTTATGGATGAGGCCACCGCCAATGTTGATGCCCAAACCGATACATTGATACAAACAACTATTCGCCATAAATTTAAACACTGTACCGTCCTGACGATAGCACATCGTCTGCATACAGTTATGGATTCGGACAAAGTGCTAGTAATGGATGCCGGGCGGGTGATTGAGTTCGGTTCCCCATTTGAACTGTTAACGGAAAGTGACAAAAAAGTATTTCTCGATATGGTGGAACAAACGGGGAAATCCACCTCTGAATGTTTACTACAGATCGCGCAGAAGGTAAGAATATTTGAAAATTTGTGACTGTTTATTTTGGGTAACAGAAAAATTATTATCAGATTTTTTAAAAACTATTAACAATTTTATTACTTCCTCATTTGTTTATTTAGGCCCACGATGAAAAATTCAAGCCACGAAATGGAATAAAATTATAGCAATCTACATCTCGACAACTATTTGTATAAGACTTATATAGTTGTAAGATAAGTAAGTAAGCTTTACTCTAAGTACAGTTAGGCAACTATAAGTTTGTAAAGTATGATTTTTTAAATAAATAGTTTTTAAATTAAGATTTCTTACAACAAAATGCGTTTAAATTGTGGTAATAACTACATCAAAAAAATAGTCGCAAAAATGTCCAAGTAACATCAGGGATATTTATTCAGTTGCAGATCTCAATATGAGCCCGTAAACACGGTAGAATCACAATAGCGTTGCACGCCATCTTAACGCATATCTGTCGATGACTAAACCAGCACATGACTGCCCCAGACTGCCAAGAGATAGTTGAGCATTCTGATGATCCCGATCCCGTAGCCTTTTCCCGTGAATAATATGAGAATATACGCTGGGAAATCTAGAGTATCACGGAATGTGCAGGTCGATTCCGAACAGGATCCATATGTCATCGGGGTTACATTTGACAATAAGGACTCGATACCTTCACCAATGCAACGAATTGATCTTTAGATAAAATATTCGCCAAATGAAAATGAGATCACCGGCACAGACTTTTTTGTTGCAAATTGACTAATCGTAGTACAAAAATGTTATTGAAAAGTTGGAGGAAACATTGAATGGAAGTGTCCTAAAGTACTGAAGTTAATATTCGATAGCCGTTGAAGTCTTTTGCGAAAGTCAGTGTTGTCAGTGTTTCTCAAGCCACGGGGCGGTGACACCTACAGTTCGGACCAAATGATCCGTCTGATTTTTACAAAGTGAATTTCTAATTTTTGACTATTGATCACTATTGATCATTGATTGACTATTGATCACTAGTTAATCTAGTAATTTTTGACCCATTCGCATTTTTTATATACAGACTGACCATCCCAATGTTAGGTATACTGTACTAATTCCTGCCAATTTAGATATATTTTGCAGGATTTTTTATTTTTGACTTCTGCAAATGTATAGAGGAATTAGTCTCCTTTCCATCGCATGCAAAGTGCTATCTAGCGTGCTGTGTGAACGACTGAAGCCAATGGCTTTAGACTTGGCAAATCCGCCTTTTGCCGGAAATGTCCATATGTTACTCGCCTACGCCGACGAAATCGACATAATCGGTCGAACATTGACAGCATTAACAGCCAGGTTTGAATGAATTGAGAAGTGCCAACGTGGGACTGGCTGTAAATGGCGAGAAGACCAAGCTGATGGTATCAAACGCGCAGGACGTCTAGTAGACTCGGACCAACTGTGGAACTTGAAAACTTCAGCTTCGAGGTAGTGAACGATTTTATATACCTCGGTATAGCCATAAACAAAACTAATGGGTCGATTACGGATGGCAACCATAGTTTAGTGGCGTTGCCAGTTGCCAAATTTGAATTATGGATGACAACTGTTGTCAACTTCAGTTGTTTTAAAGGCTTCCCATAATGGATAATATTACTACAAAAGAACAATTTGAGGTCTTGATTGCCCGGATGGAAGCTCACCCAAATGTAGCACGTGGCGTGCGGACTTTTGGTTAAACCAAAGCCACTATCGATGATGTGTGGAAGGCCATTTCAGAAGACCTTAACTACTATGGCCCACCAACACGCATTCCATATGAACGAAAGTAGCGAACATCTTCTTTTGGGTCCATGATATGTACGTGCAAATCGACAACAACCTGGAACTTTGTTTTCGAATAAAACAATTTTATTCTTCCCCTTTTCCTCATCCGTTAATTTTGATACAATCCAAATTTTACACAGTTTTTCCTCTATTAGCCGGATAACTTTGGCGAAAACCACCGACATTGTGGGTTGAGCCACGCCAAGGTTGAAGTCATTGCTATGGGACTTTTGAAAACTTCCCTCCTCAAAAAACATCAGAGCTGCACACATTTTTAAGAGAGGAGGAATTGCTGTTGACCGCCGGGCTATTCGGAAATCAGGGTTTAAGGCTTCGACTATGTACACTACGGCATCTTTTGGTAGTCGAAAATACGCCTTCAAGCTTATATGAGCAGAACTCACAGAACTGATGGTAGTTCTAATAGATTTATCTCTTAAATGCCTTCTAATAAATGACACACCTTGGACATAATTTTTAATTATCAAAAAATAGTTCCACTGATCTTATCATCACATATAATTAGTTTTTCTGAAATATTGAATTCAATTTTTTGTTTTTCTTTTTTTCAATTAACTCCTCCGTGGCTCACGTCAATTTTTTGTTTGTTTACAATATTTCTAGTTGCAGAAGTGTCAAAACAGTATTATCGACAGTAAACTGAGAAAAGTCGATATTTATAATGTTAAATTTTATTTCAGTGGCGTTGCCAGTTGACATCGCAACTTGAAATTCGGAGAAGAGTATTGGCCAACAACTGAAATTGAAATCAACTCAAAAGCAAGGCCAACTCTCGCCAGACCAAACTCACACTCTAAAAGATGCTGATGCTATCCTGTTGTTGTTGTATGAAGCATGGTTATTTGCGCAAGTAGATGAGGCAGCTCTTAGAGTGTTTGAGATAAAAATTCTCGGGAAGATCTGTGGGCCGATCTGCGTCGACGGTGAATATCATCGTCGAATGAACCATGAACTGTACCATATATTCTCGGACATCGACATAGTCAGACGGTTCGAGCTGCATCGACTACGTTGGCAAGGTCATGTTGTGAGAATGAATGAGGATGCTCCAGCTCAAAAGGAATATAAAAACGAGCAAAGTGATGGTTCACGCAGAAGGGGAAGGCCACGAATTCGATGGTAAGATCAAGTAGAAGACAACATCTCGGAACATGTTCTTTCAAATTGGATGAGATGCGCACAAGACCGACGAGCTTGGAAATCTTTTTTAAGCTTGACTTATGGAACAACCGTTCTGACACAAGTCAGCTAAGTATGCAAATTGTTCATCCGGCTTAATTGGCCCGAAATTTTTGTTTGTATATATTTTTTATATCTACGACATTAAAGTTAAAAATTCCAAGGGGCGCAAATGACATGTTCCCTACAAATTTGACTTGTTGCATAAATTCAAAAATTCACCGTGATCATTTTCTGTTCTCAATGGCTTTAGTACATTACACATAAGTGATTGGAATAATAAAATATTTCAAACCAATCGAGGGAAAATTATATAATAAACACACCACCTAGGACACAAAAATATATTTTCATATTTTAACAATTTATATCCCATCTCTTATAAAGGGTGAATGTAATATTATTAAAATTGTGTGTGTATTTGCTATTGTTGTTTTAATGCTTTAATGCCATTACAAAAATAACTATCAATTGTCTATATCATTTAGTTGGTCACACGACAAAATCGTTCTCTCATGAATCTGTGATTGTAAAATATGGTTTATTTTTTTTTCGAAACCTAAAAACATGCAATGCCACGAAATACTATGAGCTACAATTGTAACAGCAGATGTCACTAAGTTTCATAATATTTTTACTTTTCCCTAACAGTGTTTAGTACTATTTTCGCTCAAAAGTGACATCTTTGTGATAGATCAAGCAACTTGTTTTCTTTGTTTTAAATTCAAAAGCGCCATCTGTTATGTCATTACAATGTATTTGTGTGAACCCTTAAGGTATGCTTTGAATTTTTTCATGTCTTTTTTTACAGTGTTGAATATTAAAATTAATATTCAGATGTATGTTTTCAGTACCAAATAGCACTTAATGTACTAAATAAATGATAGATGTCACCTCTTTCTTCAGAATCTCGGATTAATATGTAAATATTTATTAGGCGTGTTTACTAACCCGCGGATTTCGTTAACCCGGTGGGTTTAAATTATCAATTCCATTGTATTTATGTCAAATAAATCTTCATAGAGTAGGTTAACACGGTTAAAAATGTGAATGTAAACGCCGTATAACACTTCGATGTGAACATAACCTCAATACTATAGCTCTGCTCCAGCATATGCAATCGTCGAATGTAATTATATTAGTTTGGTGTATAATTTTTGCTAGAAAAACGTTTCAATTTTTCGAAAAATAGATAAATTTTGCTTTTTATATTTTCTACTAATCTTGTGTGACGGATTAAAAATGCTAACCAGGGACTCAATTCTTTTCTATCAAATGTAAAAAAAATGAATATGAATGAAATGTGATGTGTTGAAAAAACTGACGATCGAAAATCTATACATACGAATGATAGTCACTCGAATTCGAATCAAATTGGGTTTTTGTACTAAAAAACATATATGTCGATACGAGTTACGTCTAAATTTGAAAAAGTATCAAATTTAACTTATATTTTTACAACTATGTTTTATAAATGAGAAATTACGTGTAGGACTATCAAAATAATTAAGCGGCAAGGGGGTTTTAAATAAATGATTTGTCAAAACGTTTTTTCCGTTATGAAACCGTAATGCAAATTTACAAACCAGCGTTTTTTCAATCCTTGAAAAGCTGTAAAATAATAAAGGAGAGCGACGAAAATAATGAAGGAGATATAGTTTTGCTCAATTCCAACTTTAAATACCAAGCCGGAATCCTCGTTAATTTTTTCCCCATAATATGCTGAAATTTGGAAGGTTCTGTCATGTTGACAATTTTTGGTAGGTAGATTTGTCAACCAATTATTACAAAAATACAGACAATTCGGTTAAAAATGTGACTAAAATTCCAAGAATGTGGAATACTGGGTGGTTTAGTAATATGGGAGCTACACCGAGACTTAGGTCAATATTGATCATTTTTGGTGCTATATAATGATAATACAAAATCCAATTCGATTGAATTCGATTCGATCCTCAAAATACTAAATATTGGATGGTTTTGTTATATACAATACCAATCATCCTCTGCTCAACAAAATGAAGCAACTAAAATGGCTCTAGCTGGCAACAAGAAAAGAATTGTCAAATATGTTAAAGCGTCAAAGTTTTATAATTGCAATCAATATGGTCATATAGCCCGAACAAATCATTCAAAAAAGTGTTTACAAAGCAAAATGGTGGGAATTCTGCATAGGAACGTACGTAAACTAAATAACAATGATAGGTACTTCGATTCCGGCGCCACGGCCCATATGTGTTCACGTAAAGAATTGTTCGGTGATCGATATGAACAAACAACCTCTGAGGTAATCATAGCAAATAATTCTTCAATGTGTGTTATGCCATGTACAGACGAGCGTTGTTCGACCCTTACTTATGAAGTAATTACTTAGTTCCCCATACAAGATTTTTTGAACGAACACCGACTTTTGTACGTTGTTCAATTCGAATCACTCTCTGAATAACCAAGCAATTTGTCCCATCTCTAACAATTGAGAGCATTTATCGGAAATAAATTAATTTTGACAGCTTGAAAATATTTATAAATATTTCAAACTTTTTTTTTTATTTATGCAGCAGTATGTAAATTTTGTTATCTACATAATGCAATATGAATTTCTTTCCCCTTGGTTCTAATCAGCGTACAAAACAAGAAACAAATTTGGGGAAACTCAAACAAAAAACTCTACAAATTTTTATATGTGACAGTATTTGACATTTGAATTGAGGAAATATAAAAATGTATTAAAAAAAGCAACATTTTCAGAAAAAATGGAAATCATGAATGAAAAGTAAATATCTATAGGTTCTTACTGTATTCAGAAGGAAGAGAATCATTTTTTCTATTTAAATCATAGGTAATACACACAAATATGTCGAGATTTCGGTGTAAAAGGAGAAACAATAAATTTGAAAAAAGAAAATCTGGTGACATGAATTAAGAATTGTGTTGTATGAACGGGTTAATTCATGTAGGTAATTCTGAGTGCGAACTACGTTGTTCGAATGCTCGTCAGAACATGGTATAATACTACTACTTTGCATATTATTGGAATGTTCCCGTATTGCAGTAATCTACTAATTTTTACTATTTTATTCGATATCATAAAGGAAAAAATGTCATCGTAGTAAAAATTAATTTTAATTCGTTCATAGACCTTTAAAATAATAATAACATGAGGGAATAAAAATACTAAAATCGAACCTACGCAACACACGAAAATGTGAAAAAAAACCTTTTTCCTTAAATGTGCCCTCCTTATTTTGGTATATATACTCACCACCATATGGTGGAGGGTATACAAATGGTTGGTGACTTTGCTATCGACTACTCGAAATTTAAAGAAACGTGTTTGAACACAGCTATTGTATCAGTTTAAAATAATGGCAACACCCCTCTTTAAATACAACAGCTGATGTAGGAAATAATCGACTGAAAAACAAACAATCGAAAAAATAGAAATCAAAACATTTTCTGATTTTTGGCACTAATCGATTTGTCAGCCCACTTTAGTTCTTTTTTGCCCTTCGTGTGGTTCGTGTGTGTTCTTTTAAAGTTACGGTAATTTTGTTTTTTAAATGTGTGCGGCAGTGAGTCTCTGAAGTAGAAGAAGAAGTAATCGTGACTGCCGTACGAAATTCAAATTTCGATGAGAAACAATAACAACAACACCAAGAAATAGTAATAATTTTATTTAGCAACATTCTGATTGGATCGGATTTTTGCAGTGTTTTATTTTTTTCGTGTAAATAAGTGTGTGTTTTAATTCAGTAAAAACAACAACAAAAAATCAAGAAACAAGAAGAAGAATTTGCCAAAATACCAAATAATACCACCAAAGTTATGAAATACAATCAACAATTGTAAAAAATTGGAAGAACCAAAACCAAACCGACCGACCAACCAACCAGTCCATCCGTTCATCTTGCCTAAGGTTTGTTTGCACACAAAATTATTCACAAAAATAAGAAAAAAATAAATTATTGTATTTAAAAACCATATGTTTGGTGTGAGTTTTCGTTGATTTTGGGGGTGTTTAATTCTTTTTTTTTTTTTTGTTTTTGGTTAGTGACGTTTAAACGGCGGAAATGCGGCAGAGCCGACAGGTAGGCAGTCATGCCAGTAGTCAGCATGCCATCAGGCAGAGCCTCTCTAGTGGTATTTCGTATCATCCCCCGTGTTCCGCATTTGGCAATGAAATTCCAATACTCGGAATACTCGCTCGATGTGTTGGTGCTTCAAAATTAACTTGGAGTGGAATTTATAAATTATTATTTTGTTTGTTTTTTAGAACAGTGAATGTCGGACATTCTCATTGCGAATCGATTTTTAATTGAATTTTTTTAAATATAAAATGCACAAATATTTATTGGCGAACACGTGTATTAGATAATTGACTAAATGCTAAATGAAAAGAATAAATTGAAGAAAAAAAAAAAAAAACAATTCACCTAAAATAATGACGTCGATTTGGCGGTCAGCAGTTCGGTGTTTCGCACAATGATTTGTTGCGTTTGTAATTTACCGCTACATTTCATTTCATGTATCTCTCAATTCGCTTCGAGTTTGTAATAATGCCCTGTCTCTCTCTTTCTCTCTTCCTGTCTCTTCCGCTCCCATTGATGTAAGTGTCAAATGTGATTGGTGTTTTTCTTTTTCTTTTATTGTACAATTCTTTTGGTAGTTTTTGGCAGATGGTGTCTTTGTTTTCGTGAATAGTCGGCAGTAGCCGTAACACCTAAATGTACAAAGTCAATGTGCGTCGAGGTGTCTGTCTGTTTTTTGCTGCTACATCAATTACAGTAAAACCTTCGATAGGATACCTAATTCAAAACCCAATTAAACAAAACTGCTCATGGCAAATGATTAAAAATACAAAATATTCTAACTTCGGTATATTGTCTGAAATATCAATAATTGCAGGTTCCACTGTAGATCATGCAAAATATATTTATGTGAGTGCGTTTGTACAATAATAACGGTGCATCGTAAATTGCATTAAAATCACTTAAAAGTAGTTTTGAAGTGCATTATTTTTTTCCAGTCTCCATTATGTCAGAGATCATTGATCAGCAGCGGCGGCACCTTCGTGGCGAATACAGCAACGAATATGTCGTGGAAAGACAACGCAATGCACGCTTAAGATGATCACGCAAAATATTAATAAAAGCGACAAAATAACAGAAACAAAAAAAATACAGTAAAATCTTGCTAATCCGGAGAATTGATTGCAAACCCCAATCTGGATTGCAACATTTTACGGATTTTTATTATTTTTTATTAATTTAAATAGTTTTATGTTTTTATTAAAAAATAAAATTTTTGTTGCAAAAATATGAACTTTAAATACTTCACTAAAATTTTCTACGGCATTAATGATAAAACAAAACTCATAAAACACAGAGAGCGGAGCAGTATAGTCGGACGTCGCCGACCACATGATACCCCACACAATTATCACGAAAATCTAACATTCTGCGATTCTATATTCTGAATTTGGGAAATATTTCACGATATTTGCAATCTCTTAGTCAATTATAGTACAAAAGCTCCACTTTCTAACCCTGGCATATTTTCCAAATTTATGAATATTTACAATAAAAATTTGCTCACTTTAGGTTTTGGTTGATTTGACCTTCGTTGATTTGACCCACATCCTGACAGCCATTCTAAGTATATAATCATATCCCTTTTACAGTGTAAAATATGCGACGAGAGCGACGAGAGGTTAATATTATATGACGAGATTATATTTAGCGAAATCCTTGAACATAACCGGTACAATATCAAAGCGATCAGCGCGACATTTCCGCCCTCTAGTGGGTTAATAGTAATACTAAGCAATATTATAAGATATAGACACGTAAAACTACCACATCCAGGTATATAAAACAATACAGGTATTCTGGGACCATTTGACCCATTAGTAGTCTGGTAATCTGGGCCCATTTAATATTGATCGATCTTCATGAAAACATTCATGTTTACAATAATCTATCTTCTCAATCCGGACAATTCGGATTATAGAAAAGTCAATTCGTCGTGAAATGCAATCCGGATTAGCGATGGCTATATTATCGAGATTTTACTGTAATAATGTGTGAATACAACAAACCGAACGAATTATTATAAACGAATGATTTTGTTTTTCAACAGCACACATTTTTATTCTAATTATGGAAACATAAATTTCATTGGGGGACGTAACCGGAACTTCGGTGACGTGTACCGGGTTGTTCCCAGTTCTACGACACCGTTTATATTAAATAAAAGCTTATGCAAAAATTTGAAAACTTATGAAAATATCTATCAACTCCAGTGGTTATCTCAATCCATTATAGATATACATTCAGAAAGTTTTGGAATGCTGATTTTATTGAAAACCCCATCAATTACACTGTGATACAAAACATAACCAAAAATTTTTTCAGGGGTTCTAATGTACCAATTCCGTTTAGTTGGAGTCCCTGGACCACGAATATACCTTTGGTTTTTCTGGGTCACTTAGAAAATTAGTTTTATAACGGTAAATGTAGAGAAAAACGTGGTTTCATAGATTTTCAATTTGAAACGCGTATAACTTCTTTTCTTTCTAACGGATTTATATTATTCTTTTTTTCATTCGAAGAGTAGAATGTTTTCTTTCAAACAATATATATATTTGGTTGAGGATTGGCTGAGTTACCGTGGTTGAAATGTGAAAAAATACGCATAAAATGACAAAATTTATTTTTCTTCGGACTGTACGAAGAAATTATGATATCAAGCCGTATAAGATTTATTATATTACGGGGAAGACAATTAAATAAGCTTTCGAAAATGAGAAAAATCGGTTAAAAATGGAGGACTTATACACATTTTTGATTGATTCTATGCATATTCTCTAAAGGAAATATGGGTCTATCTCATTTTCTTTTGTCTGTTACAAACATACATTTACCGTTATAAAACTAATTTTCGAAGTGACCCAGAAAAACCAAAAGGTATATTCGTAGTCCAGGGACTCCAACTAAACAGAATTGGTACATTAGAACCCCTGAAAATTTTTCGTGTCGCACAGTGTTATTCACCAAATGATATACAGTACTTTACGTTTTCCTAAATAGTACGACATGTGGTTGTATCTGTTTGGATTAAAAGATATCTCTAAGGTCTCCTACAAATAATTTCCCCCCACGAGAAAAATATATTTCCATAATTAGGGAAAAATTCCTACCTCTGGAAAAAATTAAAAAAACTGGATTGTTTTTACAAATCTTTCAAAATACAGCTGGTACAAGAACTGATGTCGAACGACCATGGAAAGTTGGCCGAAGATCCTCTTTATGAAAGTATGAGTATCGTAGAATGTACTATCATATTTTTAGGTTAATTTTTTAACCGAAAGAGTGAAGTGACTGTAATTTGGAATTTCAGGATCCAGAGAGGCAGAAACATTTTTGTAAAATTATTTGGATACACATCCATTATTTTTATAGCCTTATATTAAGGTCCGGCCAAAGAAGTGGCTGTAATTTTAAATGAAAAATTTTCGCAGAATGAAAAATATACCAATATATAAAAAAGGATTTAGCATATTTTCCACTGAAGTGGCAGTAATTTAGCATTCCAGATTCCTAGTAATGAAACTACTTCTTTGCAGAAATTTGTTATTCTTTTATTTCTGATATATTAAAGTTCCTCTTCTAGTTTTCAAACCTTAGTGTCTGTGTAATGTATAGCACATAGTGGATGGTATAAAAAGTTCGAACCAATCGGAGTTAACCATATTTTTACATGTTTTCATTGTCTCAAATGCCGTAGGAGATTTCAATAAATCGTCCTAATTTCGGAATCAGTGGGATTTATAATAAAAAATCATACAGTTTTGTTATTTATTTACTAATATATAACAGATAAAATAAATCAGCAGGGGATATAAACAAGTAAATGCGGGAGCTGCGTCATAAGTTTTTTTTATAAAATCAGCAGAACTATATTGTATACAAATAAATATTGAATTTGATATACGAGGGTAGATCAATAACACTCTAAATTATCTTCATTTTTTTGCTACGATTTTTTGGAGACCAGATTGGATGTTTCTATTGAAAATATTTTGTTGCATTTATATTGCGGCATTAGAGAGAATTTGGTGCTTTACTGAACTCAGTGAACTGTGGAGGTGTTCGGAGCAGCGTGGACCTTTATACTGATGTATCGTGAAAAATGTGAAATCTAGAATGGGGAATCACTTTTAAGTCTGGACATGATCCAAAGAATCTTGGGATCTAAGACCTTCGATTCCCTTAAGGCGGAGGGTATTTTTACCATACCATATATAAATTATATCTCTATCGAAATAGATTACAATATTTCTATACAAATTATATACAAAGTTGCTTGTAACGAATTTTGTTTTGTTGTTGCTCACATTTTGATTTTCCAAACGCTATCAAAAACATCGACAGCACTTAATTATAACAAAAACAAAATGATGAGTAGTATATCCCACCCCTATATTCCGGCTAATTTACGTACATGTGTATGTGTTGCAACTGTGATTATAACAATTCTATCTAAACGAGAGAGAAAAACACCAAAACAATATTTTTTTTTTTAGTTCCCACAGCGATAATTGTTAAATAATTTGTTGTGTAAACTTCAATTGTATGAAAGCGAATTCGCCAAAGCCCAACCAACCAGGCAGGCAGGCAATTCACTTTTGATCTAATGATAGAGAGCGGAAATAACAATGTAATTGCATTTGAATAAAAATAATGATATTTGCTTTCAATTGTTTTCTTATCTTCGAGAGATTCCAATTCTGTTGCTAAGGAAAAATTGTTGTTGTCATAAAAAGTTAGAAACACGGAATCGGGGTTACACAATGGGAACATTTTTTAAGAGGGTAAATATTGTGCTCGGAAGATGTGATGAACCTCCGTTTGGTCATTGTTAAAGGATGTCTTCTGAAAAAATCGAAAAGTTAAATTTGGCTTTCGCAAGAGCTCATATTAAATGGATTCCAATTCAGCAGAGACATATTATGTCCTCGGATGAATTAAAGTTTAATATAAATGATCAGACACAAACAAATTTGCGGTGAGTAGGCCTTAAAATGAAAGACTCATGCCTCTGTATTGCAAGGGTACTAGGAAGCATGGAGGTGGAATGATAATGGTATTGTGCTGGTTTTGTGTGTGTGTCACATGTCAAATTGGTTCTGCAGTTCAAAATCAGGGTTTTATATTGACCACCACAATCTTTGGAGTGACATAGCTAAAATCAAACAAACAGACATAACCTCTTTCCAAAGATTCAGGATGCAATGAATAATATATCCAAGAATCAACTTGAACTTCTTATAGATTCAATTACTCGTAGGTGTGCCGCCATAAACAAAAATAATGGTTAAGTCGGTTACTAGCCAAATTTTCTTATTTAAAACTGACTTACTTTTCTTAGCTGGCTTGTGACAGAACGGTTGTTCGGTCGAGATGTATCATCTGCTTGCACAAGTACACATGATCCAGATCCATACAACAGCACTGGTAATATCAGTGTCTTGTAGATCGTGGGTTAGGTCTGGTGCCTTGATTTTGAGTTGCTTACTGAGATCATAGTAGCATCTGTTGACCAACACTATTCATCTCCGGATTTCAAAGCTGATGATATTAGTACGAGTATATAAAATCATGCATTACCTCGAAGCTGTAGTTTTCAACTTCAATAGTGGGTCCGAGTCTCCTGGGCGTCTTGCGCGTTGATATCATCTGCTTGGTCTTCTCCCCATTTACTGCCAGTCCCACTTTGGCGAACTACTTCTCAATTCGTTCAAAGGTGGCTGTTACCGCTCGCAATGTTGACCCATTATGTCGATGTCGTCGGCGTATGCGAGTAACGTGTGCTGTTTGGTGTACTGAGTACCATTTCTGTTCACATTTTCATCTCGTATAACCTTTTCCAGCAGGATGTTAAACAGGTCACACGACAAACTGTCAACTTGTCTAAATCCTCGTTCGTGCAGAAATGTCGGAGACATGGCTTTAAACACCTCCGAACGGATAGAGTAGTCAAATGCGGCTTTATAGTCTAGATTAGTTGGAATGTTTCGATGTGACAACTAACCCGACACCTCAACCCAGTTTTTATAGTTCTTATGGGTGAACTCACGGCATATATCAGCTCACTATTTCAACGGATTAAGAAAGTAGTTAACCCAGGTAACATCGCGGGGAGCCTGGCCTTTGCCATGTTAAAGCCAATCAGAGCCGTTGCTTGGAATCTATCACCCCCTACGTCACCCACTTATTTAAAAGAAAAAATTAAAATGTTGCTTCAGTTTTGACCAAGGAAAAATTTGGGTCAATCTAGGTTTTCATAAAATACCTTTTATTTAAAAAAAAATGCGTTTATGAATTTTTTTAAAGTTAATAAATTACCTATTTATTTCTAAAAAAATCTTTTACAATATTCTTATTTTTAAAAAGTTACATTTCATTTATTCAGTTTGCAATTTCAGTTGTTTAACCATTTCATCATTCGATTTCACTGAAATAATGTCACCTAAAAGGTTTGAAGGGTTTTCTTCATGCAATTTAAGGGTTTTCTTCATGGCAGCAAAAAATAATAATAATTCCGCCATAACTGAAAACCTTAAACTATGGCGAATTTGTCATTCTGGATTATTAGAAAAATCGCCAAGGACATTACCCCTTGACATTTCTTGCCATGGCTGGTAATTTTACAACAGTCCTAATAGAACATACGAAGAGTCCCTTCATAGTTTATTTCTGAAAAATTCATAAAAATTATAATTGTCAACATTTCTCACAAGCATTTATCAGAATGTTATCCTTGTTCATTCCCTTAATTAATAGAATAATTTATCAGTATATGATTAATAATAATTCAATGTTGTCTGCCACCCCACCACCCGAACACTAAATTGTGAAATACCTACTTAATTCCCTATCATTTGACGACGATGATGAATCACATTCGCAATGTATTACATCGCTGTTGCTGCTGCTTCTTTCTAATTGAGTGTTTTGGCTTTGTTTGCTTTTTTTTATTAAAAATTCCAATTTCAATGCCATGCCATGTAAAGACTCGAATGCGGAATTGTTAGTAAGTGCGAAACATCAAGGATTGTTGTTGTTGCTGCTGTTGGTTGGTTGTAATAACACCAGCAATAAATGCACATAAATGTATATAAAACATTACTAATAAAATGTCTTTTTGTTCGAAATGAAAAAAAAAACAACAGCAACAACAACAAATTGTTATTTCCATTAATGCAAAGAAAATTCTTTCATTGCCGAGTATAGCTAGAAAAAAGAAGAAAAAAAAAACAAGTGAACAAACAGCAAGAAAATAAAAACAATGAAAAAGGGAAAATATCTATAGCCAATAATGTTGGGCGCGAATAAACACCAACAACAACAGCCACAACAATCAACACCCGCAAAACCACTAAGGGAAACTACAACATGACGTATGTCGAACATACCCACACATACACTATTTGCCACCGTTGCTCGTAAATAGGATTCTTTAATATTCATTCGTCATATACTTCCAGACGTACATATACAGACATACACACATGCATACAAACAAAGATTTTACACTGCTGATAAGAAATATGCATCAAATAATTTATTACTTTTGCATTGATAACACAATTGGTCGATGACGGTGACGACGATGACAAACACGAAGCTGTAACAGAGGTAGCAAATTGCGAACAGAGATAGCAGATTGCTAGAAGATGGGCAAAGAGCAGAAGGAAGTATATCGATCCATATTATATAATATGCCACAAATAACTGTAACACCATATGTTTATGGAACATAATGGTAGTCACCATTTGACACCCATCGATCCCATATAAAAATACTACAGTCACCCACAAATTTTAAAACTCATCTTATAATGTGCTATCCAGGGTGTTGTGTCATTCCATCTATAGCAAACCCACCATCAGATTTTTACACTCGACCCACAAAAAACTATAAAGCCGCCATACGACAGCCCTATCCGCTCAGAGGTGTTTAAATCCATGACTGCGTTCGGCATTCCTGCAAAATTATAACGGCTATGAAGGATAAATTTAACTGGCACAAGGTCAGCAGTTAAAGTCCGAAAGGACCTCTCGGAGCCCTTCAATGCCGAATGAGGATTCAAACAAGTGACAGCCTATCGTGTGACCTTTTTAACATCCCGCTGTAAAAGATAATAAAAAACAGCACTCTGTAAACCAAAGAACACATACTACACGCCTAAGTCGATGAAATCGACATAATGGGTTGAGCTTTGCGTACGGTAACAGACACCTTTGAACAAATTGAGATGGAGTCTGCGAAAGTGAATCTGGCTGATTAGCTGATTAGGGATACGTAGTCGAGAGCAAAAGACAACTTTTAGACTTTTGCGGCTAACCAAAAAGTAAATTTTTAGACTTTTCTATTTTTGCTTTTTACTGACTAATTAATTGTTGTCAACAGATAATATAAAGTTCTAGAATATGTAATTTTTGAGCAGTTTGGGCTTTGATATAATAAACCAAGTATTTATGAAGAATATCGAAAGTGGATCTTGAATAGTCGACTTTCCTCAAAGATCAAAAGTCGACTTCGACTTTTAGAATTTTCTATACCAAAAGTCGATTAACCGATTAGTAGATTTACGTATCCCGAAAGCTGATTCTAACCGTGCTGGTGTATGGATCTGAAGCATGGGCATGCGCAAGCATATGAGACAGCTCTTGGAGTGTTTGAGGGAAAAATACTCAGAAAGATTTACAGACAGATCTGCGTCGACGGTGAATATCGGCGTCGAATGAACCATGAGCTATACCATCTATACACGGACATCGGGTCATGTTGTGAGAATAGATGAGGATGCCCCAGCTCAAAAGGCATATAATAGCGAGTAAACTGATGGTTCACGCAGAAGGGAAAGGCCAAGACTAAGAGGGAAATATCAAGTGGAAAATAACATACCAAAACATGGTCTTTCCAATTGGCACACAAGATCGACTCGTCTCGAAATATTTTCTAAGCTCGGCTTAGAGAACAAATGTTCTGTCTCGAGCTAGCTAAGTAAGTAAGTTAGACAGATTTATAACCTACCTGGCTGCAATATTCACAAATTTCAATAAAAATATATGCTAAGAGAACACAAAATCACAACCAAATTCTGTTGAAAAACGTAACTAAAATCACCCTGAAATGTAATGTATAGGTCCATGCCTGTGCTCGTTCCCTGCCGAAATGGTTTAATTTGTTATTAAGCGTTTTCATGGGTCATTTTTGTCAATATTGGTCCATATTTTACGATAACCACCCATATAACGGTACTACCAAAACAAATTTTTGCGCCACCAAAGCGGATGCATACTTTTTTCATTTAGTGTAATATAACAATTAGATTTATGCCATTATCCATCTCAACTTAACAATGGAATATGAAATAAACTATAACTAGCACTTAGAATAAGAAAATGCGAAACGAATGAAAATGATTGCAAAAAGAGTGTTTGTTCCACTTTTGCATCCATTACGGCAATCTCCAGCCAGCACAATAGGCAGCCACGAAGTGAATAATATGATGAATGACTGTCACTCACAATGGCGCTAAGATATTGGAAAAGTGACAATGTTTTGTTCTCCATTCCATTTGCAAATACATACGTACACACTTGGTAATTCCGTCCATGTGTGAGTGTGCTCAATACCATACAGCCGGTGGCCATGAGTTAGACACGACTTGTCTGATAAAACCAAAGAAATAGCAACAACAATAATCATCGGTAATAATAATTTTCATCACTTACATGGAACCATCATCAACTTTGTTTGGATAGCATTTATCTATTTGAAGTACTACTCAGTAGTAGATACATATGTATGTATGTCCCTCCGTACACTTTGGGTAGGAATGTATTTTGTTTTTAGCAATCACCTGTTGTAGTCAGCATATCAGCATTGATATTTAATTAACCACGTGGTAATTGAAATTGATGAGTTACTATCAAATACATACGTGGATAATTTATCGAAGTTTCAAAGCGGAGAAAGGTCGAGGTTAAGCTGTTAGCGATAATGACATTTTTTGGTATTTCGCCATTTGTGGTGTAGGTTTGGAAATTCTACTGAATGAAATAAATTACACAATTTTTAATGGAAATACGTGGAAACGGGAATCAATGAAAAATATATGTGGGGAATTAAAAATTAATAGGAAGTAAAATGACGGATTTGGTATACTTTCCACAATAAGGTAGAGATTCAAAATACCTTCAATCGTTCGGGATTTTTATAATGGGGCTATGCCATTTCAAAACTTTGCACAGACACCCTAATATATCCTTTGGAAAGTATGTGAGGAATAGTATATCCAAGTATCAAATTGAGCGTATTATATATTCAATGCCTCATGTGTTGCTGCAATCAAAAATAATGCTTATGCTGTCGTTTATTTACTGAATTTACTTATTTACAAGTAAAGAAGTGTCAGTCAGTGTTGCCGACAGATATACACCCCCAGCCTATGGTTTGCGGAGGTCTTCAGAATTACACACAGATTTTACTATTAGCCATCTTCGGATTTAATGTAGACGTCGTAAAGATTATGGGCCGTGCAAAGTTTGGTTCAAATCAGACATTCCATTTTCCTGATATTGCATTTACAAAGTTTCATTAAAATCGAATAGTCCGTTTATTTGTTATTATAAAATTAATTTTTAGCAAAGTTTTAACGATTTTGTGGGGGAGGACCAATGGGTCGCATCTTCAAACTTGATCTAGGCTTGGTAAAGGTAATAGGTTGTGCAAAGTTTGGTTTAAAACTGACATTCCATTAGCTTGATATTGGTATTATAAATATTGAAAATTTTGTCCGTCTGTGGATGAGGTACTAGAAAGAGTGGATCAATAGGTCCCATCTTCAAACTTGATCTAGGCTTGGTAAAGGTAATAGGTTGTACAAAGTTTCCTTAAAATCGGATAGCCCGTAATCATGTTATTATAAAATTGATTTTTAGCACAATTTTTACAATTTTGTGTAGAGGGTACCAGAAGGAGTGGACCTATATTCCCAATCTTCGAACTTAAACTAACTTTGGAAGAAATATTAAGATGTGCAAAGTTTGAATGAAATCGGTTGCTACCTTCGAGAGTTATCGTGCGCACCAGATAGACAGACAGACGGATAACGGACGAGCGGACATGTGTAAATCGAAATTTCTGAAACGGTTATGGCCCAAAGAAACATGAGGTCTTTAACCAATATTTCGATTAGGCACATTTTCACAGTATCTAAGTGTGTATTCCCTCATAAGCCATAAGGCTGAGGGTATAAAAAGAAAAAAAATCCAAAAGTTGCTTTAATTTTGACAAAGCAAAAATTGGGCCAATTTAGCTTTCTAGAGATTATTTGTTATTTCAAAATAAGTTTTGTGTTTATTTTTTTTTAGTTAAAATTTTTTTCTGAAAAAAATCACTATAATTTTATTTTTTAAAAAAAGTTACAGAATAAATATTTAGTTTGCAATTTCAGTTGCTTTAGTTTTGTCCTCCAGTGTATATTCTGTATATTCTTGAATAGAATAAAATTCTATGTCGAGTTATTTCTATCCTTATTTTTGTTGAAATCACGTTAGATCTTGCAATTATTAAATTTTTTTGGGGATTTTGGGATTAAAGATTTATGTTCCGGAGTAGGCCCCATATATCGATATCACAAATTAGTCGGTATTTAAGGGACGTTTTTCAACCGACTTGGCTATAGTTTGATATTTATACCCTACACAATTATGTTGTAGTAGACCCCTATTGTTTCTTGCGATCTTCCGTTAATATTTATGGGATGAAATTGACCAAAAACATTATTTTTGTCTGTTTTTCTTGTCGCTTCTGCAATTATGACCCTAATATAAATTTTACACAGAGAAAGGGATCTGGAAAAAGCAATACCTTTTTTTGAAGTATTTAGGGCAAAATGATTTCAGACCTTTTTTTTTGAAAAATTACAACATTTTTATTGTATGGCGTATGTATTTTCTCCTGAGGGCCATAGACCCGAGAAGTTGATAGTAAATCCAAGATAAGACATGCGTATTACAGATTAGCGGGGGGTTTTCTATTTATAAAAGTCCTGTAGATGTATATAATAGACCTCTTTTGAGTATAATATTTGCAAATATTCTATTTACCGAATCCATATAGAAGGAATTCTACCCATTAGCCACTCTATATAGAAGTACTGCATGAAGACTTATAACTACCTGCAGGAGGTCTTTTGTCTACGGAAGACCTGCGTTTCTACCCATAGAAGTCATGCCTACAATAAGCCTACAGATGGTCTTATATAAGAAGATGGTCTATACACATAAGAAGATCAATGTATCAAGCCGCAGACATTTTTCTGTTCGGCAAATAGGCATAATGGCTTATTATGCTAACAACAATGTTGTTGTTATTAATGATCTTGCGCAGATTAAAGAAGATCATTGCTAGCATTTTGTGTTCATCTACCTCATTAGAACTCTTTTGAATAACCGATTAACTTGTAACAAATCTTATCTTACGACGCGTACACTGTCTGACTTACTGATTCTACACGTGCCATCATCTGGCCTTGAAAGTTCGATCGTTGTGAATACCCCACCTATCAATCCTAAAGGCAAGGGTAATTTCCCATAATTTAGTTGATATATTTTAAGAAAAGAAATACCATCCCCAAGAAACAAAGCCGACTGTTGAAAGAATTAAAAATGTAAAATTTTCGCTTGTGTTGTTTTTATTCAGAATAGGGTAACAACCGTATTTTGAAAAAAAGAATATCTTTAAACAAATATGACCTCTAGACAATGATTCTGTATGTTTTTTTCTTCCAACGCGAAACCATAAACAATATTTTAAATGCTTAACATTGTTGTTGTTGTTACCATCCCAATTTTTTGATTAATCTCCATGGGGAGGGTTAATAATCCATATCATTTATTGGGTGTCGAATGGAACAAAATAAAATAAAAAAACTGAAATCTAATTCAAATTGTTTATTTTCCAAAAAGAAGTCTAATTTTATCGTAGAACACCAAAGCATAAAACCATCAGCCACTTTGCATTTTATGCCACATTTCAAGGTCAGTCAAAACTAAACTAAAAACAAATTAAATTTTAAAATTGCGGAAAAACTAATAATTCCTTAGGCTAAGTGTTCTAATTGTATAAAAATTATAATGGAGCGAGAAAAATATTTAATTTTACATTAAATCGAGTGAGAATAAATGTGAACTGCCACTTCTTGGACAAATACGCAATATAAATTGTTTAAAGCAGTTATGGTCGATTTTAAGCTCCTGGGCGATGTCACGACTGCTAACATGCCGGTCAACTTCGACCATTTCTTCGATTTTATCGGCATTTTCGACGACCGCCCTACGTGTGCGAGGTGCATCTTTAACATCGAAAATTCCTGAACGGAATCTATGGCTGGTACTGTATCGGAACCATAAACACCCTTTACAATTTTAGCCGCTTGGCTTGCATTTTCGTCTTTGTCAAAGAAAAAGTATAAAATGTACAGAATTTTCTCTTTCTCTTTAAGGCAGTGTTGGGCAAAATTAAATTGAGAGCAAGTGTGTGCGAGCGTAACTGAGAATTCACCATTAAAAACGACTGATGTAAAGAGAAAGAAAGAGAAAATGTGTTTACCCATCGACCCTCAGTTACGGTAGCGTATATGGGTGAGCATGCCTGCTTTAAGGGAACCCCATCCATTCTCGATTTTAATTTTTCAAGATTTTCAATGGGCTGGTAAATCAATACCAATGCTTGTTAAGGTTTGTAACTTTGCACATATATGTATATTTGAAGATTTAAAGGAGAAGAAAAATAATTTACAATTTTTTTTTGTTATTGCTTTGTTGTTGTATTTTGTAATTAAAGAAAAGTCATTATTTTTGATGGCAGGCATGATAACTCCTCACTGGAACATCGGAATCCGAAAATTCAAACGGTGTTAGAAAGAGTATGAACTAGGATTATTGACTTCGCTCTAAAATAAAAAAAAATGGCGGACCTTTGAAAAAATATTTTTGGAAAATCGCCGATTTTTTACCAAAAACCAAGTTAAAAAATAAGGAAGATCTTCACCGATTGGCTTTATCCTAGTTCATACGATAGCTATACACTCACAGAGAAACGTGTAAAAATTTGGAATCGATTGGGTTATTAGTTTTTGAGTTATCGTGCCCGCCATTCGCAAAAGAAAACGCGTTTAAAGTTTGAGAAGCCCTTTGGCCGTCACTTGATGCTGACACGATAAATCGGCTATATCTTCAAGAGTTCTTGAAATTTTCACTTGAAATTTTGTAGAGACATTCTTGAATTTTGACCCCGAGAATGGGGGGTCCCCTTAACTCACAACTTAATGCACCAAACAAAGAACAGCAAAACATTTTTTTTTACTGCGAAATGTCCTCCTCCCCAAGTGCATAAATCTGAAATAGTTTAATTGATACTTTACGAGAAATCTATCAGTACAGCTTTTTGCCGAAAAATGGATTTCTTTTTCCCCAACCTACTATATATTTATTTTTTTGAAAATCTGTGGTCTGGGATCTTCTTTGTCAGAATATGCTACTGGAGGTGTCTCAATCTAAGTGGAGAAATTACTTCGACTGTAGGTTTTTTGCCAATGTAATACCTACAGAAGGTCGACTTACATACTTAGCTGGCTTGTGGCAGAACGGTTGTTCCATATAAGCCGAGCTTAAAAAAGATTTCCAAGCGTGTCGGCCTTGTGCGCATCCCAATTTGAAAGACCATTTTCTGAAATGTTGTATTCTACTTGATCTTTCCATTGGATTTTCCGGCTTCCCCTTCTGCAGAACGTCGACTGTCTATAGAAAAAAGATTTTCGGCGGGTCTTTAATCCGTAGAAGTCTTATAGAAGATCTTCTGTTTAAAAATGTATTATTATATAGAAGGCGAGAGTTCGTATGCCTATTAAAGATCTGAAGGAGGATTTCTGCCTATAAAATACCTACAGAAGTTCTTATGTCTATGCTATAGCCCTATAAGTCATGCGGGAAGTTTTCTGCATATTTAAGGCCTACAGGAAAGTTTCTACATATAAAAGCGTTAAGTCACTGGCCTAGAATATATGCCCCTCTATATATATATATTTTTTTTTTTTTTGAATTTCCCATTAATTATTTTTTGTGTTGAAGAGTGTAATTATATGTGTTGCCATCTGTCTATAGAATATATTTTCTGTACTAAGAAGACAAGTTGAAGCTCATCAATTTATTGATGATCTTCCGGTAGTCTTCTATTTACATATGTTCTAAAGAACCCCCCCTCCACAAAGGGTCAAAATTTTAAAAAATTATTGATCAAATATGAAACAAATGAAATGTCCGATTAGATCCGAACTTTGCACATTATAATCTTTTTCACCAAACCTAGAGCAAGTTACTTAATATTTTTTCCTTAACTTCCCCAATACCTCTCGTATGTCTTTTTTACATTTTTAAACTATTCGGTAGATCGGTACAATGTTGTAGTTCCCTTTTAGATAAGCATTTCTTTGTTTTTGCTGATTTTTATTGTTGCGAACGAAATAAGTAGTTTTGTTGCTATTTATGGGGGAATACTAAATCAAACAAATAAAAACAACAACAAACACCAAAACAGTGAGTAAATCACAAATTGAATTTGAGCAATAAAACGATTCTCTAAATAAACAAACGGTATTTCTATTTTAACAGTTGACGGCTACATAAACATTGAAGTGCGACGGGTGTTTTGATAATCTACCAATTAATTCAATTGTCCCGACACGAAGATAATGACGATGACTATTATCGAAGAAAATTATTAAAGTCAATTACCTTTTAATTTCGTGCGAATAGATTCCGATTTGAGTATTCTGATCAATGATCGTCGCCTAGCTTGCTTCGTTTCAGTTTCGGAACCATAAAATACAAATATTGATAAATTTGTTTCTGTTGTTTGTCATTATCAGTTGGTTGGTGGTTTGTTTTGTAAATATTTTGAGAAGGCAGTTTCGTTCAACATTCATTAAAAAAAAAAACAATAATAAATAAATTAAAAAACACAATTATGAAAACGTGTGTTTTATTCGGGATAGCTTTCAATTTCTTCTTGGAATATTTTTGTTTACATTTTTCAGCGATCTCATTGTTGGCAATATTTCTGTTAGGTTTTATTTCATTTTAAGAGAAAATTAATTGATATGAGTTGAAATTGAAACCCGCATAAGATTCCTATGTTTTTATTGTAAACAAATATTTCGGATTTCGGACAGTAAGAAAGTTTTTTGTATAGGCCTACTATTTGAGAACTCCGATACGTTTATTTTATTTTTTATAATTGAAACCAGATAATCGAAATACATAGACCGAAAAGTGCAATATTTAATTAAAATAGAAAATTTCCCGTAAATACGTAAAATGGAGAATTTTTTTCAAACAAATATCATATGTACGAACATTTTTTTCTTTTGTAACTTATGGTTAAATTTGACGTAGAATAATTTTGTCTTTAGCAAAGATGGAGTCTTATTGAAGATCTTGAAATGTTTCTGCGAGGTATACACTTTCAACAAAGAATTTGTTGCCAATATTGTTAATTTTAAACAGTAAATTTCAAAAAAAAAAAAACCTACAAAAGAAGATATATGTTGGAAATGTTACACATTATAACTGTCCCTGCAGAAAACCGTATCTACTTCAAGACGGATACGGAACACTGTGCATAAATATACTGGAGCAGTATTAAAAAAATATTCAAAAAAGTGTTGAGCAGGACAATTCAATGAGTGTGGAAGTCGAATAGTTTTAATAAGAAGCTTAAAATGTAACTAGTAACCAATTTTGGAAGTTTGTTAATATATGATGATGATCATCGACGATGATCGAAATATTGGAAAATTAAAAAAAAAATAATAATAAAAAACAAACAAAAATCTTTTTAATTTTCAATAACCTCAAGCCGAAAAAACGAATTTTAATAAGAAAAAATATTAATTTTAAATATGTAGTTTGTTCTGAGACTTATAGTGAAATTTGATGTCGAATATTTCTTTCCTTGACACTGTGCACGAAAAATAAAGTTTCATGCTACTTTCATACATTTTATCTAAAAAAGCACTGTAAATTTTTGTGAAGAAAATTGTTAAATATCTGGAAATTTTTGGACCTAAATTCAGATCTACATATTTCGTATAGTTATTATATCTACTGATTTCTCTTGTTCAGTAGAATTTGATGCGGAATATTTTTGTCTTTGGCACCATCGTTTTAAAACGACATCTAGTGGGGAAAAATGCTACAAAATCCGATCGGTTTTAACCCTATTTTAAGATTTTTTCACGTTTATGTTGATTTTCGAGTATTGGTCTATTCTTAGACTTAAGAAAAACTCGATGCCGAACATTTTGTAGAATATTCTGACCTCCTATAACCTATAAATGAGATTTCAATTATTGATGACAAAAAAAGAACCGAACCGATGATATAAAACCAATGTCAATCATATTTCCCAATTTTCGGATTCCAGCTATAAATGAGATTTCAATTATTGATGACAAAAAAAAAAGAACCGAACCGACCCCACAGAGAGCCCGATGTCAATCATATTTCCCAATTTTCGGATTCCAGCCCGATGGGCTTGTACCAAATTTAATACCATTTAGAACACATAAGTACGAATTTCCAAAACTTCCTACAAAGCCCAATCGTACACTCCAACAGTGATCCTAACTCCAAATTTCACCTTTGAACAGCGCTCATAAAATCTCGGTTTATAATTTTTCCGACCCGAAACCGTTTTCTTATATGGTAATATTGTTCTCTAGCATCGTAAATAACGTTTTCTATTATTATTTCCCGATTTCAGGATTCCAACCCTATCGGTTCACCCAAATCCAAATTGTGACAAATTTAGTACGTAATAGTACGAATCTCCAATACTTTCCAGAAATCCCAACCTACACCCCACCCAAGTGATTCTAAATTAAAATTTCTAGATTCCAGCTCTGTTGGTTCACTCATATCCAAATTTGGTACCATTTAGTACACATTAGTACAAATTTCCAAAACTTCCTACATATCCCAACCCTATTCCAGCGCTATCGGTTCTCCCAAAACTTAAAATGCACCAACTTTTTTTACATTAGTACAAATTTCCAAAACTTCCTACATAGCCCAATTCTACACCCCAACAGTGATCCTAACTCCAAATTTCAAGATTCCAGCTCAAGTTTTTAGCTCATACTACGGAATTGTACCAAATTTAGTACATTTTAGTACTTTTGGGACACTTATAGTTCTCATTTCAAAAAATCATTACACTCCATAAGTGATCCTCATTCAAAATTTAAGAATTCTAGCTCTATTGGTTCGCCAAATACAAATGGTACCACATTTAGTACTTTTCGTGGGAATTTCCAAAAACCCAGCCTTATCTAAGGGTGACCCTCAACCAACTTACAAGATTCTAGCTTCAGTCGTGTTGATGAATCGTTAAGCCAGTGAGTCAATCGCTTTACTTTTTTATTAGTATAGATATTACCAAAGACACCATATACCCAAAATGCAAGGGTTTTGAATCATAACCCGAATATTTTCAAATTTCTTGGAATGGCGAAATATTGCCCACGCTTTGTAGGTTACCTCTTGGCGTAAACTTTCAAAACGCCGATACTCATGTATTCTATTTTTAGTCCCTCTTTCAGAATTTGTTGAAATTTTCTGGTAATTATTTTTAGTGTTGCACAGTGTTATCGGATATTATCTGAAACGGATTTGTTTCAAAGAAACTTGAGGTCTAAAACCAATATTTCGATAAAAATTTTTGTCGCAGCAGAAAGAAAGTATGTACCATCATTCAATAACTATAAGGCTGAGGTTATAAAAATATAGTTATACATCGATTTCTATGACCAATGTTTAATTTTTCATAGGTTAGGTGGCATTGCGTGGAAGTTTGGGAACATTAACTTTGATTTATTTTTATATCCACTTTCTATTCGGTTTTTATATTTTTCGAGCCTCAATATGTTCTAAAGGATTCGAAACTAACCAAATTAGTCATGTGAAATGATGCCCCCTTCAACAAATCCAAATTATTTTCGTCTTCCCTTTATAAATGCTCTGTTCCCGAACCTGAAATAATTGGTCTATTCCCGTGCTGTAATAATCTACTAATTTTTACTATTTTCTTCGATACCATAAAGAAAAAACTTGTTATCGTAGTAAAAAATATTCGATTCTTGCAGGTTCTGGAACAGACCAAAGATTTAACTAATCGAAATGGTTTTCGATGTTCGCTTTAAAAATTTGAAAACATTTTACCACTCTTTAAAAATTCCAAAAAGTGAGTATCCTCTGTGATGCACTGTATTTCCTCTTTGTTTCATATGCAATGAATGCGAAATATCATTGTGCAGCACAATTCGACATATTCCTTTAATTCATCTGCCGACAAATTTATAACCCAAAGACCGATTCATTATTTTTTTTGTTCTTGTTAAACATACTCCTTTTGTTTATAAATTTTATTTTTAATTGGGATATGATAAACATGAATTGTATAAATTATCACATTCATTGTATAAATGAAAAAAAAAAAAATTATATTTTCATCTTAATATCAAGGATTTTTATTTTTAAAAAATCAGTTTTGTTAAATTAATGGATAAATGCAAAAAAAAAAACAACTGCAATTTTGTTTCCTTTACAAAGCCGATTTCTCGGTATTTACGCCTTCTTTGTACTCTTAGCAGTCGATGATAGAGTAGAACCATTTGTTTATAAACAAAATTGTATAAAACCCATTTTTTTCTTTTTTTATTCCAGCTGGCCATAGAATCATCACCATCATCGTGTCACAATGCAGTCGGTAAAACCAAATGAATTACCGCAAAATCCTTACGAGCGTACAAATATATTGGCTCGATTATGTTTTTGGTATGTATGAATTTAAAATACTTTTTATCGTTTTCGAGATGTCCGAAGTATTTTATAGCTATTGGAGTTATTTTGACAACGAATCAAATAGAAAATCTTTTATTTACTCATCATCAACAAATTTCTAAAATATGTTGCTACGTTTCTATAGGTACACACTGCCAACATTTTTTAAGGGACGTAAAAAAACTCTGGATACCAAGGATCTCTATCGGGCATTAAATGAACATAAATCTGGTAAGTTTATTATTATTTTTTTCTAACATCGAAAACTTTCAGATACCTTGTCGGTATAGCGAACATGAGAAACTGTCGAACCTAATTTAAATAGAATACCTTCACAACATAGTAGTTCCATGTCATCTGAACAGATTTCTACAACAGATTTCTCATTGATCAGGTTGATTTCGTCTAAATATTTTCACTTTTTCAGCACTGAACTCTTATTGTTTTTGTGTAAATTACATTCCGCTTACAAAAAATATTGAATCAAATCAATAGCAGATTATTTTATGCATTGCTACAACATTTAATTGATTTCAATTGATTGTAACGTCATTGTGCCACATTGTCCGATAGACAACAAAGCAAAGTCAAACTGAAATGGAAAAATGTGACAAAGACAGGGCCGTAGTAGACAATGAATCGAACGACGAATATTTCTACTTACATACATACGCGTATATACATCGGTGCATTTACAGCTGTAATTAAATGGTAATAAAACAAATCAATTGTAGTTGATCGTTGTAGCGATATGATCACAAGGGGTGTAAAAAATACGGTCAGCACAATATGATTTCTCATGAGTCGTGAAAATAGTGGGAATAACATTTTTAAGTTTGAAAATGTGTAAAATAATACGTTCTCATGCGAATTCTGTTGTAAGGGTATTACAAGTTTGTGTGGCCCCAAGAGTTTCTAATGCCACGAAATATTGATCCGAGACCATCGATTTGCTGAGTCGATATATAATTGTAAACAATGCACGGGACGGAGATATTTACCATGTAGCCTAAGTTCTGACCAAAGATGACACCTATATATTTTGGTAATGATCGAAATGGACCAACAACTTTTATAGTCTCTACTATAGCTGATTGTTCAACATTCAGCTGGTCAAGTGGACCTAGACTTTTGTGTGAATAAATAACAAAAATTCCATTGTGGGATGCGGTTATGCTATAATATTTACTGAGGCCTATTTTTTTGTCGATAAAATCCAGCCCCTAGGATAATTCTATGGATAATTCTACGCAACTTTGTTGGAGGAACCATAGGTCTATCTCGATTTTCCAGTCTTTATTTTTACCTTTCCTCCACGTGAAGACATAGTCCGACCCTATAAAGTATATAGAAGTTGTCATTATTCAAGGAGAGTTGTTAACCAATATCCCTACCAAAAATTAATATTCGCCCCTTTTTGGCACAGTCCCCATCTAACCCCTTTTTTATATTAAAATAGTAATAGTTATCTGATTTGTTCCGCGTTTTGGGTTTGGTTCTAAGACTCTGTTGTAATCATTTCACCTGCGGAGGATATCGAGATATAAAACTAGAACGTAAGGTTCGATAATGAAGTATAGCCCGGATTTAGGCGTAGGCCTACCCCCTGTGTTGGACGTACCAGAAGGAGTGGACCGATATTTCCCATCTTCGAACTTGACCTACGTTTGGAAGAAATAATAAGATAGGCAAAGTTTGGATGAAATCAAAATTTTCTGAAACGGATTTGATCCATAGCAACATGTCTCTAGAACCAATATTTCGATGAGGCACATTTTCACTGTATCAAAGTATATATACCCTCATTAGCCATAAAGCTGAGGGTATAAATATCCATTAAAATTGCTGAAATTTGTATTTGGTATAAATTATCAGTATATCTATGGTGGAGGGTATCCAAAGTTCGGCCCGGCCGATCTTAACGTTTTTTCGCTTGTTTTTATCTAGACCACAGGCAGAGGGCGTTTCATACATATTTTATCTAATTTTCGTCTATTTTCTGAAAAATATACAAGTTTTTCGGTAAAATTGATAAAAAAAATTCATTTTGATTAAAAATGATGTTATTGGAAAAAAATCATTTTTTTGAAAAGTGAGGGACTCGAAAATAGAGATAGACCAAAGTTGCTTATAATTGTCCATAGAATCATCCTAGGGGCTGGTTTTAATCGAATTTTTCGGCTCCAAATTGTCCCGCCCTAGCCTACATATTTCAATATTATTTTGTATTGCCATTATTACACTAGAGGTCGAAATTGTCGTGCCGATCGTTGCGAAATTTTGCACGAAGTTCCGATTATGGCCAAGTTAAAGAATGGGTAATGTTTTGGCAGATCAAATGGACTAACAAATATACCACAGCTATTGTTTGAAGACTACTAAATTAAAAATGGGTAAGGGAATCTGGTCAACGAAAAAGCATTTCTGTTTTGATTATGATTGTTTAATATTTAACTTATCAAATTGACCTACACTTTTGCGAGAATAATACAAGAGTATCATTCTATTGCGTATTTGTAAGGTGGTCATACGTCCTTTTTTCTAGAGGACAATCATTTATTTTAAATGGCTTTAGTTATATATTACATGTAATATATTAGGTTCCGTTCAGGAATTTTTGATGTTAAAGATATGTACACCTCGCACAGTTAGGCCGGTTGTCGAAAATGTCGATAAAATCGGAGAAATTATCGAAGTTGACCGGCATGTTAGCAGTCGTAACATCGCCCAGGAGCTTAAAATCGACCATATCTGTTTTAAACCATTTATACATAAACAAAATAAAAATAATAATAATAATTTTTCCCCAAGCTAATATTTAAGCCTTGATCAATATTTAGCTGAATTTAAACATATATGTGTACTTCCTCTCTTATTGTCGTCTTTATGAGGAAACATTTAGATTTTTGCGACACTCTTTGTTTCAGATCCTGAAATAATAGTTTATTAATCGGAATGGTTTCTAATTATAAAACAGAGCGAAAAATATGGTATATTAAAGAAGGCTTAGGAATCTTAAAAGTATTTACAATAAACGATAATAAATAATACAACAATATTGCTATATGAAACTTTTTTTTAGATATTGATTTATGCTGTTTACCATTTTTACTCGGCCACATTTCTCGAATGAAAAGTTTACAAAGAGAACACCATTTTGTTTTATGCTCTCTTAAATTTTGTTCAATGTTTTACCAGTTTTGTGGGTTCAGGAACGGGTTTCGAGTAAAAAGTTGCAAAACTTGTAGATTAGTATATTCTTTTAGGTTCTGTAATTGTAATATATGGTCTGTTCCCGCACAGCAAGAATCTACTAGATTTTACTATTTTCTTCGATATCATAAAGGAAAAATTGTTCTCGTAGTAAAAAATTGTACAATCTTGCAGGTTCTGGAACAGACCACATATAGCAAAAATCTACTAATTTTTACTACTTTTCTCGATATCATAAAGGAAAAATTGTTATCGTAGTATAAAACGATGACACAATTTTCTTTTTTTCTTGATGTCATATGTGGTCTGTTCCCGTACTGCAAGAATCTACTACTTTTTACTACGATAACGAATTTTCCTTTATGTTATCGAAGAAAATAGTAAAATCTAGTGGATTCTTCCAGTACGGGAACAGACCAATGTTTTAAAATAAATTGTTTAATTTTTTCTTGATGTCATCTATTTACATTTACAAATATCTGGGACAATAGTATCGAAGTTGCCCATGTACGAAAAAGGATCTGTTACTTTTATGCTAATATTCACCATATTGATGTATGTGGGTCGGATATGGGATATATTAACATATAAGGTTCTATATATTATTATGTCTTTTAGTATTATTAGAGGCGCATATATATGTATATATATATAATATATATATAATATAGTGCAAATACCTAGGTATTTTGACCCGATATAGACTCGATATTTAGAATGGAATATCCTATTTAATACCCTTTTCCTTTTGAGAATACGCATAGAATCACTTTCTGAGTCGATTTATGAATGTCCGTCCGTCTATACGTCTGTTGATGTTAAATTGTAAACAAAGTACAGGTCGCATTTATAATTCGATTTGGATGAAATTTGGCACATCTCATTTGTTTGGCCCAATGACGAACCCTATGAAAATTGGGAAAAATTGGTTCAGATTTAAATATAGCTCCCATATATATTTTCGTCCGATTTAATGTAAATGGTGCACTAAATACCCTATATATATTTCGATTTGCACGAAATTTATATAATCTAACCTGTGACAAGTTTCGTTGAAATCGGTTCGTATTTGGATATAGGTTCCATATATATTTTCGTCCGATTTTAATAAATTGAGCATCAAACTCCTCATGTTTGTCAGATTGACATCAAATTTTGCATAACGTACAAAATTGAACATAGAATAACGTAGTTGCGTTCTCTAGAAGTACAGACATAGCCCAACGGTTGACCCATTGATATTTGTTTGAAGTCGATTTACATACTTTTGTCCCATTGTAACAAGCGAATGGCAGGTTTATGGATAGATCTAGGTCGAATCACATTTAGATAAATATCACATATTTTATTTCATCCAATTCCATGATGATAGTCCTATTTAATATACCCATAGTGGTGAAGGGTATCATATAGTCGGCCTTGCCCGACTTTACTGCTTTCCTTACTTGTTTTATATTGATTTTTTATTACAGATATTGGGAGCACAACGCTTCAACAAAGCATCACCGTCTGATTCCATTAGTTCTTCAGTCAGTTTGTTTTCATTTCAGTTTAGTAAATGATTGGTCTGATATAACCTGTCCTATCTTATGGGGCTGCCATCTATCGTTGCCTAGAAACAACGTCTTCTTGTTTCTTGTGTGTCGTGGTTGGGTTTTTGCATCGGCTAACAATCTTGAACGACCAGATTTGAAACATTTGGATAATAAATTTCATGTTTTACGTACAATTTTTAAAATATTATGGAATATTTTTTATTTAAAACTATTGTTCGATCTTCAATTTTCATGTTTATTTTTCTCATAAGCTTTGATAATTCATTAGTTACAAATTAATTATCAAATCTTATTTTTATAAAAGTGCAAAAAATGTATTTTGGAAATCGCACTAACCAAAACTCAAAAATTAATATAATTATAAATTGATACTTGTAAGGTAACTTAAATGAAAACGAACTAAAGTATACGAATTGCGATATGTTTCGATCCTTTACGATAACCAGACTTGTAATTGATATATTTATTTTTTTTTGCACCATCCAACAAATACTGTCCGCAAAATGCATATCAGAACCTTCCTGGCCGTTAGTTTTCGCACAGGGTTATCGTATGTAATCCATTTCTCATCTCCAGATGGAAATTCGATCCATCCTATTTTTACTGTTAATTGGTGTGGCACCCAAACATCGAACTTTTTCTTGAAACCAGCTTTGTGTATATTGTTTAAAACAGTTTTATGGTCGATTTTTAGCTCCTGGACGATGTTACGACTGCTAACATGCCGGTAAACTTCGGGCATTTCTCCGATTTTATCGACATTTTTACAAAGGATTTATTTTTCCCAAACCTAATAAATATATGTCGGACAACATCGATTTACACTCTTGACTTACATGGTAACATTGCCATCACATTGTCATTTCTCCTTTATACTCTTGCATTATGGTCAAAAATTGCAATCGGAATATTTTTAACACATTTCACGCGATGTAAACTTCTTATCACAGATTCGAGTTCATTGATCTGTGGTGTCAATTAAGAAGATGAATTTCAAGAATACCATGACATTCAAATTTCATTTCTGCCTCTGTTATTATTTTTCGTATTTCGCTACTGATTTATTTACGTGCGTACATACATACATAGAAATAAATACAAATTTGTATATATGTCTTGACGTAATCTCTGACAATACCATTCAGTTTTTTTTCACTTCCATTAAAGTTATTTCACACGAATCAATGAATATGACCCATATTTGTTAGATTCAATTGATAAAAATAGGTGAACTAGATTTTTTTCTATATTTCTATTTTTTTTTTATTAGTGTCTACTTTTGCAAAATCATTCATTGCTCCAGTGGAAACAGAGAGGGAGAGAGGATCATTGTTTTGATTATTCTACACTGGTTTATATGCATGCTTTATTGTCATTATCAGTTCCTAGACTAATAGTTAATTCGCCCTAAAACTCTGTGATATACGGTGCAGACGGGACTCGGTTGATAATACAGTCGAACTCGATTATAACGACGGTCCAGGGACCTTCGAAATTGGTGACTATATATGTGATATAGATATTCGTTATATATGATATTTGTTATATTCGATAATCGTTATATGTGATATCATACGAAGGGTAGAACTTTTTGTGTGATTTTTGGATGCCGTGATTATACGTCGTTATAATCGATTTCAACTGTTCAACTCCAGTTATAATATGACAAATATGCTGTTTAATCGTGAGGAAATTCCATCTTCAAACCGGACGTTTTGACACTCGTAGTACTATCATGTGATAGACAACAACATACACATACATTTATACGACGCGGGTGTTGTCAAATTTGTCAATTAATAAGAAGTCTTAAATTGGGGATCTACACATCCAAGGGACTTTTTGTTTGGTTTATTCTAAATTCGGCTTAAACTCAAATCACCCATAATTATTCACGATTTAAATGTTGATCGCTAATTTTTTCCGAACATTGTGTTGCTATGTTTTGCAAAAAAAAGTGTGCCTTCATGGGAATTGTGAAGTGTTAATGAACTTTTATTTATGCCTCATCATCAAAAACGTAAACAAGTGTCTTGGTCACCAAACTATAAACATATGTACATACAGACATATGTTTGTAAGTAGCCAAAATTTTGCGTCTAGCGGTGATTTAATGATTTGTTGCCTGGTTTGTTTGAATATTAATTAAGAAGCCCCCAGACTAGCAGCCACGACACAAAGCGGTACCTCTTCCTAGCCGCACTTTGTCATAGTTATTAGAATATTTAAATTGTGAGAAGCTATAAAAAATGATGATATGTATTATATGCGAATAGGGGGCGATCGAGAATGATATCGTATTTTATTAAAAAATAACAGTCACATTATTTATACAAGTAGTATTTTGAATAATAATCTAAATAAATATGTCAAAATGACAAAAAAATTTGTTGGAACTAAATCTAGATGCTGAGTAAATTTTCGTCTATCCCTATATCTGTGACCCTTATAAAAATTACGATTATAAGAATATTAACAATCCTGTGAATCAGTTTATCTGACCACATAAATCGAAATCGTTTATAACGGCGGTCAAGGAATCGACAGAATTCATAACTATGAGCGATAGTCGTTATAACCTCGCCAGGGTTTACTTCCCTAGTCAGCATGTGGGAGGACCCTCCTTGCTTCGGAGGAGACGCCATGGTCGCTACTGTGTTTATCACCGTAGTGCTAATCACCGTAGTTTCCATGATGTCATCCTCGTCCGACAAGGGCGGGTCATCCAAGAGCTGATTCGGGATGCTCTCCTGACTAAGGCGGAAGGAGCCGGTTTTCTCTAGAAGATTGAGGAGAAGATCCGACTGCCTCGTTAACGTCGTCGAGAGTAGGACAGGTGGCTAAAGAGAGGTCCAGAGGGATAGATTGTTGAGGCGCCCAGGTATCAAGGCTCCGTTCTAATACAGTCGGGACCCTGACTGCAAGCCGTAGAACGCTGATAGGCACGAGGTCGCATGACACCCCAGCGTTAGGAGGGTCACTTTAATAAGGTAGTGGCCCAGACCTTTTGAGATAGGGGCGCCATTCTCGCCTCGTCGGCTCAGGGATCATAGGCACTCGGCCATTTCCTCCGAGACTCTCCGCCTGAGCCCGCTGATTGTCCGCGACTGTTTCTTTGTTATTCACAGTTACCCATCGAATAGTATTGGGCTTCCCACTATCCGCAACCTGTGGACGCGTCCGTTAGCATTCAGCTCAGCTTCCCGTAGGCGAACCCTACGTACCTACTACCTTAATACACACCAATTCTGACCGCAACAGAAATCTACCTATATACTAAATTTGGCACCATTTATTACCGTTTGTGCTCTTGTAGTACTTATTTCCAAAAATTACCAAGATTAGTGTCATTTAGTATGTACTAATATAAATTTATACAGCAACCTACATCAACAATCCGATATAAATCATATATTCCAATTTCAGATTTCCAGCCCGATTTGGGTGAACCAAATCCAAATTGTAAAAAAATTAATACCCTTCGGACAACTTATGTACGAATTTCCAAAACTTCCTGCATATTTTAATCCAAATTTCAGGATTCTAGCTTATTGGTTAACCTAAATCCAAATTGTATCAAATTTACTACCAATTAATACCCATAAGTACAAATTTCCAAAATTACATCCAAATCCAATCCTATACTCCAGCAGTAATCCTTATTCCAAATTTCTTTAAGATTTCAACTCTATTGGATCCGCTAAATCCAAATTGTATCAAATTTAGTACACATAAGTACAAAGTACTACCTACATCACACAATCGAATATAAATCTTATATTCCAATTTCAGGTTCACCCAAATCCAAATTTTGTACACATTAGTAAACATTTTTAGAACTTCCTATAGACCCCAGTACTACACCCCAACAAATTTTTAGTATTCTAACTCTTTTGGTAAATCTAAATTGTATCAAATTTAGTACCACTTAGTACCCAAAAGCACAAATTTCCAAAACTACATCCATACCCCAATCCTACACTCCCACAGTAATCGTATTTCCAAATTTCAGTATTCCAGCTCTATCGGTTAATCCAAATTGTACCAAATATAGTACTATTTAGTACTTTTTGTACACATAATTAAACATTTCCAAAACTAACTACATATTGCAATCCTACTCTCCGGCGGTAATGTTAATTTCAAATTTTAGGATTTCAGCTCAATTCTTTCCTCTAAATTGTACAAAATTTAGTACTGTTTAGTACATTTCGTATACATGAGTACACACTTCTAGACTGTTTTCGGAAACTCATAAGGCTCATAAACCTCTCAATATATAATTATACCCTCAGCCTTATGGCTAATGAAGGTATATATACTTTGATACGGTGAAATTGTGCCTCATCGAAATATTGTTTTTAGACCCCATGTTTCTTTGGACCAAAAATTTGGAGTTGATTTACAAATATCCGTCTGTCAACTCCTGGCTGGCTGGTGCGCACGATAACACTCGAAGGGAATAATCGATTTCATCCAAACTTTGGACGTTGCAATATTTATTCAAGACATAGCTTAAAATGGTCCAAATTGTGCTAAACATTTATTTTATAGTAACATCCAAACAGACTATCCGATTTTAACGAAACTTTGTTAAACCTATTATCTTTACCAACCTAGATTAAGAAGGAAGAGTGGACCCAATGGTCCACTCCTTCTGGTACCTCCCCCACATAGGGCCAATATTTTCAATATTTTTTAATCCAATATCAGGCTAATGGAATGTGCGATTTAAACCAAACTTTGCAAAACCTATTACCTTTACCAAGCATAGATCAAGATTGAAGATGGGACTCATTGGTCCACTCCTTCTGGTACCTCCCCCACAAATGATCGAAATTTTCAATATTTATAAATCCAATATCAGGCGATGGGATTGTCCGCTTTGAACCCAATTTTGCACAAACTATTAACTTTACCAAGCCTAGATCAAGTTTGTAGATAGGACTCCTCGGTCCACTCCTTCTGGTACCTCCCTCACAAAGGGTCAACATTTTTAATATTTATGAATGGAATGTCCGATTTGAACTAAACTTTGCACAACCTATTATCTTTACCAAGCCCAGATTAAGTTTGAATATGGGACTCATTGGTCCACTCCTTCTGGTACCTCTCCCACAAATGATCGAAATTTTCAATATTTATAAATCCAATATTAGGCGAATGGAATAACCGATTTGAAGCAAGCTTTGCACAAACTGTTATCTTTACCAAATCTAGATCAAGTCCGAAGGTAGGACCCGTCTGCCCTCTCCTCTGGTACATCCTACAAAATGGGTCAATATTATATATTTGATCAACATAAAATCGTATACCTTATATAAAACGAATTATAAAACCTTTTTATATATCCGAAGACCACCTCCGCAAACCATAGGGCGAGAGTATATATCTGTCGGCAATTTTCATTTTGACCCTCGGCCAGTTTCGTCTGTCTTTCAGCAAAAACAAAAACATTAATAGTAGCGGTATATAGGACAACCGAAAAATCGCAAAGAAAGAGAGTACTTTTAAATGTCGAATATATTCGACAAAAACACTGAAAGGGTTAAGAGGATCAAAACGGAATATGAACAAATTACTAATTACTGTTAGATATATAAAAAAATCGACATTGGTTTACAATAATAAAAACATAGAAAAAAGTAGCTTGAAGCATTTCAATGCCGAAAATAAAATCGATCTTATTATTTTTTCCTCCGCCACTGTATATGTACATTGAAATACATAAATACTTCCAGTGTTCATATTAATGGAGGTTTAAACAAGATTGTGATTTTTCTAACCAAAAAGTATAATTTGTTTGTAAAGAAATTTTGTAAGGTTTTCATGCATATTTAAAACATTGTATGACCACAATAGTTAATAATATATATCAAATATAAATCAGCATTCCTCAAACATATGAAATTTATTCGTTTATGTTAATGGGCACGCAGCTAAAATATATGTTATTTTTTCGTTCTATTCAATGTAAAAAAACTCCATTCAAGAACAGAAGAATATTTAGAATATCTTTACGATTTCAATAACATTAAAAAATAAAATTTGTGAAGATATCTAAAAAATGTTCAACCAAATTGTCTGTAATTTGATATTTTGGCTTGTAATTGAGTGTCTAATCTTCCTATCAAAAATTATCAATATCGGTCCCCCGTTCTTGAACCAAATATGTTGTACATACATATATATTTTTGGCGTGGGTATATTTAAGGTCTTTGGAAATTCGTCCCGTTCGATTTTATTACAATGTATTTATATTATTCTAAAAATGTTTAAATGTCAAAGAGTTTCTCCACATTAACAACACCAGCTCCTTCTTTAAGGGAACCCCACCCATTCTCGATTTTAATTTTTCAATATTTTCAATGGGCTGGTAAATCAATACCAATGCATGTTAAGGTTTGTAACTTTACACATATATAGTTGAAGATTTAAAAGAGAAGAAAAATAATTTACAAAATTTTCTTGTTGTTGTTGTTTTTGGTGATTGAAGTAAAGTCCTTATTTTTGATGGCGGGCATGATAACTCCTCACTGCAACATCGGGATCCGAAAATTCCAACGGTGTTAGAAAGAGTACATGTCTGGCTCTCGTATGAATTAGGATTATTGACTTCGCTCTAAAATTAATAAAATCGCCGACCTTTGAAAATATATTTTTGGAAAATCGCCGATTTTTGACCAAAAACCAAGGTAAAAAATAAGGAAGATCTTAACCGATTGACTTTATCCTAGTTCATACGATACCTATACACTCACAGAGAAACGTGTAAAAATTTGGAATCGATTGGGTTATTAGTTTTTGAGTTATCGTGCCCGCCATTCCCAAAAGAGAAAAAAGCGTTTAAAGTTTGAAAAGCCCTTTAGCCGTCACTGATGCTGACACAATAATTTGGCTATATCTTCAAGAGTTCTTGAGATTTTCACTTGAAATTTTGTAGGGACATTCTTGAATTAGTGTAGATTCGAATTAAATCAAAATTAATTGACCCCGAGAATGGGGGGGGTCCCCTTAATTAAATGTCTGTATCAAGATTTATTTAATAAGGTGTAAGTGACAATCATATGGCTTTCAACTTTTTTCTTTATTGTTTGTAAAGTAAATTGTCAAAAATATTTGTCAACGTTTCATTTCGATTTAAAATGTTGTCTGTTGTTTTTTATTACTATTTTTATTAATAAAAGAGCAATAATAATGAATTTATAGGGACGGAATATTTGTTAATGCCCCAAGTGACGACAAGGAAGCGTGAGCTTAAATCAGTTCTAAATCCGGCCGCTGATTTGTTCCACTTATTTGCCGCAAGTACAACGTGGGTTCCAGATTGCAAATATACATATGTATATGTGTGTTCTTATGATCGATTTAATACCAAAAGGAGATTGTTAAAGAAAAGGAAATCAGGCCCTAAATCCCCTGTTTCCCTCAAAATCAAGGAAATGGTGTTATATAGCTTGTATTAGAATTTGTCCATTAGTTTTCAACAAACGCCTGGCTAAATACAATTTTTTTTAACAATTTAAAATGAGATTCTGTTGCGTAGCCTATTGATAGATTGCATACGGTTTGTGGTATTTATGTCCTACCATGAAGCCACTTCTTCGAAAATTATATTTTAATTTAAAAAATAAGCAAAATCCCCAAGGAACCAAGGCTTACATGTGGGACACTTTTCAATATTATTCGACCTGAAGAAATGTATAATTGTTTTTATTTACTTTTGTCAAAACCTATTTGTCAGCATGACAATTTAATTTCTATAACAACAATGTTGTTTTTGTAAAATGTTTGTTGTTGTATCTGATGCATACACCTTATTAAATACACCTTGGTCTGTATGTTTAAAAAATATATCACAATTATAGCCTAAAAGTAAAGAATAGTTTCAGTTACCTAAGTAATGTAGAAATGATTTCCATTTGCAATTAATTTACCTGGAGCGAACACAGGTAATCAACAAACACAGCAACAACGACGCCAACGATTCTAAAATTTGTATATGAAATAGATACACAACACTTCTAATATCTGGAGGGCGTCGATGACGTAATTTTATCATAAAGATTATTTTTAAATCGGCAAATGTCTAATATTTTCGAATAGTTAAATTTATTTGAATTCTTAGACCTTTTTAACTTTTTATTTTTCTTCTTCTTCTTCATTTTAGAAACCCTCGGAAATGTGATGTGCCAATCATGGCAAAAGGAATTGGATAAAAAAGCGAATTCCAAGAAAAAGCCAAGTCTCCTAAAGGCAACAGCCCGTGTTTTTGGTTGGCGTTTTGCCTTTTTGGGGTTTCTGTTATTTATTCTGGAATTGGGTTTAAGGTAAGTCGTCGAATTGGTATTTATCATTCATAACATTGTCGACTATTTCTAAAGTCGATGTCTGGCTTTTACAAAGAGAGAAAAATGTAAAATATTAAGATCCTAGCTTCTGACATTTTGACTAACAGTGCCTTGTTCTAATAAGGATCGGGTTGGAGGGAACCTTTAAATCACATCATTACAAATTTATAACTCGTGGAATTCATTTCCACGGCCCCACAAATTCCGTTACAAATGGCTTTCAAAAAGTTTGCAATTGAAAGTATCAAAATGTCATAGCCAATTACATTCCATGGTGTGGTTCAGTCGACCGATAACATCACATTCTAACATTTTTTCTTTCAAATCCGAAAATATCATTTGAATGACAATTTAACAGAATAATAGTTGTAAATTTACGCAAGTGGAATGAAAATTTTCCATATCAATAACAGTTCCACTCAGCTGTTCCAATGTTATCCAATGTGTCATTATCAATTATCGTGTATTCATTCTTTTTTGTTTTTGTTTCCTTTTTCAGAACGTCACAACCGCTATTTCTCATGGGTCTGATTGGTTACTATTCGAAGGGTGAACAAGAAATTAAAACGGCTTATCTGTATGCGGCCGGAGTAATAGCGTGCAGTGCAATAAATGTTATGTTTATGCATCCCTACATGTTGGGCACCATGCATGTGGGCATGAAGATACGTGTGGCTATGTGCAGCTTGATATATCGGAAATCGTTGCGTTTAAGTAAAACTGCGCTGGGCAGTACCACTGCTGGTCAGGTGGTCAATTTAATATCGAATGATGTTGGACGTTTGGATTTGGCAACGATTTTCATTAATTATCTGTGGGTGGGACCCATGGAGACATGTTTGATAACATATCTGATGTACAGAGAGGTAAGGAGGATCGATCGCAGCCATTAACACGTTTATTAATTTACTTATAAATGTTATCTTTCTCTCCTTTTAGATTGGCATTGCCGCTGTATTTGGTGTGGCCTTCATGTTAATGTTTATCCCCCTGCAGGGCTGGTTGGGTAAAAAAACATCTGTACTGCGTTTGCGTACCGCCTTGCGCACCGATGAACGTGTACGCATGATGAATGAAATCATTTCTGGTATACAGGTTATTAAAATGTATGCCTGGGAGTATCCCTTTGGCAAGATCGTGGCCTATGCCCGCAAAAAGGAAATCAATAGTATACGTCACTCCTCGTATATACGCGGTATCCTATTGTCGTTCATTATGTTCCTAACTCGTGTGTCGATTTTCCTCAGTTTGGTGGGCTATGTTCTGTTGAGTAATTTCCTAACACCGGAACAGGCCTTTGTGATAACAGCCTATTATAATATTTTAAGGACAACCATGACAGTATTCTTTCCTCAGGGTAAATATGCAAATTTTCGCGGTTGACTTTGTAACGTTAATTAAATTTTCGATTTGTTATTGTCAGGTATTTCCATGATGGCTGAAACCTTGGTCTCCATTAAACGTATACAAAACTTTATGCTATATGAAGAAACTCAGGTTGTGGACAAATCTGCCGATTACATAAATTACGATGGCAGTAATCAATCGACTGTGGTCAAGGATGATGATAAAATCATGGAAGAAGAAGATGCCGAGAAACAGCCGTTGGTCTCAAATGGTCATGCCACACTATCCGAGGCTGGTATTATAATTAGTAATCTTAAGGCGAAATGGGATCCAGCTGTAACGGAGTTAACTTTGGATGATGTCAATTTGCGTGTACAACCAGGAACTTTGGTAGCCATTATTGGTCCGGTTGGTTCGGGGAAATCAAGGTAAAAAATAGAAATACTTTAGGGTCGCTGCAAACGGAGGAAAATTAGTTTAGTTTTTTTCACACGCAAATATGAGCCAAGATCTCAAAGATGATCTTCGAACAGTAGTCATCTGCTTTCCTCAGTAGCTCTTCTTTATTCAAAATTTATTCATTTCATATATCTTTTTTAGTCAATTCAAATGTTGTATTGTTACACTTCGTCCAAGTTCAGGATATTCTTATATTTAATAACTGACCCTCTTATTTTTAAATAAATTATTTTCGACACACTTTCAGAGAGGTGGTTTGTACATCTCGATTAATCTCGATAATGACTACTCTCAACTTCTCACCCGGGATTGTGCTGAGATAACTTTTACCATCAGTAATGCATTCCCAATTGTTTGTTGGTCCAATATTTTCGGCATATTTTTAATAGTTCTTATCATTATCAAACCCGCCTATCGTGAGTTACAATTTTCTCCAAAACGACCTTTTCCAAAATATTGTTTTAGAAAAACGAGGAGACCAACGAGTATTCATATGGGGAGTCAAAGGATCATCTAATACCAAATGCTACTCTTACAAAAGTCACAAGGTATACTTGTAAGCGGCAAATTCATTGATGACCATGCTCCCTGTCTGCAGTATCTACAGCCTCCTCTATTGTACTTCTTAACTTCAAATATTCAGCACGTGTGTCGATTTCCATATTTAGAAATAAATGGCTTAGTTTCCATCTTTGTGGAGTATACATGGGTTCCTTCAATTTGAATATAATTCCAGGATCTAATTCCACAAATATTTAGAATAAATAACCTATTTCTTTCCCCCCTCTTCCAACAGTTTAATACAAAGTATTTTGGGTGAACTAAAACCAGAATCGGGAACAATTAAAGTGAACGGTACTTTCTCATATGCCTCTCAAGAACCATGGTTATTCACAGGGACAGTACGACAAAATATACTCTTCGGACAACCTATGGATAGACGACGATATCATGCTGTGGTTAAAAAATGTGCCTTGGAAAGAGATTTTGAATTGCTGCCCTATGGCGATAAAACCATTGTGGGTGAACGTGGTGCCTCCTTGTCTGGTGGACAAAAGGCTCGTATCAGTTTGGCCAGAGCTGTATATCGTCGAACATCAATTTACCTTCTAGATGATCCTCTGAGTGCTGTCGATACCCATGTGGGACGTCATTTATTCGATCAATGTATGCGTGGTTTGTTGCGCGACAATATCGTTGTCCTGGTCACCCATCAATTGCAATTTCTACAATCGGCTGATCAAATTGTTATCATGGACAAGGGACGTGTTTGTGCCGTCGGTTCATATGAGTCATTACGTGAAAGTGGTCATGATTTTGCTCAAATGTTAGCAGATCCAGAGAATGATGATTCAATGGAGGCTACAAAATCACGACCCAGATCAGGAAGTCGCTTGATTGATCGCCAAAATAGTGTGGCATCAATTAATTCGGTGGCCGATTCAACGCTGGACGATACACCCACCCAAGTTCAGGAAACTCAAGAAGAAGGCAAAATTGGCTTGGATCTCTATAAGAAATATTTCAAGGCTGGTGGAGGTTTCTTCATGTTTTTCGTTATGTTGGTGTTTTGTGTAATGTCTCAGGGATTGGCTTCGTGTGGTGATTATTTCTTGTCATATTGGTGAGTTGAAATATATAACCACCCTCAAATATTTCTCTATAAAATAATAATTCCAACCTTATTTTCAGGGTCAACAAAAAAGGTTCCATTGAGGCCAAACGTGTGGAATATGTTACAGCTGCCGCCCTTAATGACAGCCTACATGGAACAACTACAACCACCATGGATCCATTAACATGGTCATCATCGCATCAAACCGAAACAAGTCTTTCTAAATGGTTATCCCAATATGGTGTACATGTGGATCCGGAAATGCTCGACATCTATATTTTCACCATTATAACTGTGGCCACAATTGTAATAACTGTTACCCGCAGTTTCTTGTTCTTCAATGTGGCCATGAGGGCATCACAGAACTTACACAATTCCATGTTCCGTGGTATAACACGCGCCTCCATGTACTTCTTCAATACAAATCCCTCCGGTCGTATACTTAATCGTTTCTCCAAGGACATGGGTCAAATCGATGAAATTCTACCATCTGTCATGATTGATGTGATACAAATTTTCCTTTCACTATTTGGCATTGTTGCTGTTTTGTCTGTGGTAAATCCCTTGTACCTGTTGCCCACATTCATTTTGGCCATAATCTTTTATAATCTCAGGACATTCTATTTGAAGACGTCGCGTAATGTTAAACGTTTGGAGGCTATAAGTAAGTGGATGATTGTATATTGAAGCCTTTCTTTTATTAATAAAAAATGTTGTTTTATTCTAGCACGTTCTCCCATCTATTCCCATTTGGGAGCTTCGCTGACTGGTCTCTCAACAATACGCGCCTTTGGTGCCCAAGGTGTTTTAATCAAAGAATTCGATAACTACCAGGATCTTCATAGCTCGGCATTTTTCCTCTTCATCAGTACATCGCGTGCCTTTGGCTATTGGCTGGATTGCTTCTGTGTCATCTTTATTGCCATTATCACCTTGAGTTTCTTTGTATTTGCCCCCGAAAATGGTGGAGATGTTGGCTTAGCCATTACCCAAGCAATGGGTATGACCGGTATGGTACAATGGGGCATGCGGCAATCGGCAGAATTAGAAAATACCATGACGGCGGTAGAACGTGTAGTCGAATATGATGATATTGATCCGGAGGGTGAATTAGAATCGACCGAGGATAAGAAACCACCTCAAACATGGCCCGAAGAAGGCAAAATTGAATTTGATGAACTGAGTTTGCGTTACAATCCAGATCCCAAATCGGAATATGTCTTGAAGTCATTGAATATTGTTATTAAAGCAAGGGAAAAGGTTGGCATCGTTGGACGTACTGGGGCTGGTAAATCCTCATTGATCAATGCTTTGTTCCGCTTGTCCTATACCGATGGTTCCATTGTCATTGATTCACGTGATACCAAATCAATGGGTTTACATGATTTACGTAGTAAAATATCAATTATACCTCAGGAACCTGTGCTATTCTCTGGAACAATGCGTTACAATTTAGATCCATTTGATGAATATTCCGATGCTAAGCTATGGGAAGCTTTGGAGGAGGTATGTTCTCTTAAATTACAAGGTTAGCAAATTAACTCAATTATTCTTTTTTTCTCTCTAGGTCCAACTTAAAGACGTGGTTTCCGAATTGCCAAACGGGTTGCAAACTAAAATCTCAGAAGGTGGTTCCAATTTCAGTGTTGGCCAACGTCAATTGGTCTGTTTGGCTCGGGCTATTTTACGCGAAAATCGTATTTTAGTTATGGACGAAGCCACTGCCAATGTTGATCCGCAGACAGATGCATTGATCCAAACAACTATTCGCCACAAATTTAAATATTGTACCGTCCTAACGATAGCACATCGTTTACATACAGTCATGGATTCGGATAAAGTGCTGGTAATGGATGCCGGTCAGGTGGTCGAATTCGGTTCACCCTATGAACTGCTGACGGAAAGTGATAAGAATGTATTCCAGGGCATGGTAAAACAAACAGGAAAATCAACATATGAGAATTTATTGAAAGTAGCACAAAAGGTAATTTGATAAAATTTGCAAAAGAGGACCGTAATTTCAGCATCATTTGGGCTTAATGAATAATTGTTCATTATCGCTTAGATATCGCGATACTGTTAACTTTCTTCGAACTTTTTATTTTTTCTTGGTCTTCAAACTTTTTTATTTAAAATTAAATGTCTCCTTTTTTTCTAGGCCCATGAGGACACCTTAAAACAAAAAATGGATTAGAAGGATACCGGGAATTTTTGTCTATACATAACTATAAAATAACAACAAGAACGACAAAATTACTTCTTGCCATTACTTAAATCATGCCAATTTTTTCTTGAAAAGACTAAGTTTAAGTACAGACAGGCCTTGTTCTTCGAAAAACGTGAAATGTAATTATAATAACTCTGAGCTGTTTAATTTTAAGTAAAACAATAGTAAAAAAAATGTAACTTTATACGTATGTTTGTATGTTCAGATTAGGTTTTTTATATTTACATATTAATATTATAGTCAAAAGCGAGAATATGTTTTGTAAAATTTATGTTTCCTTTGTAAATGTGTACAAACCAAAAATGAAGAAAGAAAATAACACAAAACAATGGATGTGTTAATATTAAACAAAGAAACCACTACTACTACTACTAAGGCATTCATTATATAATAATGTTTTTTAATTCACAAATTTTAGTTAACAAAAATAAGAATAAGCAAAACAAATGTTAATTTAAGTTACCTTCCATCTCTATACTAAACTTAAAAAAAAAAACAACAACAACAAAAACTAATAATTAAATTAATAACCATCCATATACAAGAAGAAAATCTTAAAAATATATACATGCAATGTGCCTTTAGATATTTATATATAACTCTATATAGGGTATTTTATGTTTATAAAATGCAAAGCAAGAAAAAATACTATAAATGTACAATGTGAAACCAAAAAGCATAAGAGTAAGAGAAAAGAAACGAGAGAATATATAGAGTATAATGTTAAAGGGAGAAACACACTAAAAAAAGAACAAATTTAAATAAAAACGTCCAAAAATCTTATTTATTAAAAAGAAATCCTCATGTTTTGAAATATTTATATCGATGAAAGATTTACACTTAAAACGGAATATTTAAGTGGTGCGTCGATAAGAAGCTAAATTTGATATAGTTAAATTGGATAATGAAAAACAATATTTGACACAAACCTATTACCTATTTTATTAGTACTAAACATCTTTTTTCCTGACTAAGGACGAGTGCGGTGGATACTGATGAAGTAACTAAAAGAGAAGGGTTTGCCCTCTTGGTTAGGGATAAGCTTCCCCCAAAAAGTGGATAATGCTTATAAATATGGCTCAAACTTTTTATATTCCTTAAATAGATATTTACAAAAGTACAGTGTGGTACTTTTGGATCCACTAAAAATAACTACAATTACAGGAAATTATGAATAATCCATAGTTAAATTTTCTATTTCTAAAAAACTTGTTGTTTACTTATGCTATAGAACAGAAACATGACTTACGTAGCAAAATTTCTATTATACCTCAGGAACCTATTCTCACAATGCGTTATAATTAAGATACATTTGATGAATATTCCGATGCTAAGCTATGGGAGCATCGGAGGAAGTATGTTATCTTAATTTACAACATTTACATTTAATTTTTTTCTCTCGTCAAACGGGTTGCAAACTAAAATCTCAGAAGGTGGTTCCAATTTCATAACATTTAATATCATTTGACTTTCCGATAGTCATAATAAATCGGTATTGTCAGATCAAACAAAAAAATGGATCAATAGGCTTTCTTTCGTTGGATACGACACCAAGGTCCCAAAATGAGTTCTATAGTCGGTTGGGTGGGAGGCAAATATATCTACTAAAACATTTCCACGACAGTCTAAGATTCCATTGTATTTTTAGTAGGGCTGCTACAAAAAATTTTCAAGGAAAAAACATTAACATACAACACAATCGGCAAATCCTATCAAATTCGTAATACTTTTTGAGCAAATTTCATAATAAAAGAATATTCGTTTTGTTCAAAACATATCACAAATTTAATTCTTCTTACGAGAGGATCACTCCATCGATGACAGAGCAGAAGAAGATCACGAGAGGGTTTGCCTCTCTTCAAAGAAAACACTCTCAGAAATAATGCCGTTTAATCAGCGATTTTTCTGTTCTTAAGAACATAACAATTTTTTTTGTGATCTTCTTCTGCTCTGTCATCGATGGAGTGATCCAATTTGACTCATAAAAGAAAATTGAAGTTTTTGCAAAGAAAGCAGTTCCAAATCAATTTAAATAAAATATTTTATATCAAAAATATTTAAGATTTTTATATATACGGCTTTGTTCTGGACACCAATTCCCCGTGAATTTGTTCGCTCTTCCCCTTAAAGTTATTCTGAACTGAATCAAGTTCGAAAGAGAAAAAAAGCAAATATGAAATAAAAATCGTTTTAATTTCATAATAATTAGCTGACCAAAAAAGCCCAACAAACAACATACAAATTTAATAAAGAAAAACATTGGTCAACAACAGAAATAGAAAAAAATCCCCTTTGGGAAACAATTAGTTATTCTGGATCAACCACCATTTCCTAAAATTCGAATCCGCATCGCGCATTTTTGGCTTCTCCTTATAGGAGGTGATGCAAATGTGGTATACCCATTTGTTTTTAGATTGCCAAATTTTTTATTTTTTATCCGATTAAATTGAAATTTTACATTTAACATGCTACATGTGTTGTCTTTCGATGTATCAATTTGAAAATAATATTATTCTAACAATTTAAGAGATATTTGATAAAATATTGGAAATTCCATAAATAGTGATTTTAAAAAGTGTAGGTAATGTGGTATACCACATGATGTTATTGTGGTATAGTATAATTTTCACTTCCAATTGATATCTTATATAATTTATTGTTTTTAATGAAATGCGAATTAACTCGAGATTTATGTCTGTAAAGATTTTTAACGGATACATTGAGTGGAACTTTAATTTTTATTATATAATAATGTATACACATGGCAATATTTAATTTTTGTATGGAGAAGTTGGTTTTCATCCTTGTGATACATGGTAGACTCTCGTAGTGTACAAATGTTTGAAATAGTAATGGGATTTTGTTCATATTACCTGCACTTGTGTTTACTGAAGAAATATCTAATTTTTTCCTAAATTGGTAAATATGTGGTGCAATCGCGCATATTATTTGATTTTTAGTACTTACTAATTATTTTAATGCTTTAATAATAAAGATTAAAATACATCTGTAAAACAAAAAAAATATTTTTAAACTTCAACCGAAAAAAGTCAATTTCATGAAAAATTTAATTTTTGCTACTGATTCTCAGCCTGAGTTAAATTAAACAGCTCATTGATATCTTATTTATTTATTTTTTTTTTTTGAGAACAGCAAACTATAGAACATGTTTCAATTATACTAAAATTTTCAGTTTACAAAAAAAGTGACTATACCACATAACCAACATATACCACATTTGCATCACCTCCTCTATTCATTCAGAATAAGGCGGGAATGTGAAAGCCAAAAAAATATCACATGCGAGATGTCTCCCTAGCGAATATCCAGAATAAGGCAGATAACTTATTACTTTAAAAAATGGTGATGGGTCAAATTGGTTCAGTTCATAAATCTAGTGTTAACAATGCGTGAGAATTGTGGTGTAAAAGCCAGAATTTGTTCTTTCAAATACTCATGTGTATTTACCTGATATCCCATAGTGTATATATATTTGATCAAAATTAAAGTCTATGTCGATTTAGCCATGTCCGTCTGTTGAAATAGATAAAATTCACAATATTTAAGATAAAACATAGAATTTTGGCACATACATTGCAATGTTAGAAGTTTGGTGCTACTCCTAGGAAATTAGGCATTGAAAATGGGATTTATTGATCTTCGTTTGGTATATTAAAATATGTTTTTCAACCGATACTGCTGTTACTTGCTTTCTTGGATTCTATTGGGTAGCAAATCTTCGTGTCAAAAATATAAATATGCCTCCCAAATGGCTGTGATTATATATATGGCATGCTCATTGGGTAGAAAATCTCCCTAGCCAGAAAAAAATTGGCCTATGTTTATTCGGTACTTTTGGTCGCTTATAAACGATATCGAATGGGCCTTACTTGGAGTTTTTAAAAATTTTTTAATATTATATTGGAATATCCAATTTCTTTGGTTTTTTATTTTCGTTTATTATTTATTGCAATTTCGATTCAATACAACCAAAATTAAATTAATGAAGACAATGTAACATTTAAATCTTGAATTTATAACGTTCTTTCGTTCTCATATTTCCTTTTCTCTTTACTTCTCCAAACAAACAAAATAAAGCGGCAATACTGGTTGGCATTCACTGAACATACCCCATCTGAGAGTTAGTGGTTTTTGTTTTGATTCCCCCCATTTTACATACACTAGCTGTAGCAGTCGCTGCAGCAGCAGCAGCTCTACTGGCGCACCAACACATACGCACACACACTCGCACTTATCGCACAACAGTCGTCGTCGTCAGTACACAGACACAACAGACAATTTTTCCGTTTTTTATTTCGAGCACCTGAAAAAATCCTAGTTTGCACCGTTTATTACTTAAAAAATTCAAAAAATCTAACAAAAATCGGACATACGATTGGTCCTTTGCAATAGTGAATTGAAATTTCATTTAAAACTCGAATCACAACAAAGTTTTTTTGTGTCAAACCAAGAAACCCAAAACCAGCAGCAATGACAAAATAATATCAACATAACATCGAAAATCCAAAAAGGTATCTTTTGGAGCTCCCAGACGTGGAAGCAGCAGACGAAGAGGAAAACGAAAAGGGGATTTACAGCAGTGCAATGTGAAAAATCAAAAGAAGAAAAAAACATTAATTCTAATTGTGCGAACGTGTGTGTGTGTGGTGCTGTGCGTATTGAAATTCATTGTTGTGGGCCACCAGTGTGTGTTGTTGTTGCTGCTGCTGTTGTTGTTTATGGCCTCAATTGTTAAGTGAAGAATAATGAAATAAAGGTAAATTTTCGAAAACTAAATCCCAGTGAATAATTTGTTGCAAAACAAAACGAAAAAAACAAGCAGTAATTCTGTGTATATGTGTGTGTTAACCAATATTGTCCAATAGGAAGAGCCAACTGATGGCTGATGGTAGTAGCCATCGAATAAAGTGCATTTTCGATTTTTTCCAATTGGAGCATGATGATGACGGCTTAGTGGAATTCCCATCAAGCGCAATTCTATTGAAAAAATGTCAAGCAAAAAAGGCAAAAACAACAACTAAACAACTAAAAACAAAAACAAGTAATGCTGCATTTGCACAACATTTGTGACATTATGTCAGGCAGGCGGTCGTTCGGTCGATACACAACATATTGAGTTCGTTATATTATTTGATTCTGTTTCGTCGTTTTCGTTCTCAAAACGTTGAACGGCGGAAACACAGTTGACGTAGCGGAAAATTGAAAATCGGCAAACGGAAACGATTGGTGAATTTAATGTTTTCTTTGCACAGTGGGTTGAAAGATGGAAAAATTAATGCAATTAAAAAAAGTAAAGAAAATGGTGAAACATATTTTGTTTCGGTGATGCTAGTGCTACTGTCGCTACATGGCGAGGTTGTGACAAGCGTCATTCGACCTTCACATTGAAATATTTGTAATTTTTTTAGCATAAACGAACACAGTACGGTTTGACGTACGACCACGTGTTGTGTTGTTTACAGTTACTTAAAAATCAATTTGGCACGAAATCTTCCATGCGATAATTATTAGGACATTATCAGGACAAGACTGCATCAATGAACATAAATCATATAGCAGTGTCATAGTGCTGTTTCAATAAATTCAATCGTGACAAAAGTTCGTGCAAAACAACGGTCATTGTGATACAGAACATGTGACATATCGTGAGGATCATTCGGTATTTCTTCTTCCGTGAACACCAAACAATAAAAAGTTTTGTTCTTGTTGGGTCCCTTATAATTTGACAATCGTGGATCTATGCATGTGAGCCCAAAAGAAAACACCAACTAACCGTAACGAAAGGTGTTCGTGTGGGAAGCACTTCGAAACAAATGTTCGCCTGATTATTCGACAATACTGTTAAAGTTGTGACTGTTTCGCTAGGAGGTCAATTTTTAATGAATACATAGAAATTTGCCGATGATCTCTTCGTTCGATGAATTTTTTTTCCACGATTATTTTAGAAACAGAACACAAGAAATAGTTTCGATTGCCAGAAATGGAGAATATGGTGAATACGCACACATTTTTGTCATTGTTTGAGTCATTGGCTTTTCAGTGGCTTCAAGTGAGAGCTTGCGAGCGACGAAATGCCTGAACCTTACCTAGAACATCTCATTTGATCGTAATGATCTTTATGACGTGCCTGGGCGGTGGATTCCTATACGTTAGATCCCGTTTACCTTATAATCTTAATACCATCAGAAATTTAGAGGTTACACGGAGAAATCAGCAACCGATACAATAACGTACCCTCAGAGACATTTAATGAGTCAGAAGTCCTATTATCCTACCTTCTTGGGTTCGAGAGCGACTTAAACGTTGCCCAAAATTGACTCGATATGGTACCGAAGATATTCAATATACTTTTTCTGATTATGCTCCCTAGTGTCATGGATCTTTGACCCCATGCATACAGCGTGCGCCTGTAGTCATGGTGATAGCAAATAAAATGGGGGACATCTATTAAAGGAGGACATATACACGCTATTCACCTCTACCTAGAGGGTACCACATACATTCCCATACATTCCATGTATGGATATGAGAGATATGTCTGTTAAGGGAAAGGATGGAATAAATGTTTCCTGGATTGATGCGACGAAATAGTAGATTTTATGAGCCGCAGACGTTTGGCTCATAAAATCTAATATTTCGTTGATGTCCATAGCAGTTAAATTGAAGAGTTGGGACATTATCCTGCGCCCCAGACTACTGTTGTGGAGATTGCGTGGTAGCAACGCAATTCGGTGATGACGTAGACAAAAAAGGCTTGCCTGCTTAAGCATGAACACTGTTATGACAACCCGAGCAAAACCATGATCAGGGAGTTTGTCTCGATCCCGGCTCGAACAAGCAAAATACGAAGCAAGAATTCGGGGAATACTGATTTCATTCAGAATAAAAAGCACAATCATGAATTTCTTCTGACTTAATTTGGTAAATAGAACCGGACGTCGCGCAATTCGTCCTTCAAACAAAATCCCGCACTAGCGACAAAGTAGAACTACTGACGCTAAAAGGACTTAAATGAGTGTATGTAAATCAAAAGATGTAAATTATTAGTTCAATTCATTTATATAAACTTAAATATCCACCATTTTTATTTAAAATTAAAAAAAAAAAACTCCAATCACTAATTGCATCGTTTCCCATTGGGTACTTCACAGAATCGTGTTAATGTACTGAGAAGTGAGCATTTCAATTTAAGCAAAACAATTAAAAACGTATCGAACACCAACCAACAAATACCGGCACTTACTCATGCTGGTTGCTGATACTCGTCGCAACCAAGAAACCGCAAATATTCACTCTTGTCTCCAAACAACACAACCACACTCGCGCACACACACCCAATTTGTTGTCGCTGCTGGCTGCTCACAGCAGCGTTGACAATGATCGTTATATCGCTGCGACGTCCGACCGACAACAGCGAATACTGACCGTGGTGTTTTGGCGTCATAATTAAACAAAAATAATAATAACTCGTCGATAAGAGAATCGGGGAAATGCTCCAACACCTAACTCAAGCGCAAGCAAGACAACAGCAACCCATCGTCGTACACGACACCCAACATCCCATAAAATTCCATAACGAACCGAAGAAGAGATATTAATTTTGGCACAACTAATAACCAACTTAACAGATACTCAATGTAAGAGTGTCCCACCGGTGAGGGTTGCCACATTTTTGGGTGTTCCGTTACATGACGGAGAAATTAATTGAATTGAAGATATTTTTCAGTAAATAGAAATTGTTTTTTTTAAATGCCAACAATTTTACGGAAATGATCTTGAGTTTTAATTATATTGTAGATATAGGTATTTAATAAGTTATTCATAATAAATTACGGGTAAAAATTTAATTATAATAGGGGCTATCATTATTTATTTACTAGAGCATTGAGGTTAAATAAAATATTTCTGGTTGTGATAAGTGAATGGAGGGTATCGGATATAGCTTAAAATCAATTTATTTATAAATTATGCTAAGTAAAATTATGAAAATTATCTTCATTTTCACCATTCCGATAGCATTTCTTCGAAATGTATGAAGATTTGAGACCACTTGTTTTTTTTTTCAAAGAAATCAGTAAGTTCGGAAACAACACTGAAAATAACGCAATGTGTAATATCAGTCCAATAATATAATAAATATTAGAGTTGGGTCGTTCCGGAACAGATACTATTTCGAATAAGGAATAATCGGTACTAGGACTGTTTCATTTGTTCATCTAGTTAATTTTTCTCCAGCAGTTCCATTTTAATTCGTTCATCTAGTTGCTTTTGATCCAAAAGTTCATATAGAACTTCTCGTGTATCAATGAACGATTGAACACAAATAAATATGGAATTAAGCGAATGGTCTAGTTTCTTTTAAAGGAGCTAACCGTTTTAGGAACGAAATTGTCCAACTCCGAAATATATTGAATATATTGTGTAACCCTCCTAGGTTCAACGAAACAAAAGAGACAATTGATTAACTAAAAAGTAAGAAAACAGCGGGAGAAGACTGCATCCAAGGTCGAAAAAAGGTTTCATTGTGAAGTTACTCAAATTTGACCATTTCAAATATATTAACAATTTGTGAGGTATTTGTAAAGTGTTGAAAAATCAGAGAATTAGCGGTAAATAAGCTGATCGAATCGAAAATGTGAACAAATTGGAAAATATGAACTACCCCGACATTAATTAGTTCACATTATCGAGAGTTCACTGTAATAAGATCCATAGACGAGAATGAAGAGCTCAAAGTTCTTCACAAGGAGGTCATATCGCTAATTTGTTGCAAGACAGACATAACTCAAAAAAATCGATTTTGCAGAAAATGCGTTTTAAGTTCTCAATTTACTCACACTTTATATGGGACAGAGGAACTTCTACATGTTTTCAATTAGAGTGTGTAAGAGATATTCATATGCATTTTTTACACAACATGAGATCTATTATTGTGAACAATCGTGCACCTTAATGTTTACAGTTCTACTGGTTGGAGTGATGAATGAAGACTGCTTTCAGAGAAGATATATAAAATGGAGCCTTCGCACAACAACTCGAAAATTAAAATATTCGAATCCTGTGTAGATCAATGGAACCTAAACGAACCAGGAACCCTTATAAATTATAATCAGAATGCCGCCCAAAAGAAAGGTCGTCAAAAAACTCCTGATGGCGAACAATAACTAAGAAAAATTTCATTATATAGGAAGATGCAAAAACAAAGGTACCCAACCGAGTAAGATGGCGATACTTTATAGAAGCTATATGCTTCCTGTGAGAGTAGCAGAAAACAAAAAATGCTTTGAGGATTAAAAAAAAAAACAAATGTATCTGAGGGTCATAACTTTGAAAAAGAAAACATGGATATTTGAGTAAATAATCACTCACATAAAACAACATGTTGCGACATATGTTGCGGAGTCCTTCATAAAAGACCTAAGTCCGTCCGTGCACGCAAAAAATTGTACGTAGAAAGACCTTAGGTGAGACCTTTTTGCCTCCATAGCGGTCTCAATGGCAAGCATTTTAACCTTAACTCCCGATAAGTAAAGAGGGAGAAGCTAGGGAAGCTAAAAATCATTCAATAAAGACTCTTGGACACTGAAAGAGGGCAGCCATAGGATGCGGTTATGACTAGCCATGTCCCAAGAACATGTTTGCTTTAGTTGTGGAGTTTGTGCTGCACACTGGCATTTTTATAGATAATTATTTGCCAGCTCGTTGGAGTGTTCCTCAAATCAAAAGAAAAATGTAATGGCGCCCAATCTTAAAATATTGCGTGCCTAATATAGGATAGCAGGGTCCGAACGGAGACACACACGTAACACATACCTCGTATAACATTATTAATGTACATTGCCGACAGATTATTTTTCTTATATATTTTTTGATGTTATGACAATATTTTTAGATTATCCTTATTTTAGAATCGTACACTTTTTAAAAAGTACGACAGAAAATATATTATGACAGCAGTGTTAGGTTTTTTTTTTAATTAATTTTCATCGGGATTTTCTAATAAAACTTGTTTTTATACCTTACACAACTATGGAGTTTTTAATATTGGACATAGACCCATATTTTAGTATATCGATCGTCGTATCTCGACCAGCTGAGTAAATCTAGCCATGTGTGTACATTTGGGGTCATAGTACAGGCTAATTGTCAGGAAAATTTGTATGTAGGTCTGCTTCTGGTCAATTTTTTTGATCGGCTAATGTTTGAAGGATTAAACGGACCAAAAAGTGGTGGAGTTATCCATATCCGTTAACTTTTTAGTGTAACTGCTATATAAGGCGTTCAGTGGACACTTCGATTAACTCCACTTTTTAAAAAAATATTAAATTTAAGTGTCAAAAATCTTGATAGAGTCATAACATTTTTAAAAACAACATACACTTTGTCATCGCTTTTTTCCATTTTTGTTTTAGGGGGTTAACAATTACAGGTATTATAAATGTCCATCTCATGGATTTTGTCTGTTTTTCTAGTCGCTCTGCAAACTATTTTTGGAAGGAACCACACATGGAATATAGCTGATTTTGGTGAAAATTAAGGAGATCTATCAGCCACTTAGAACCGGGGCACCACATCCTACCCACATACCCCACTATTTTGTTTCCCTAAGAAAAAATATGGCATCTCAATCTTTTTTGAAAGACTTGGACGACACTGAACGAATAATCAACCACGAATGCAATTTCTTAGTTGCTTGGTTAATGTCTAAATAAAAAAAGAAAAACAACAACAAAAACAAATTAATTTTGTGTATGAAATGAAAATCTCTTTTTGCAGGCACCACCAGCAGACAACACCACACCAACAATAATAATAGCAACAACAACAAGTTTAGCCGAGGGAGAATTTATTTATTTGGTTTATGGAAATCAAGCGAGATAGCACAGACAGCCGCGGCAGCAGCAACAGTAACCCCAACAGAAAGGGGGCAAAAGCAAACTCCGTTCGCACTCGGTTGGTTAGTTGAGCGCGTCGCTTCTGTGCCGATGAACGTATCGAAGAAAATAACGCACGCTTAGAAATATTAAAAGGCACGAAACGGATATTTGCACAACGAGGCGTAATCTGTTTGGACGTCCATCGTCGTCTGATCGTCGTATCGGGGGTCTGGTGTAAGTTGTGAACAGTTTTTGGTTGCGATAAAATGGAAATTTTAAATAATAAAAATTTTCTCAAATTTGTGCATTAAAAAAATCAACTCTAGAATTTCTAGTGGAAACACAGAATTTCATAGTTCGTAAAATCCCGTTACGGTATTTGTGAAAAACGATTAAAAACGGTTCATAACGATAATTTTTATTTCAATTGTTATTGCATTTGCTTGTGATTCGCATTTAAACACACAAACTCAAGTGTAAATGGCGCCTCTTGAATATCAACCAATAATCCATTGAATATCTGCAGGAAGGCAGGCGGGCGGGCGGGAAGGATGGCTGATTGGCTGGCTGGCTCGAGCGCAACAATGCGCCGCCTCGCCTTCCGTCTTATGCTATTTTAGCTGTAATGGTTATTCTGCGGAATTTTTGTGTGAATTTGAGTCGAAACATTAGTCGCTTGACTAGAACCACAGCAACAACAACAACAATAATTGCAATAATAATAATAAAAAATAAACATAAAAACAAACAACGAAACTAATTTATTCGAGTGCGAGTATTGAATATCTCCAATGTCAGAATATGGCAAAAGGAGCACAACAACAAATCGGACAAGCTTAAAAACACACAGAAAACATCTTGTAGCAAATTCCAAAATAAAGTGTTAAACAAACAATGGCTCCTCTCCAACAGCAGCCAGCGGCATATGAACTTCGGTGTAACTTTTGTGTCCCCTTCCCAAAACTGTGTCGTACAAATTTGGTCTTTTGTATGGACTGGGTATTTAAATGTTATCCGCTGCTGATGATTTTTTCTTCTTTTTTGGCGAACAAAATAATTTAATGTCATTTGTTTGTTTGTGCCAGAGGAAAAAAGTATCCCCTCTTACCTACCAATGCCAATGCCCATCAGCCGTATACATTACACTGTCAAATTTGAAGAATATATAGCCAAAAGTCATGTAGCGAAGCAATAAAACAGTCCTTTTTGTTGACAACCTAAGATTTTACAGGGTGGTCGGTCTGTGAGTGGTCTTCTCCACATATCGCGAATTCAATTTTGTGTACTTTTAGATTGTGGTGAATTGGCTTCCCGTAGTTCATTGGACACATGTTGCAAATTACAAGGAATTATGTTGGAAAAATTTGGCAAATATTTTTAATAATCGTATGTTCCTCAAATATGGGGGTAAACTTGTAGACCAATATACAAATTATTTACCCACTGAGAATCCAAAATATCCAATTACAGAAAAATAATTTGTAATGTAGGATATACAGAGGGAGGGATGGATGAGGTGACAATATTATGTTGGGATGTACAAAAATTCGCAAACAATTCAATAGATATTTTTAAAAATCTTCTGACAATATTTTCATATACTCACAGACATAAAAACAGGACACAACTTTCCATATACAAATATTTTTAGTTTTTGGGGTACGAGGACGGAATTTCAGTAAAAAAAGTAGTAAGTAGGACTGATGCATTTGTTCGGGGCTTCGAATCGATGGTAGCACACTTTAAAAGTGGCTCCCAACATATTTCTAACTTATTTCGTATCCTACATAAGCAAAACTGACTGATTCCGCACAATATCAGGGATACATAATTTACAAGTTGGCCCAAAATATTTCTAATTTATAGAACTTTTATGACAAAAGAATTAATACGACCATACGATACCCTACACAACTACCACAGAGCTCTAACTTTCTGTGGTTTTTTATTCCGAGTGTGGGCAATATTAAGTGATAGTTGCACCCTCTTGCCCGAGTAGAGGTCAACAGCACCTCTTATTTACACTGACCTATTTTCCCAATTTTACGAATATTCAGTATAATCCTTCTAATTACTTGTCCATACCTCCTTCACCGTGGGTTCTGTTGTGATGTTCGGCTTATAATTGTGGTCAACCACTCCTCTTGGATGTACTATCAACATCTCGGGTCTATGTCCTTCGGAGTAAATATATATAGAATACAAATTTTGTAATTTTTCACACAAAAGTAAGGGTCTATTTGTCCCGCTAAAAATTAAGTATTTGTGCCCATTTCATCCCCTAAATATTAACCGATCTTTTCCAAAAACAATAGGGGTCTTCATTAGCCGGAAGCGGTTCTACATGCAAAATTTCGTGAAGATTGGTCCATAACTGTAGCCAGTATCGTGTTTACAAAATATAATGGACGGACGGACGAACACACATGTCTAGATCGACTCAGCTAGTCGAGATATGACGATCGGTATACTTAAAGGTGGGTCTAGGACCAATATTTCGCGGCGTTACATAGTTGTGTAGGGTATAAAAATAAAATAATTAACTTCGATACATATTGGGCACATTTGCCTATTATGTGGCCTACACGAATACGCCGTTACTTTCAACCCAGAACAGAAATTCAATTATGGCATAACCGATTTAAGGAAAGCCGAGAAGATTACCGATAAAAGTTCGTAAAGTTTCTGCTCACTATGTTCTTCCACTGCATGGCGTGGCGAATGGCATCCTTAATTCCTGCCACAATTCATCAGAAACGCACAGAATTGTAGATTACCATTCATGGATTTTGCACGCCAGCTCATACATCTATGCATCTGCGGAAGTTTTTGGCCAAAACGAAAACCGTTGTCATGTCTTAACCACCGCACTTGGTCCCAGGTGACTTTTTCTCTTTCCAAAAACTGTGGACACCGAATAGAAAAAGGGTTTTACTACAATTGAGGAAATACAACAAATCAAAACGGCTTTTTATTTATCAGATCTCGTATATATCAAATGTTGACGCTTAACAATTTTGAATAATAATATCCTTTTTATTGAGAAAAATAAGATTTTTTCAAATGTGCGAAAAACAAAATATCGGAAAAATCCAACGTACGTCTCTTTTTGTACGTCTGTTTTTATACAGAAACTAAAAAAATTCCAGGAGTTTACATATTCGGCCATGGTCTAAAGTCGGACACACCGAATATATAACTTCAACTTCAGCTATATTGGCTGATTCCGCAGACTTGCTTAGAAACTTACACTATATAATTGGCGCCCAACCAAATAATTAATTACAAAAAAAGTTACTTTAAAATCATTTTTTCCATGTTCGGTACATTTTGCATTTAGGGGGATGTCCCTATAAAATTTGAAGTGAAAATATAAACAACTCTTGAAGATATAGCCGATTTATTGTGATAGCATCAAGAGACGTCAAGAAACGCCTTTTTCGCGAAACAGTGTTTTTACGATTTTTCAAAAACTGCTAATCAAATTTTGTTTTTCTGTGCACATATAGCTATCGTATGATTTAAATACAATCGGTCAAGATTTTCCATATTTTCTGACTTGGTTTATGGCCAAAAATAGAGAATTTTCCAAAAATCAAATTTCATAGGTCCGCCATTTTGTTAAGTTTTGTGCGATGTTAATAATCCAGTTTGCACCAGAGCCAGACATGTCTTTTGAATGCCGTTTGATTTTTTTGGAGTCGAACGTTCCAACCATGCCCGCCAACCAAAACAACAATATTATGTCAATTAATTAAACACTTTGATACGGCGAAAATGTATCTCATCGAAATATTGGTTTCAGACATGTTTCTAACAATTTGGAGTTTCAGACAATTTGGAGTCGATTTACAAATGTCCGTCCGTTCGTCTGTCGAAGGGTGTAGCCGATTTAATCCAAACTCTGGACATCTTAATATTCCTTCTTAAATTAGTTGAAGTTCGAAGATGGCGAATATTGGTCCAATCCTTCTTGTACCTTCCCCACAAAATGGTCAAAATTGTGCAAAAAATTAATTGTACCCAACACAACTATGTTGTCAGGGTATTATAGCTTTGTGCAGCCCCAAGAGTTTGTAACGCCGCTAAATAATGGTCCTAGACCCACCTTTAAATATACCGATCGTCATATCTCGACTAGCTGAGCCGATCTAGACTTGTGTGTCCGTCCGTCCGTTTGTCCATTATAATTTGTAAACATGATACAGGCCACAGTTATGGACCTGAAATTTTGCATGTAGGATGGGTTCTGGCCAATGAAGACCCTTATTGTTTTTGGTAAAAATCGGCTAATATTTAGGGGACGAAATGGACCAAAAACTTTATTTCTGTCTGATTTTCTGGTCGCTCCAGAGGAGAAGGGGATCGTGCCAAAGAATAAACATAACTGTTTTTATAAAGATCGGTCAATACTTTTGTGTGAAAATTGACAAATTTTGTATTCTATAGCGAATATATTTATTCCTGAAGGACGTAGACCCGGGAAGTTGAAAGCATATCCAAGAGGAGTGGCTGAACTTTAATTTGATATCAATTATATTGCCGTATGTACTCGGATGTGGGAGATACACTTAAATATTTACAGGTGCTTACGTACTGAGATATTATTTAGTAATCCATTACCACACTAGAGGGCGGAAATATAGCGCTGATCGCTTTGAAATGTTCCACGAGGTTCCAGGTATGGTCAAGAGCAACACCTATAATTTTCGCTGATGATGAGATAAAAATATTGGGATGAAGTGGACCGAAGACTTAATTTGATGAAGTGGACCGAAGACTTTGCTCAATCAATTATCATTACAAAGCCTAGATCAAGTCCACTCCCAGAAAGGCCAAGCTTATAAAGCTTGTAAATTTTATTAATTTGAATAACCGATTTGATCAACATTAAATCTTAAACCCCTTTGATAAAAACATACCTTATATAAAGCGAATAATAAAACCTGTGTGTAATTCCAATGACCTCCGCAAACTACAATACCGAAAAATACCGAAAATCAGGGGGCTACCGTTATATCGGAGCATTAGCAGAACTGACCATCCAATTTAGTCCATATTCTGCCCACTACTTCCCAAAGGTTTTATAGATTTTCCGCAGAATTTCAGCTACATATTTCAATTATTTTTAGAAGTTATTAATTTAGCGCCCCTAAATCAGTGATTTCAAAATCTATCAATTGACCTCAATATTTGCTACCATCGGCTCCGATATTCTTAAAACGCCTAATAACGCCATCTACCTTATCCTATCTGATAACAAATTCATATTTTATATAAAATTAATTTGATATTTTTTTCAGTTATTTTGTATTTCTTTTTCGACGGCTTTGTGATTAACAAATATTGGATATAAGAGAGATCGGTAACCTTTACAACAAAACACTGCCATCATGCAGTCCTTTAAAGCCGACGAACTGCCGGAGAATCCCCGGGAAACGGCGAATCCCATATCCTCATTAATGTTTTGGTAAGTCATTTTTCAAAATAGTTAAGAGAAATTTTTAAAATTATGGAATATTAAAAAGTGTACTGTAAAATTAAGAATTAATCTTTAATCTGTCAAAGTTATATGCAACAGCATTATGACAACGATTTCCGGTTAGACGAAACACAATCTAAACGTACGATTTCTTATTTATCACAAAAAGTGTTGGCGAATAATGAAAACTGAAGTTGTCTTCATTAGGCGCCCTGGCGCCATGTTATTAGATTAATATTTGAAGTGGAAACCAATTTTAAAAACATTACAGATTTGTTATATAGGCTAAAAACTAATTATAATATAATTTACAATTTGAGGTGCATATAAACTTAACAGAAAGTAAAAACTAAATATAATATTTATTATATCCGGAAAAAAACAAATGCCCAAAAGTGGTTGACAATTATAATAGAAAAATAACATCCATTATTTTATTTTTTACCACCCATGCTAATCTTATTTTTAAATATCAAATAACATTTAATTGCTTTCCAAAACATTAGCGTTTATAATACTAGACAATTTTATTGTTTGTTTGTAAAAAATACCACACTTTATTACACTTACAACAATACTAATAATTATTCAGTTTAACAAATGAATACTATGGGAAGCGTTGATATGCATATTTATTGCGATTATTCTAGAACAAACGAGATAACATCTGAAAAGTTAAGAGAAGTTTTTATAAGTTGGGGATTTCCCTTTAAATCCAACCTGGAATACAGGAAATTTAAATTTGTAGAATAAGGAAAATCTGTAATCCTAATAATAAATAGGACAGACTTAACTAAAAAATGGGGGTCTACGTCAAAAGATGGACCATTTTCGAAAATCTTTATTGATAGTTTTCAACTTTTAAGAACACGCAATGCCAAATTACATCCACTTCGTTTGGCATAAAAAAATCAAAAAAAAATAAATAGGTGGAACCTTTAGAGATGAACTCTCCATGACTCCAGAACGCTTAAATGGCTGTTAAAGGCTTTGAAAATACCGACAATGAGGCTGGAGCGAGATATCAAAATTTGACCTATATAGACCTATAATGACTAATTACAACTACTTTTGTGGGAAAATAAGCTATTTAAAATAGGGACATTTTTAATTTGCCTACAATGAATATTTGCTAAACAATTGAATGCCAAAATACCCAATTACTGTCAATTCGGTTGCAAAACGTGTCCAAATAATCCAAAATACCGAATATTAGTAGGATGCCGTTTTATGGGGTTACAGTCAAAAGAAATGGTTTAATGTGCAAAATTGCAACACTCCAGCTTAAATATTAAATATCTTTATCGTGATTTCAACAGGCAAACTGCCTAAATACCTAATTTTTTGTCCTAGACCCACAGATCGTCATATATTGTCTAACTGAGTCGATCTAGACATGTGTGTCGGTCCGTCTGTCCATAATAATTTGTTAATAATAATAATTTGTTTGTCCACATTTATGGACTAATCGTCAAGACATTTTGCATGAAGGATGGGTTCTGGTATTGTTTTTGGTAAGGATCCGCAAAGCCTTATTTTTGTCTGTTTTTCTGGTCGCTCTAGCGTCCACAATTATGGCCCGAACCTGTAATCGGTGAAGAGGGTACAAATATCGCGAAATACTGCCCAGGATCAGAATATAGAAACGCAGAAAGTTAGATTTTTCATGGTATTTGTGTATATGTACGTATCATATGATCGGCTCCGTCCGGTCATTAGTTTTGTGTATATCCGTAAATTTATTTTTTATTCGAACAAACATGAAAGCAAATAATTTTCTCAAGGTTTTAGTTCCATTTGTGATAAATGTAAACACAAAAACAATTGAAAAAAAAAAACTGCTCGTCTTCTTAAAACATACCCAACTATTATCTAAATTAATCTCTAAACGACTATTTCGTAAATTCCAATCTCTTAAATTGGCCACTTATAAAATGTTTATTTGTGTTTACGCAGGTATATGATCGATCATAATTCGTGTGTCCTGTCATAATTAATCAATACGTTTATACGAATGTTTTGTTTTTTGCTTTTTTCCAACAATGCATTTCAAATTGACTGAAAATATGATAAGAAATTATAAATTGTCGTCTCATCATTCACTCTATATAATTTATTGCACAATAACATACAGCGATATACACACACGTACAAAGTTCTGATATTGAAAATGGAAAATACATTACGACGAGTACAGCTAAACTAAAGATTTTTATTTTAGATATTTTGTAGTTGTATGAGTATAATGTTTTCCAACGGATTAGGAAGACTGCTGAGTGTCGGGAAGTAATTTTTCATGACCATGAAGTGCTTTATCTTGTTTTGTGGAACTTGAAAATTTTCACCGGATTATTCCACAACAGCAGTTGTTTTCACAGATTATTGATATTAAAATAGAGACTGTGATGTTCGCATTATCATATCGTGAATGCCACTTAATGCGAGTAACTCAAACCAATTTATAGAAAATGGTCTGTCAAAACGTCACCGGACATACCATCGTTAATATATATCTAATAGGGATATATCGATCCACTACTGGTAAAGCTGTAATTCCGGGCTCTTGCATAAAATGTACAGTAAAGGTCTGTGCATAAAATAATTTAGATCCAGAGATTGAACCCGAAATAACTATTATTAGTTTGCAACGGCTCAAAATATTCGTTCTAGATCCATATAGCTGATTGTGTGTAGTTCTGTGGGCCCGTCCGTCCATTTATAATCAAATTACAGACTGCAGTTATGGACCAGTCATCAAGAAAATTTTGCATGTGGGTTATGTCTTAGGGAATACCTAAAGTTTTGTTGAAAATTATCTGATCATATTTATGGACTCGAATAATCCAAAAATTGTATTTTCTTCTGAAAGGTTATGGCTTGCCTTTAATCTTGTCGAATCAACTCTATTGATGCAAGATATCCTAAAGTAATGATAAAATTTGAGGGAATAGTTAAAATTGAGTGGGCGCCATTAGTACGCACGATTCACGCCACAATCCAGACATATGTTTTTATATACTGATGAGGACTACACCTTTTTCAAATGTGATTCAAAATTCGAAAACTCAATTTGCAATTGATAACATTTCATTTGTAAATCGAGAATGTAATTGGTAATTCACAACATTTCATTTGTAATTTTAAACATTGCATATGTAATTCAAAAAAAAATCCATCACGAATTTCAATTCTAATTCGTATTGTTACGAATATAACTTTAGATTTAAGTTAATTTAGATGAATTCCGTTAATTTAAGAATTTGAATTGTAACGTAAATTTCTACTACGCAGTTTATTTGAATAACTTCACAACAACAACCACTGTATAGATTTTTCTACATCCTTTCATTTCCTCTTTCATTTTCTATTTTGTTATTGTCGTACAATTCTTGTTAAACGTCATTCCTCTTTCTTTGTTATTCCCTCGCCTGTATATGTGTTGTTGTTATTCCTCTTTCTTTGTTATTCCCTCGCCTGTATATGTGTTGTTGTTATTGTAAGTTTGTTTACTCAAGTTTGTTGTTGTTATTGTTCACTCAGTAAGTTTGTTGTTGTTATTGTTACTCAATGTGTTTGTTGCATTGGTAGATTGTTCGTGATCTAGGTGTTACCAGATCGTCTAGAAACTTCTGTAGCGACAGGCAGGGCTCATATAAATAGAGGGAATGGAAAGGCAGTGAGTCAGTTGTGAATCAGATCGCGAATTGAAACCGTCGTGTAAAGTAAAGTGCAAAGTAAAGTTGTGTGAATAAAGTCATTGTAATAATCGTAATCAGAAAGAACCCGCGTTTTTATTTGGTACGAATTGTATCGGGAAATAAAACAACGACTACACGGGATTAACTAAAATCCAAAATCGTAACAATTGGTGTCGGAAGTGAGATTACGATAATACTACGATGAAGTTTAAGGATCTACGAGTGGAAGACTTGAAGAAGGAGCTCAATAAATTGGAATTGTCCTCTACTGGCAACAAGGCTGAACTACAAAAACGTCTGTTGGATGAGTTCGAGCGCCGTGGTATGAACATCGATACATACGAGTTTGACAGTAAGGATGAAGTGGATTTATCGGAAATGGGCGAATCCAACGGTGGAGAAGACTCGTCAGTAGCTACCAGGGGTGACGATTTCAGAGAAATGCTGGCTAAAATGTTTGCGGAAAATTCCAGAATGTTAGTAGAAAACACGAGACGAATGTTCGAACAGAATTCCAGGAAGTTAGATGAACTCAAGTCAGAGAATTGTAGAATGAACGATAAACTCGAGAACATTACAGAAGTTATTGGAAGGAGAGTGGAAACCGTGGAGGTCCAAATTAAAGAGTTGGATAAGAAAGTTCAGTCGGTTGACGAGAAGATTCTGTCTGTGGATGAGAAATTTCTGGTCCACGACCACAGGGTTACGAATCTGGAGAAGAAAATGTCGGAACTGGAAATTAAAGGTGGTCCGGTGCGAGTTCCCGATAACACACTAAAAATCAAACCTCCTGTATTCGACGGCTCTACGTCATTCAATGTTTTCAAGTTACAGTTCGAGACAGTGGCTTCTAGAAATTCGTGGAACGACAGCGACAAAGCGGTTGCACTACTTCTGGCATTGAAGGGCAGTGCTGCTGATGTTATACAGAGTATTCCTTTCGCTTCTAGGTACAACTATGAAGATGTTATTGCTGCACTGGAACGTAAGTACGGTGGCGAACATAAACAAAACATCTACCTTATGGAATTAAGGGGAAGAGTGCAGAGGGCAAACGAGACGTTGCAAGACTTTGCAGCTGAGGTGGAACGTTTGGTGCTAATGGCGTATCCAGGAGAGAATCACCCATTGGTGGACCGTATGAAAATCGAAACCTTTGTGAATGGCATACGTGACCCTGAGATTAAATGTGCAACATATGCGTCACCAAAAGCGTCATTTGCCGAAACTGTGTCGTTTGCCCTTGCCCAAGAGACGGCAAGAATGATTGTTAAGCCCCAGACCTACAAGATTAGCCAACTGGAGACCGAATGTTGCGAACACAAATATCTCGTTAACTTGATCAAGGACGCCATGAGGCGGGTAATAGAAGAAACAAAGTTAGTAGGGATGACTAAGCCCAGGGTTAGATGCTACAACTGCGATAAAGCAGGTCATATTGCACGCGAATGCAGAGCTAAGCGCAAACGATCCAGGTCATCGTCACCACCTACAACGAAAGATGGTAGAAGAATGGCTCAACAGTCCACCAATGAGTCACCGTTGAACAGAATCGAGCACAGAGAAGACGGAAAACACGGTAATGCTGATGCCCTGTCTCGTCGGCCATGCAAGGTAGAATACAGCCACTGCTCAAAGGCTGAGAGCAAAGAGAATATCGTGGACGTCCGACGATTGCAGTTTGAGTCGGGAGAAGATTGGTCGACGGAACAACGAAGAGATCCCATTCTGGGCAAAATAATTTCGGCCATAGAAACGGGCAAGCGACCTAGTCGGAAAGAAATTACCTCCGAAAGCCCTCTTTTAAAATCCTATTGGGCCCAGTGGGACAGTCTACTTATAAAAGATGGTTGCCTATATCGCAAATGGGAAAGTGAGGACGGTAGATCTCACCGGAACTTGATCGTCGTCCCAGACTCCAAAATAAGGGATGTCTTGTCGGAGTTTCACGATGGGCCAAGTGGAGGACATCTTGGCATAGCAAAGACCGCTGAAAAGGTAAAGCAGAGATTCTACTGGGTCGGCTGTCAAAAATCCATTGCCGACTGGATCGCCAATTGTGAAAGGTGCATAAGAGCTAAAGGTCCAACACGGAAGAGTCGAGGTTACATGCAGCAGTATAATTCAGGAGCCCCTTTTGAAAGAATCGCAATGGATGTAGCTGGACCGTTCCCCACAAGCGACTCTGGGAACCGGTATGTCTTAGTGGTCATGGATTACTTCAGTAAATGGCCAGAGGTTTATGCTATCCCAAATCAAGAAGCCAGGACAATTGTGGATGTGTTCAGCAAAAATTGGATTTGTCGCTATGGTGTTCCATCTGAGGTTCATTCCGATCAAGGTAGGAATTTTGAATCAGCGATCTTCAAGGAAATGTGTGACTCCTACGGAATTAAGAAAACCAGAACGACGCCCCTACATCCACAATCAGATGGCATGGTGGAAAGATTCAATCGCACCCTTGAAGAACATCTACGGAAAGTGGTGGACAGTGGCCAACGAGACTGGGATGAGCATATTCCAAAGTTTTTATTGGCTTATAGATCGGCCATTCATGATTCCACATCCCGGACCCCAGCCAAAGTTCTGTTCGGAAATGAATTAAAGCTACCTGGCGATTTGATATTCGGCGCTACCCCAAACGACGATGTGAACCAAGATGAAGACAGCCAAAACTCTTTTAGTAAAGTCCACGATGCAGTCCGACATCGAATAAAAATGGTTAGCAACCGCATGAAGGCAAGGTACGATCGAGCGGCAAATACCGATGGGTTTCAAGAAGGGCAACTGGTACTATTGTTCAACCCACAACGAAAGAAAGGACTATGCCCCAAATTGCAAACGCACTGGGAAGGACCCTACAAGATTGTCACGAAAATAAATGACGTCGTTTATCGCATCCAGAGGAGCGACAGTCCCAGGTCGAAGATGAAAGTTGTACATTTGGAGCGGCTGACCCCCTACGGAACGGGAACTGTGCCTATTCGGGACGAACAGGCTTAAGCGGGGGGGCAATGTTACGAATATAACTTTAGATTTAAGTTAATTTAGATGAATTCCGTTAATTTAAGAATTTGAATTGTAACGTAAATTTCTACTACGCAGTTTATTTGAATAACTTCACAACAACAACCACTGTATAGATTTTTCTACATCCTTCCATTTCCTCTTTCATTTTCTATTTTGTTATTGTCGTACAATTCTTGTTAAACGTCATTCCTCTTTCTTTGTTATTCCCTCGCCTGTATATGTGTTGTTGTTATTCCTCTTTCTTTGTTATTCCCTCGCCTGTATATGTGTTGTTGTTATTGTAAGTTTGTTTACTCAAGTTTGTTGTTGTTATTGTTCACTCAGTAAGTTTGTTGTTGTTATTGTTACTCAATGTGTTTGTTGCATTGGTAGATTGTTCGTGATCTAGGTGTTACCAGATCGTCTAGAAACTTCTGTAGCGACAGGCAGGGCTCATATAAATAGAGGGAATGGAAAGGCAGTGAGTCAGTTGTGAATCAGATCGCGAATTGAAACCGTCGTGTAAAGTAAAGTGCAAAGTAAAGTTGTGTGAATAAAGTCATTGTAATAATCGTAATCAGAAAGAACCCGCGTTTTTATTTGGTACGAATTGTATCGGGAAATAAAACAACGACTACACGGGATTAACTAAAATCCAAGAACGTAACAGTATATTTCCATTTGAAATTCGTAGAGTTTCATTGAACTACAAAGAAATTAATTTACATTTCAAAGAATTCAATTCGAAATTCATAATATTTCAGTTGTAATTTATAACAATTCATTTCAAATTCATACATATTCCCTTTTTGTTACCAATAAATTTTTTGGAATTTAAAATTAAATGTTATGAATACCAAATGAAATGTTATGTATATCAAATGAAAAGTTATGTATATCAAATGAAATGTTATAAATTTGAAATGGACTTTTATGAATTTCAAATGCAATCCTTTGAATTTCAAATGGAAGTATATAAATATCGAAAGGTATTCTATAAATTACAAATGGAACTCTCGAATTCCAAATTTTATGTTGCGAATTACAAATGGAATTCTCGAATTATATTTGGTATGTTTTGAATAACATGTTAAAAAGGTGTATGTAGTGTAACGGTCTTAATACATACAATACCAAGTCAAACTGAGGATGTTTCGGTAGTTATATGATTACAGCCCAGCGTACTACGCTATAGTTCTTTAAGGGAACCCCACCCATTCTCGATTTTAATTTTTCAAGATTTTCAATGGGCTGGTAAATCAATACCAATGCTTGTTAAGGTTTGTAACTTTGCACATATATATTTGAAGATTTAAAAGAGATGAAAAATAATTTACAAAAAATTTTTGTTACTTTTTTATTGTTGTTTTTTGTAATTGAAGAAAAGTCCTTACTTTTGATGGCGGGCATGATAACTCCTCACTGGAACATCGGAATCGGAAAATTCCAACGGTGTTAGAAAGAGTACATGTCTGTCTCTCGTATGAACTAGGATTATTGACTTCGCTCTAAAATTAACAAAATGGTGGACCTTTGAAAAAATATTTTTTGGAAAATCGCCGATTTTTTACCAAAAACCAAGTTAAAAAAATAAGGAAGATCTTCACCGATTGGCTTTATCCTAGTTCATACGAGAGCTATACACTCCCAGAGAAACGTTGCAAAATTTGGAACTTAGAATCAGTCCCAATCCTTATCAAAATAGGTTTGTTTGCCTCTGATAAATCAACATACAAAATTTGAGAGACTTTGGTTGAAAAATGGGTCTAGACTCATCGACATTGAATCAAATTTAACCCTTTGACGTATTTCCACGAGTCTGACTCGTGGTACAATTTCTGTGCCTAACATGATTATGATTCGATTCTCATAATAATAAGAATAAAACTAGTTGATGCCGTGCACAACATCTAATCTAAAATAAATAGTTTTATTACATGCATTCACATTTCGTTTCATTTTGCGGCAGTTCTTAAGCATCAAAACCGGTTTACTTAGTGCAAGTTGTGTCCTAACAGTTGGAAGCGAACTTTTTTTTTTGTACTCTGAGATCAATTTTGAATTGTTTCCCTTTTACTACATGTACTATTAAAAAAGAATTAGAACAGACCGAACATGTCAGTTGTAATTCGAGAAATTTATTTGTAATTCATAGAATAGCTTTCGAAATTCATAGAATTCCATTTGAAATTCGTATACTTCCATTTGAAATTACAAGGATTTCTTTGAAAGTCATAAAATTTCATTTGAAATTAATAAAGTTCCTTTTAAAATTCAAAAAATTCCATTTGAAATTCATAACATTTGATTTGAAATACATAACATGTTATTTGTTATTCATAACAATTAATTGTAAATTCAAAAAATATTAATGGTAATACACAAAGAATATGTATGAATTTGAAATGAATTGTTACAAATTACAAATGAAATATTAGGAATTACAAGTGAAATTTTATAAATTTCAAATTCAATTCCTTGAATTTGAAGTGGAATTCTTTGAATATCAAATAGAACTCTATGAAATTCAAATGGAAATATACGAATTATAAATTAAATTTTATACATTTCAGATGGAATTATTTGAATTACATATGAAATGTTTAAAATTACAAATTAAATGTTGTGAATTACCAATAACATTCTCGAATTGCAAATGAAATGTTATGAATAGCAAATTGAGTTTGAGTTGAGTCGAATTGCTAATGAAATTCTCGGTGTAGATATATGTCAAAACATGTATGTATATATGTATATGGACCTATATAATATAATTTTCAAAGTACGACGTACATGTTTAAATCGATCCAGGGGAACTTTATTTGCAGTCGATGGAACAAGCCTGATATAGATCCATTTGGAGTGATACAGCAACATGTTACTGAGCAAGTCAATAATAACCTACAGACTGAAGATGTGTGGTGAGGGCAATCTAGTTCACAAGTTAGCGGATCGATCTTTCTCGTTCCTTTTTTAGAAAAGAACTAGCTCCTTAATATAGTTCCCTTGCTTCTGCTATTTACTGGCCAACGACAGAATTACCGATATATGTAACAAATTTAAATTACAGGAAAATTTACGCAAAATCTTTTTTATTATTTAATTTATTGATAAAAATGAATGAAGACGATCAGAAAAAGGAACTATAGGAATAGTTCGGGATATGAACTAGTTAGTAGATCAATCGACTTTTTATATAGAAAAGCCTAAAAATCGAAATCGACTTTAATATCGACTTTCGATTTTCATCATAAATACTTGATTTATTTGGTCTGTTCCCGTACTGCAAGAATCTACTACTTTTTACTACGATAACGAATTTCCCTTTACGATATCGAAGAAAATAGTAAAATCGAGTAGATTCTTGCAGTACGGGAACAGATCAATTATCACAAACCCCAAATTGCTAAAAATTATTCATTCCAGAACATTATTTTATCTGTTGACAACAATTCATATAATAAATAAAATTTTTAGTCGATTATACATTATTTGGTACATGATCCAATAATAAGGTCGTCCGATAAGGCCAGATGATTTCACCTGAGCTGTCAAAATGCTTTCGATTCTGACTAAATTCTGTGAAAACGTAAACAAAATATTTGACTGTATGGAGGATTTTTTAATAATTGTTACTGCAGTCTATATCTTGGATCACTATGAACCCCATAATGTGTTCAGAATCTCCATACCATGTGTTCAAATGCCGGAGGCATTCAAAGTGAACTTTTCCCATAGCTGTTACATACCCTTCTTAAAACTTGGTTAAAATCCATTACATCCCTCGTAAACAAATCCTGCACGATTTTGTGTGGGCATATGGATTTTATGCCTTCGAAAAATATAACAACAACAAAAAAGAAGTGCCACAGCTTTTAACCGGCAAATATTCAGTTGACGATAAATGACGATGTAATTCAATTTTGCATTTCATATCGCCAATATTTCTTTTGCTCTTTTTTCATAGCTGATTTTTTATCTCTTTTTTTTTTTTTTTTGAAATGGTGAAAGTGTTGAAGAATATCATTTTTTTTTTGTGCAACAAAATATATCATCCATCGTCAGCAGCAGCAACATCAGCGTTTGTTCCCTTGTCACACAGCCACTCTACACATCATCGCCATCTGTCACATCTCTCTGCTGCTATCGGTGCATTTTGGCGTTTAGTGGTTTTTTTATTGTTGTTGTTATTGCTGTTATCTGAAATGCATTTGTTTTGAAATTAGCTGTGATTGAGTGGATGTCGGGAGACTACTAATTCTGATATGCAATATGGTATGGTAAAACTATGTGGAGCGGAGCAGAGCGGAGTTGCAATGGATATAGGATATTCAAAGAGAGTTAGATAGCTAATGGCCATTTTAATAGTTAAGAAATTTATTTGCTTTTTACGATTGTTAGATATAAACATTTTGTTTTGAGGTTAGGTATATATTTAATTGTTGTTTATTTATATTTTTTACAACTTGACCTATATGTACGTCTACGTCAAAGACTTGCAAAGTGGTAGATATTTAGGAAGTTGTACATCTTGAAAAAAAATGTGCATACGTTTGGGAAATCATTTACAACTTCTAATTATGTCACAAGGGTACTAAAATATCTGACGAAGAAAATATTAGAGAAGGTGGTTCAGAATGTTAGATTCCAAAGCACAGCTCAATGACAGAATTATAAAAAAGAAGCGCCTGAAGCAAATGCCCACCTGTTTCTTCGGCAAAACTGAGCATTTTCAACTCAGTGGATTTTTTGTTTTAAGTCTTCGTAGAAATTTAAAAAAAATTAAAATCGTTGTACTCCATGGCAATGGGTGTCCAAAAACATCTAACCTAACGGTACTCGTTTCATATACATTTGTGTTTTTGTAACAAAAAATGTTTTCTCTTATACCGATTTTCAATTAACCGATTTTTCTTTAAAGTGTTTCAAAATTGATTCGAAATATTTATAAATTTTATAAGTCGATTAGGGATAGCAACCAAACTTCAGTTGCGATTTCAACTGGCAACGCAATTGAAATAAAACTTAACATTATGAATAGCAACTTTTCTCAGTTGCTGTCGATAATACTGTTTTGACATTTCTACAACTAGAAATATTGTAAACAAACAAAAAAATTAATAAAATATATCAGAAAAGCTAATTATATGCGATGATAAGCTCAGTGGAACTATTTTTTGATGATGAAAATTATGTTCAAGTTGTGTCATTTATTGGAAGGCATTTAAGAGATAAATCTATTAGAACTACCATCAGTTCTGTGAGTAGATGCTGACGTTTAGAGAAATGTTCAATCAACTGCTCATATTAGCTTGAAGGTGTATTTTCGACTACCAAATGATGCCGTTGTGCACATAGATGAAGCCTTAAACCCTGATTTCCGAAAAGCCTGGCGGTCAACCGCAATTCATCCTCTCTTAAAAATGTGTACAGCCCTGATGTTTTTTGTGGAGGGAAGTTTTCAAAAGTCCCATAGCAATGACTTCAACCTTGGCATGGCTCAACCGACAATGTCGGTGGTTTTCGCCGAAGTTATCCGGCTAATAGAGGAAAAACTGTGTAAAATGTTGATTGTATCCAAATTAACGGAGGAGGAAAAAGGGAAGAAAAGAATTTTTTTATTCGAAAACTAAGTTCCAGGGTGTTGTCGGATGTATTGATGATACACACGTACATATCATGGACCCAAAAGAAGATGTTCGCCACTTTCTGCCATTCATTTGGAATGCCATAGCAGTTAAGGTCTTCTGAAATGGCCTTCCACACATCATCGATAGTGGCTTTGGTTTGACCAAAAGTCCGCACGCCGCGTGCTATATTTGGGTGAGCTTTCATCCGGGCAATAAGGACCTCAAATTGTTCTTTTGTAGTAATTTTAACAATTATTCCAACCAGATTTCAGTTCTTATTGCTAAACACGACTAAACAGCAACCAGAAATAAATGATTGCCGAAAAATTCTATTTGAAGCAACTGAAGTTCACAACAGTTGCCATCCATATTTCAAATTTGGCCCATTAGTTTCAATAAACCGATTTTTCGATGAACCGGTATTCGCTTATCCGAATTCGACTGCACCTACATTGAAAATCTGCTAGTTATTCTATCCTCCAACAATACAAATTGTCTAATTAAAGCCACATCAGTTAAAAATAGCCTCTTCAAATTAAATTGGTAGTGACCTTACTATTTTACCTTCCAATAACAAAATACGGTCACTTTGTATGAAAGATGCGGCGAAAAACTTTAATATTCCAAAAATGGGCAATATATTATGTGAGGGTTATATCAAAACGAAGGCCGACGTATTTCGTTTTTTATTTAGATCAAACGTACGAATTCAGATCAAACGTTCAATTTCGAAGATGGGAAATATCGGTCCATCCTTTCTGGTACCTCCCCCACAAAATGGTGAAAATTGTGCAAAAAATTAATTTAGTATTATTATCCGAACGGACTAACCGATTTGTACCAAAACCTTTATAATATATTATATTTACCAAGCCTAGATCTAGTCTAAAGATGTGACCACTCATTCCGGTACCACCCAATATTTGTAAAATCAACGTCCGATTTTAACCAAACATTACCAAGTCCGAATACTAATTGGTCCACTCCTTCTGGTACCTTCCCTTCCCTACCTTATAGACCCTTTATATTTAATAAACTTGTAATTTAATTTTGATAAAAACATATACCTTACTTACTTAGCTGGCTTGAGACATAATGGACCAAATCCGTTTCAGACCATTTGGAGTCGATTTACAAATGTCCGTCTGTCTGTCTAACTCTCGAAGAGATCAATCGATTTCGTCCAAACTTTGCACATCGTAATATATTTCTTCCAAACTTAGTTTAAGTTCGAAGATGAGGAATGTGGGACGGCTCCTTCTTGTGCTAAATTGTGCTAAAAATTAATTTTATAATATCATGCGAACGACTATCCGATATGAACCAAGCCTTGTACAACCTATATCTATACTAAGCCTAGATCAAATTTGTATATAAGTCAGCCTTCCAGAACTCTTTATACCTCAAAATACCGAAAATGGGATGATACCGAAGTTTTGGATGTAGCGTTATATGAGGGATTCCCTAAAAAGTAAACCACGTATCATGCTTATTAGATGACACCCTATGAGAACCCTTAAAATCCAATTAGAACCAATTCAATTAAAAACGTGTCGAAAACTTCCGACTATTCGATATTAATGGGTGGTTACCATTATATGGAGTCTACCCGGAAATATGAGTCAATGATGATAATTTTTCGTAGGGGCATTTTCTACTCAAAAACAATCCAAAATATTAATATGCTCCAAAATTTATTGAAAAATGTGCTCAAGCTCCCCAACATGTCGCTCTTTGGGGTGTAGTTATATAGAAGGGCTCACCTAAAACGTGGACAAACGTTGATTATTATTTGTAGGAAGAGTTAGTACCATACCAGAACCCAAAATAATAAATTACAACTAATTAGGTAAAAAATGTGCTCAAAATACCTAATATTGCGGGGTATCGTTATATGGGAGCTACCCCGAAACACATGTCAATATTGATAATTTTTAGTAGGCAGATCTATTAGCCAAAGTGAATCTAAAATACCAAATCACAGCTGATTCGGTTGAAAGACGTGTCTAAAACCCGCAAAATACCGAATAATGGGGGAGAGTTCCTTTATAAGGTAATTTTCGGTAGGAAGGTTTAATATCCAATGAGAACCAAATGTAGAAAATTATAACCAATTTTGTTAAAAAACGTGTAAAAAATCACCATTATATAGAGTATTTAGGGTATCGTTATATGGGGGCTATGCCAAAATGTGGACCGATTTACCATTTCCAATACCAACCATCTTAGTAGTAATAGCAATGACACTGCAAGATTTCGTGATATTATTATATTTAAGACGACATATAATATTATTCCGATCAAGTGGATCTGCAGCGAATATTTCTATGTGTTGCAAACGGATTGACAAATTTAATATAAACTCCGCCTTATTTACAAATCGAAAATTGTCCTTAGTAAGCTTAACATAATTCAACATTCGTAGATTGGAAATTTGACCACTTGCCAGCATGAAAACACTTTTCAATATAAACAATGTTGGAAACACGTGCTTGTCAGACGTGTTTCATTCGAACACTTTATAATGTTCAGTTAATTTCCATTGCAAAGCGACACGATCGAGATCATCATCAACAGCAGCATCATCATAATCTTGTTGCAGCCAATTCATTTGAATCTGCAGCTTGGCATCGTTTCACGAATAAAAATGCATTTGTTTATGAAATAAGGAGTTGGTTTTCAATTTCAAAACAGAGAACAACCAGTGGACACATTTAGCATTAATAAATTATAAAGATATTTTGATATTTTATTTTATTTAGAAAATGAAAATTCTAAGAATTTGTCAAACTAATCCAAGCACCCCAAATGGACTACATTAAATAATTAGTTTTTGTTGTTAGTTTACATTTTTTATGAAATTAATTTGCTTGTGGACACCATTTAAATTTTTGTTGATAAAAAAAACTTGTTTCACATACGAGTATACATACATTAATTAAATAAAGTTACTGTTGGTTGGTTTTAATTGCGAAATATAAACATTTTTTGTTAAATCCATTTATTTATTTCTTTATTTGCCAAGTGCTGGCTGTTTATTGACATTTTCCCCGAATAAAATCTGTATGCATCTGTGTGTGACATACGCGCATACGAGCATATAGTAAATTGGGTTACGTTGAAAGAGTTGTTATATCAAAATTTACAACAATTTCCGTGAAAAAAAATCTACAATGTTTGTTATTTTTAAAACCCTTTACCATAAAATGGAATGTATTGAAAATGTATCATTTCATTTGCAACACCTCGTATTATTCGACAGATACCCCATATATTCTTGATTAGAGCGAATTCGGTTGAATGAGGGGCTTCATGGAAACTTGGGTCAATATTTATAATTTTTTGCACCACATTGCTACTATTCCTAGAATGTTTGATTTTGAAAATTGAAATGGGCCGAATTTAGGGCATAGCCTCCATATATCAATACTGTTTTATTTTTAGTATTTTTAAGATTTAAGCCGCATTTTTCAAACAAAGAAGCTGTCATTTAGCATTCCGAGTTTTTGAAGGGTGAAATCATCTTTGCAGAAAAGGTTGCAAAATAAAGGTCCCATATCTTTTAGATATTTTCACAGGTCGTTCGGTTGGGGAATTCGGCTAAGAATTCGTATGTCTATAAATAAGTTTTAGCAGAATTCCCCAACCGAGTGACATGGATTCAGGATTTTTGGAGGGTGAAAAACATTTTTGCAGAAAATTGCAAGTATAGATCCATGTTTTGGCTATTTTAGCTACTTTTATGGTCCTAGCCGCACTTTCAAGCCAAATGGATAACATTTGGCATTTTGAGTTCTTGAAAATACCCTTGCAGAAAATTTGTAATATAAGTCTTTGTAGTGGTATAGCTTCCATACAAAGGAACCTCTTTATTTTATGTACTCTGATGGTCCTATATGCATTTTCTAAACCAGGTTGTGGAAATTTATAATTTTGAGGGTTTTCTAGGTGAACATTTAAACATATAGGTCCATGGTTTTGGTATGGACCTCATATAATGCAGCAGATCAATTTTAGAAACATAGTCGCATTTTTCAACCGTTCCGGGTTCTTACAGGATGAAAACCAACTTTGTAGAACATTTTAAATGTAGTTCCATGTTGCGTATAAAGTCCCCGCAGAATTTTAGGTATTTTGATGGCCCAATGCGGCTATATACAATTTGATGCGGCAAAAATGTGTCTCATCGAAATATTAGCTTTAGACCCCATGTTTCTTTGGACCAATTCCGTTTTAGACGATTTGAAGTCGATTTACAAATGTCCCTCTCTCTCTCTCGGGCCGGATGGTGCGCACTAAAACTCTCAAAGAGAGTACCGATATCATCCAAACTTTACAAATCGTAGTATTTATTCCAAACTTAGTCAAGTTCGAAGATGGGAAATATAGGTCCACTCCTTGTAGTAACTCCCCCACAAAATGGTCAAAATTGTGCAAAAAATTAATTTTAATTTGCTACCACAATAAATCGACTATATCTTCAAGAGTTGTTGAGATTTTCACTTGAAATTTTGTAGGGACATTCTTGAATTAGTATAGATTCGAATTAAATCAAAAAATGTTGACACCGAGACCATAAAGGTGAACTCACTCCCCTTGGATATACTGTCTTCTCGGGTCTATGTCTTTCAGGAGTAAATATATACGTCATGGTATACAAATTTTGCCATTTTTCACACAAAATTCAGGGTCCATTTGACCCGCTAAATATTGAAAACAGGCATGCTTATTCTTTGGACCGATCCCCTTCTCCATGTAAATATTCGCGATGTTTGGGCCATAATTGCGGCCATGGAGCGACCAGAAAATCAGACAAAAATAAAGTTCTTGGTCCATTTCATCCCCTAAATATTGACCGATATTTACCAAAAACAATAGTGGTCTTAACTATAAAACTTGTGACAGATGAAAGCGTCACCCAGAGAAAAATGGAAACACAAAATAAACGACTGCACAAAATTCAAGATGTCTTTGTTTCTAGGCAACAATCGATGGCAGCCACATCACCTAGGACAGGCTACCTCAGATCAATCATCTACTTACTGAAATAAAAACAAACTGAAATAAAAACAACCATAACGAAACTTACACAAAGACTACTCGAATAATACGGCGGTGCTTTGCTCCTTTTTTACATTTTTTTGTTTTTTTTATGTCATAGCAGATCTATATGAATAATTTGCCTCAAATTTAGGCTCCTAGGAGGGATTCTGAATGATCACAAATTCTAAATATTTTGTTGTAATCTAAGTCAGCGAGACGTCTGTAAAAATACAACAAAATTGGTTCATTGTTAATACAACAGTTGACTCATGTAGAGCAACAGATGGACAATGGAAATTTCATTCGACATTTTTTTTCATTCTTTCACTCCCACACCCGCGATCTGCTCCCCAGTGAACTGCATAGCTGGCTATTGTTTCATTTGTTTAGATTAAATTCAAATGGCAATATTTTTTTCCTTTGCGCTTTCAATTTGCGGTTGTAATGAATCCAATCGCCAGCCAGCAACACATATCAATTAAATGCAACAACAACACCAAGTCTGATTAAGTAAATAAATTTGTTCGGCTACAACGTCAATATACAAGTATGTACATACGTATGTAGCTGAATGTTTACATTGCAATTACAATAACAATTCACTTCACTTCAGATCACTTCTAAGTGGCGTTGCAGTGTCTGGTCCTTACAAAATGTCTAGTAATAAGTTCTCAAGAAAACAACAACAACAACTACAACAAAGTGCGAAAAAACGTTTATTCGAATTTACACACATGAAAATGTGTTGTTATTATTGTTGTTGTTGTTATTTTCTTTTTATTGAATTTGAAATGCACATTTTATTGAGTAAATAAAATTACACATTTGTTTCGTATCAGCTAATAGATTTTTGTTTCTAACATTTTAGTTGACTTACAAGCTAGCAAAAACAAACTTGTTTGAAATGTTTTCGTAAAAATATATTTGAATTTATTTTCACTATAATTTCAATGATGAGAGATATACTGCAATGAACATGTTAAACCTAAGGGGGTAAGGTTTTCTTTTTATAATATTTTCTACTTTGCAATATTAATTTATGGAGATGGGAAGATATATGGACTAAAGAATTGATTTATTTTTACCAATTTCTGAAAAAATAAATAAATTGCAGACCTTCCGAACAGATAATTACGAAGTGACAGTAGAGTGAATGTTCTAAATAAAGTTTCCCCATATGCATAATGTTTTTATTTTCATAAATCAATACACATATTTCTATTTGACAATTTCAAATTTGTCACCTGAGCCTTACTAATTTTGCAATGAAAATAAATCAAATTTATCAAACGTCACTGCCGAATACTATCAACAAATTATGTCAAATTTAGTTTTTTTTTTCAGTTCGTTTCTTGATAACTGTAGCGTAGAACATTCGTTTAGTGAATGAAAATTAAATTTAATCAAGAGTGGATGGTTAGCTGGATGGGGTTTATCAATTATTTCAAATATTTTTTGTTTTCGATTGACAAGCAACCGCAATTATCTTTAACTCTATAGGGGACACACAACTTTAATATCTCCATTCAACACGGGAATTTTTCCATTTTATTTTGCGTACAGTGTGTACCGAAATTAGAAATTAAAAAAAATCAAAAGAAGAGCATCGATAATAATCGAAGTCAAGGTTGTACTATTAATTATGAAAATAAATATTATCCACATTTAATTATTTATTGACGTTTGACATTAAAATGTCAGTCATTGCAAATCATTGAATTTATAGTTGTTTTACAAGCCAATCAAATTGAACGGGAGATTTAAATTGCTAATAAGATGGAAATCAATAAAAATAAACATGTATATGAAAATATTATTCCGCTAAACACAATATAATTATTGGACAGATATGTATATACCCCAGCCACATGGTTTGCAGAGGTTTACGGAATTACTGTCGAGGTCGAAAATTTTTTTACTAAATTTGTAATTTAAAAAAAAATTAAATAATTATGGGGCAGGTACCATAAATGATGGACCTATATAGCCGATTTTTGCATTAAATCTGCAATATATAGAACTCACCGGATTTACTATTCGCTTTAACAATTTTTAAATTTTCAAGCTCCAAATAACCTTTTCAAATGCTATTCATTTCAATCGCAATTCGAGAATTTCATTGGTAATTCAAAAAAAATCATTTGAAATTTAAAGAATTTCATTTGTGATTCGTATATTTCCATATGAACTTCAAAGAAATTATACAGATTATTTGGACCAAATCCGTTTCAGAAAATTTGGGGTCGATTTACATCCGTCCTTCCCCCTGTCTGCCTGGCCGGCTGGTGCGCACGATAACTCTCGAAGGGAGTAATCGATTTCATTCAAACGTTGCACATCTTGATATTTCTTCCAAGCTTAGTTTTAGTTCGAAGATGGGGAATATAAGTCCACTAACTCCCCCACAAAATGGTCAAAATTGTATAAAATTTAAAAAAAAACTTTCCGATTTAAACCTATCTTTGCACAACCAAGCCTAAATGAAGTCTGAAGATGAGACCTATTGGTCCACTCCTTCTGGTACCTCCCCTACAAATGTTCAAAATTTTCAATATTTTAAACCCAATGTCAGGCGAATGGAATCTCCGATTTGAACCAAACTTTGCACAACCTATTATCTTTACCAAGCCAAGATTAAGTCCGAAAGTGGGGACCGTCATTTTTTTGAAGCGAATTGAATATCCGATTTGATCAACATTAAATCCGAAACCACTTTAATAACTTATATACCTTATATAAAAAATTATACCTTAAATAAAACGAATAATCAAACCTGTGTGTCGGCTATAGCCAGTCCTAGTTTATGAAGCTGGCATCTATCGTTGCCTAGAAACAGTGATTCCTTGAATTGTTGCAGTGGTTTGAGTCCTGCTATTTAGTGTTGCAACTTTCCGTTGCGTACCTCGGCCCTCCTACTGTTCATATTTTATGATTGGTTATTGAATATCAGGGCGTTTCGGATGCATTTATCTGAAGGGGGATGTAAACATGTTTTTACAATTCTTCAAAACCGCTTTCCTCCTCCACTGCGATTCGAACCCGGGACCCATCAGTTCGAAATCTGAATCACCATCTCTGCACTGAATTTTTAACCATTTTGACTTTTTCATACACCTCAAGTGAAAATTTCGACAACCATATCCTTGTCTCAACCCTACACACTAGTAAATACAGAACCAACATCACTACTGACCCTCAAATGCCATTTCATGATCGTCGTTGTGTTATTTACAATTTTATGTACTACGAATTTTGTAAAGGTTTCAGATTCATTCCTTTTTGTTGTCAGGGTATTATAGCATTGTGCAGCCCCAAGAGTTTGTAATGCCGCGAAATATTGGTCCTAAACCCACCTTTAAGTATACCGATCATCATAACTCGACCTCTAGACGGTCAAATTCAGAATATAGAACCACAGAACGTTATATTTTCGTGGAAGTTGTGTAGGGTATCATATGGTCGGCACCGTCCGACTATACTTCTCCGCTCACTGATTTTCTTATATACCTAAATTATGATTTAACCTGAACCAATATAAAAAGAGTTTTCTTACCTTATTTCCAGTTTTGTTATGCCAACATTTTTCAAAGGACGCAAAAAAGTTTTGGATGAAACCGATCTCTACAGAGCATTAAAGGAGCACAAATCAGGTATGTTATAAAACCGTATTCTTTCTCCAGGTGGCACTTTTAAATTTTGATAAACTTATATTTCCCATCACGTCCCAGCCAAATATCATCTGAAGAAAAATTTTACCTCACCAAGATTCCCAGAAATTAACTGTAGACATTATTGATTTTCCAAGGAATCAAACAACAAAAACTAACCAAAAAAACATTCAAAAATTATTGATTGATGAAATATTTGCAATTTAAATTGAATTATTCGTACACACAATTGACGGAACGTGTTTATAACTTTTTTCCTTTTTTTGTTATCAGCAGAACTTTTGTCAATAAAAAAGTAATCAAATTAAATATTCTGGTCACAACATATCAGTCACAATTGACGTATAACTTCTTACAATGGAAAAAAGGTGATGGGTCTTCCACAGAATGTGGAAATGATGAATGAATGCATTAAGTGACATTTAATTTTTTTTTTTTATTTTGATATTTTAAAATATCAGACAATGGCAATTTGTTTCACGTTGTTTATAGCGACATCAATAAAAAAGGGTATGTAATTAAGCAAAGGATATGCTATTTGTTACTCCCAGTTTGTAATTGTTGTTACCAAATATAAAAAATTGATAACAAATGCCAATTACTTTTTTCATAATTTTTCACAATTTGACAATATTCTGCTTTCAAAATTTAAATTTTACTTGCGGCAGTATTCGGCATAAATAAGCTTCGAGTTTACTCATAAATGCCACGTGTCACGACCCTATAAAATAGATCTCTGCCGATGGGTAAATTAAACAATTAATATCTCCTCATAATAGTTAGACATATTTTTAAATATTAGCCAAATGGTTTCTCAGAAATTCTTGTCATAAATGTTTGCCCCATAACACCCTTTTTTATCTAAATACCTTCCGTATTTGTATAGCCGTGATGTGAGTATCTTTAGGATGTAAATTATAGCAACCTATCTCAACACATTACACTACAGTTTGCTCAGCTAGCTATTCGAGTATCTAATCGTTTTCACTTGCCAACCGTTTTTCCCCTCCCTCCTCACCCTCTAACTCTCTCCGATATCATATTATTAACTCAGTAGTTTTTTTTTAAATTACTATACTTATAAAGAAAATCACAATTCACCTTTGATTTTATTGTATGACGTGAAGTGCTTCGTTGAGATAATACCTGAAGTGACTTGTTTCACCCCGACAAAACGTAGGACATACGAACTTGTTTACTTAATTCATAGAAGCTACAACTACTGTAAATCGATAAATATTCTTGACGGAAATTTATTGTGCACAAAGTGAGAGCACTGGGCTTTTATCGTAATTGCTTAGTAATTATGACATACGTTTTTAATTACAATTATTTTGTTTTTATTTCGCACACTTTGGTTGTCTTAAATGTCATTAAACATTGACACTTGGTATAACCACAAAAATTGTATCTTTAATTTGTCACAACAACAAACCACAAACAAATTGTCTTTTTAATTTATCATAACAATCAAATATTTGGTTGTCAGTGTCATGATATGTCAGTTAATTATTACCAGTTATTGATTTGGTTAAAAACTCTATGAAATCGAATAAAAAAATTATCGCAAAATTATTTCAACACTTCATGTCATTGCTGACTTTCTTTTTTTTTTTTGCATAATATATTCTGAAGTGTAAACAAAACTCTTAATTAAAATAGAAAACATAATCGTATCTGCTGTAGAAGAATATCGATACAAAACGATAAAAGTTTTTTATTATTATAGGATTTTCTTTAAATAGAGTTATTAAAATGTGTTTATGGCATGTACGTGTTTATATGGCTTACATTTAATGTAAACAAAAAATGTTGTAATATTTAATTTACATAACATTTTTAGTCTTTATATTTGCTAATATACTATAGTCATAAAATAGAAAAAAAAGAGATCTTTATTAAAACAAAATGCAAATTGATACTTTAACTTGAAATGCTGAACATTCGTTCGTAAATATGAATCTAAGTTTTATTACTCATACCCTGGTGTGTATTTCGTCGTTATTATATACCGCAAAATCGCATTTCATTTAAAACCAAAACTTTGTAATATGACACATTTTTAGACTTTTAACTTGTAGCAGTATGTATAAGTTTAAATGCCTTTTAATTATTTATTACATGCTCTTATATTCCTCCAGCATCTAATGCAGTATTATACGAACGTCATTTGGCGGCAATAAATGCAGCCTCATCTAATATGGCTAATACCGACCGCTGTGTTGTTTTAGGTGATTTCAATATATCTCATGTTAAATGGGTATGTCTACCTGACACAGACGCTTTGATTCCGCTTACTCATTCTTCAATTTCAAATCGATGGATCTCTGACATCGTGGCAAAATTATCTGAAACAAACCCTTTGGCATTTGTTAATGATCCTCAGATATTTAACATATGTAGAAATTCTCCCTTATTTTTTCCTGAAAATAATCATCAACCAACATTGACTATATCAACGGATTACTCTTCTGAAATTACAAATAATCAATCATCGAAAACGTAATTCTTTAATATCTTCTATCGATTGGGAATCCATTTGTCTTTGTATGCTTGGGATCTTGAAGTTGTCGCAGAAAATTTTACCACAATCTTAAATATTTTTTTTTTTGAAATCGTCCCCACAGTTCGTTTTATCAATTCGAATATACCTCCTTGAATCACTCCTGAGTTAATTGCAATGAAAAACTCAAAAAATAGAATTTATCATAAATATAAAAAATCTGGATCTTCTATCGATTACTCAAATGATTCTATATCCAGATCTAGATTTACTCTTCTATGTGGTGATGCATATAACTCCTATTTAGAAAAGGTGAAAATTGGACTCAAATCCAATCCGAAAACCTTTTATGGTTTCGTTAACATAAAACGAACATGATCATCAAAACTGGTATCACTTAAAGTTGATGTATTCGAATTTGTGAATGACCAAGAGATTGCTGATTGCTTTTACGTATTCCACTAAGCCATCAAATTTACACTCACCCTATCATTATTTCATTGGCACTACTAATCCAATCAGTATACCTTATTTTGATACTACCCATGTCCTAAATAATTTACGATGCTTGAAAGCAACTTATAGTCCTGGTCCTGATGGCATACCTAGTAATATCCTAAAATTATGTTTAAATATCTTATCCATTCCATTAACCACTTTATTTAATTATTCAATCAAATTCGGGCATTTTCCCAACCTTTGGAAGAAATCATTGCTAATACCCCTACATAAATCAGGTAGCTTATCTGATGTATCAAACTATAGAGGAATAGCCAAATTAAGTTATATTCCCAAGTTATTTGAGAAGCTTATAACAGAAATAATTTCTCATAAAGTCCTTCCTATTTTGAGCCCTTATCAACATGGTTTCCGCCGTGACCACTCTACTTCAAACAACCTAATACAATTTACACATTTCTATTCCGTCTGGAGCTCCTCAAGGTATTCATCTTGGTGCCGTCCTGTTTTTAATATTTATTAATGATCTGCCATAATTTTCATCTCACATAGATCTGAATGTTTGTCAACACTACTTCAAGATGACTTAGACTCTTTCCCAAATTGGTGTTCCTAATAATATGGAACTAAATTAAAAAAATGTAAACATATGTGCTTTTATAGAAATGCTCCGTTGAATATACAATTTTCTATTAGTGGAAGATTACTAACAACAGTTGACTCATTTATTTACCCTTCTAATGGATTCAAAAATAAATTTCAATAACCATGTAATTACTATGGTTAATAGAGCTAATGGCATCCTATGTTTTATTAAACGTTAGTCTAAAGAACTTTTTGATCCATATGTTACAAAACAACTTTATACAACTCTTGTTAGGCCAATTTTACAATATTGTGCTGTTGCTGGGGATCCTTATTATACTGTGTATATTCATAAATTTGAATCTGTTCAGAAACGATTCTTAATTTTTACTCTTCACGGCTTGCATTGGAATGATAGTTTTGAATTGACATCGTATACTGACAGATTAAAATTGATTAGATTGTCGGTATTAAGGAGTAGAAGATCTATGTTGAATGCATTAATAGTCTATAAAATTCTAATCGGTGATCTATTTTTCTTACATCATCAGTCAGAATAAATGTGTCTATTAGAGCTTCCAAATTTTATCGATGTTTGTGTTGTAATTATCATACTAATTATTCATCAAAGGAAATTCGAACTAAAAGGGTACGAAAAGTACTAAATATGGTACCCTTTGTATTAGGCGAACGGGAAGAGCTAGAATTCTAAAATTTGGCATGTGGGTCAGTTGTTAGAAAGATGTACAAAAGAGTTTTTGGAAATTCGACCTTTAAGTATACTAAAAGTACTAAACTTTACTAAATTTAGTTCTAATTATATATACATTGAACATATATAGCTAGAATCTTGTGTGTATAAAAAGTAGGAATTAGGTGAATGACTGTTGGAGTGAAGGATTGAGGTAGTTTTAGAAATTCGTTCTTACTAGTTCGAAAAGTTCTATATGGTACTAAATTTAGTACTATTTGGATTTTGCTTGAAAGGATAGAGCTGAAAACCTGAAATTTGGAATTAAAATTACTGTTGAAGATTGAGCTATAGACACACCTTTGGAAATTCGTATTTTTGTGTACGAAAAGTACTAAACGGCACTAAATTTGGTACAATTTGGTTTTGGGTGAACGGAGATAGCTGGAAACCTAAAATTTGGAATAATGGTTGCTGTTGGAATATAGAATTGAGATATGGAAGCATAGTACTTATGTGTACTAAATGGTAATACGTGTACAAAATTAAATTTAAAGATTGGATTGTAGGATGAGACATGGAGCTAGTTTTAAAAATGCGTAAATATGTATACTAAGTGGATGGATGTAGGTGAACGGATGTGCACTTAAGGTTATTATTGAAGTGCATGACTGAGGTAGTTTTGGAAATTCGTACTTATGAGTACGAAAAGCATAAAATTTGTTACAAATTCGACTTGAGTGAACGGTTAGAACTCGAATTCTGAAAGTTGCCAATTAGATTAATGTGGGAGTGTAAGAAAAGTACAGAATGGTACCAAATCTGGTATAATTTGGAGAACAGACAGAGCTGAAGTTCTTAAATTTGAACTTACGATTGCTATTTGAAAGCAGGTTTGAGATAGGTTTGGAATATGGGTACGAAAAGTACAGAATGGTACCAAATATTGTATAATTTATTTTTAATTGAACAGACAGAGCTGGAATTCTTCAATTTGGACTTACGAAAATGCACTAAATTTGGATTTGGGTAACGGAGAGAGCTGGAAACCTAAAATTTAGAATGTCGGTCACTGACGGAGAGTTAGAAAGAAGTGCCAAGGGGGTTTTGGAAGTAACTGGTACTAAATTTAGTGGTGGTGATGGTATGGAGGTAGTCTTAAAAATGTGTACTTATGTGTTCGAAAAGTGCTGAATGCGGGACCTGTACGTATTTGCTAAAATCTGATCTATTTTTAATCTGTGTAATAAAATAAAAAAGAGATTTCGGAAAATAGTGCTTATGTGTATGAAGAGTACTAAATGGTAATAAACTTCATATTAGATGTAGACATAGAGGTGGAATTCAGAACTATAATACAACAAATTATACAGTGTTCACGATTTCCGTATGAAATATGTTTTTGTATTCCTTTTCCGCATACGAAGGAGCGGGTATTTTGCTAGTATACTATAAAATAGTGTACCATTTTCTTTACTGGCTTACTCCGCACTATGTCGCGAGTTCATATAAACAGCGGCCAAAAATAGAAGGAGTTATCGTAAGTTAATAAAATTTGGTACATGTGCTTATTATTTGCCTAAAGAGCAACTGACAAAAAATTGGATAGATCGGACCAATTTTTCGTATACCTCCCATACAATGGGTCTTGAGAATGTCACCCTTTTTGGCCTATAAAATCTTTAATATTCAAACAAATTCAATGAAAATTGGCAATTTACATTTAATTAGGCCTCTAAAGCAACTGACCAAAAACTGGGAAGATCGGACCAAGATTTGATATACCTCCCATACAACGGGTCTTGAAAATTTTAATATTTTGGGCTATATAATCTTTAATATTCAACCAAATTCAATGAAAATTGGCAATTTACATTTACTTATGCCTATAAAGCAACGGACCAAAAACTGGGTAGATTGGCCAAGATTTGATATACCTCCCATACAAAGGGTCTTGAAAATCCGCTTTTTGGACCTATAATTTTTTTATACTCATCCAAATTCCAGGAAAATTTTCATGTCTTCGTCCAAATTACATCAAATTTGGGCGAAGAAAGTAATAGGTGCTGTAATTTAGTTGTTGGCCCATATTTCAGGTACCTACTATACCAAAAGTCCCTAAAAATGTAACTTTCTGTACTATAAAATCGTTATATGCAGCTAAATTAAGTATAGTAGTTTTATTTTTGTTATTTTTCTTATAATAAATATTTATTATCCTTTTGTAACTAATAAATTACTTGTTTATCATTCTCAAAATTTTCAAAACACACATCAGATATATATATATATATATATATATAATATTGTCTTCCCAAATGTACGATTTACTATCATTCACATTATAATCTCGGGCCTTTACTTTATGGCTGTTTAAGGATATTAAAAGGTCGGATTGTAATATAAAATACTAAATAAAATCCTTATTTAACTCGGCTTTAACAAAAGTTCGGACTGCTACAAATTATTTGTTGGCATGACTTGTTAGCATCTTGTGAAAGTCGCTCAAAAGGTATTGTACTGCACTTTGCGTATCCCATGCCATGAACTAATATTTTTCTGTATGAACTTTCCACAAAGGTAATTCATGTGCGACATCTAAATTTAGATTATAAGATTATGTCTCAAATGATCCGAAAAATAAGTATAATCCTCAAACTGACTGAAAAATTATTTAAAAGCTATATTTTAAAACCAATTCTCCCATATCTTCGCTTCGAATAACGTTTTTACCACTTAATTGCATATTTTATGTAAAATTTTGTATTATCTCTGTGTTCTGAATACATATTCTCCTTCCTATTTGATCCTCAATAACTTATTTAATTGTATACATAACATATTTGACCATTCGCTTCTAACCATTTCATGAATATGCCATATTTTTTAATAAGGTGGTCACCAAAAAAGTTAAATAACTCTTAGGACCGCAGGACTCCGCAGCTAATTTTTGTTATTCCTTAAATGACACACTTTTCACCACTCAAATAAAAAAATAGAGCTAAACTTTTTTAAATTTTTTTTCTGCTCCACTAATTTCAAAATTTGTTTTAAAAATTTGGTGAACTAAGTACCACAAGTGTGGACGACTATATACACAATATGATATATATATATACATACAAACTAAAGCGAATCCTAGTATTTACATCCACAGCAACCAAAACAAACACTTTTATAATAACCGTTAATTTGAATATTCAAATATTTGAGCATCAGAAAAACACACCCATTTTTCGAAAATATGGTAAAAAATCAGTTTATAAATACTTATCAGATTTGAACTCTTGTAGAGTCAAAACTACTTGACATATCGATATAAAATTTCATATTTATTCTAATTGGAGTGTTTTCTATCAATCCTCATCAAAAAATTTGTCCTCCGTGGTACTTGGTTTTGACCATTTTTGGCCGCGGTCGTGACACTGTGCTCCGTAAGCTGTCAAACATGGATTATCCATTTATAATATGCATGCATTTTCGGTATATGGAAATGACTTGCAACATGTCAGTCTATACAGTAATTAAATACACCACAATACTAGAGAGGACGCATTTACTTTAATAGGATCTAAGTAATTGAAGACCAATGTAATTGGTAGGTCAATTTACGCTTGGATGGTCAAGGCCATTACTTCCGATACCCTTTCCCGATACCGATTACCAAACCGATATTCTTCTGATACCTTCACATAAGATTTGTAGAAAATCAGATATCTAATTTCATGCGGATTATGATTAAAGTTAAACCCTATGGGATTGGATTGTACCTTCTGGTACACCTTCCGCAAAGGGTGGATATTTTGAATTATTGTAAATCCCACATGCAGCGAATCAAGTACCCAATCAAATGACATATTCAACTAGTATGAATTTTAATTTAGTGACACAAAATGATTTTAGCATTGAATGCTTCTTCTATTGGGCATTGTTTTCTTAAATCAATATTAAACAAAGCTTGTATGCCATATTATTATTTTTTAACAAATACACACCCAACTTCGAGTAGTACAAAACTGCATGCTTACTTAAAAACAATTTCGTTTGTTATTATTATTTTTGTTTATTTATTTTGACAGTGATATTTTTTCGTGGAAAAGTATTTTCTTGGAGAGCTTAATGGCGTCATCACAAATAATGCTTCTCCTTTCACTGAATGTTTCGTTCAACCCCGTTTATAATATTTGTTTATTAAAAATCGTGAGAGTGAAACGAATATTATTACATTAAGGGGACCCCCCATTCTCGGTGTCAAAAAGTTTTATTTAGTTTTTCGAATCTACACTAATTCAAGAATGTCCCTACAAAATTTCAAGTGAAAATCTAATGAACTCTTGAACAGTTCTTTTCATGCCGAAAATTTGAAATATATAGGTCTATGTTTGGCATAGCCCCTATATAACGGCCTTACCCCAATTTATATATTTTGTACTATACTATAGAGTTGGCAATGAATTCCTACTGACAATTACAATTGAAATTTTTTATTACATTGTTCTCGATACACTTATCCTAAAATCCTTAATAATATTGTATCACTTTTCTTTTATTTCAGATACATTGGGTCACAAACTATCCGAAGCATGGGAGGAGGAATGCAACAAAAAACAAATGAAACACAAAGAACCAAGTCTTCTGAGGGCGGTTCTAAAAGTATTCGGTTTACGATTCGCCACCTTAGGTTTTGTTTTATTTATTCTAGAAATAGGTTTACGGTAAATTACCCCCCTCACTATGTTTAATATCCTCAGCATACTATTCAAAATGAGATCGGCTTCAAAGAGTAATTTAGAACATTTTAAAAGTCCATCTCATTTCGAATGGTTTGCAAAAAACCCATGAAATTTGTAGAAAAGGAGAATTTTTGTTTAAAAGACATCTCTTTTCTCAATTTCCAGTGTTACTCAGCCATTATTTTTGGGCGGCCTGGTATCGTACTACGCCAAACCTGAAAATAATGATAGTAGCGATCTATCCACAGCGTATCTATACGCTCTGGGTGTGATTCTATGCAGTGCCATCAATGTCCTGTTCATGCATCCTTACATGTTAGGCATACTTCACGTGGGCATGAAGATACGCGTGGCCATGTGTAGCATGATATATCGTAAGGCGCTACGTCTGAGTAAGACCGCACTGGGCAATACCACGTCTGGTCAGGTGGTGAATCTAATATCGAATGATGTCGGCCGTTTGGATACATCAATGATACATATGCACTATTTGTGGTTGGGGCCAATTGAAATTATCATTATAACATTTTTGATGTATCGAGAGGTAAGTTGTAAAAAATATATATAGAAATTAATTTTAAAAAATGGTGGAAATTTGTATTCCCCACGTTCTGTTAATCAGAATGCTCATATTCGTTACTGGTAAATTGGATTTATAATTGCATAACTTTGTGACACAGGTTGGGCGCCATCTCGTCTGTTAACTTTTTTTTCCAAAATATTGATAAAAAATATAGGATTTATATTTGAATGACTTTGAAACACAGGTTGGGCGCCAACTCGTCTCCCAAAATTTTTTCCTCAAAATTTTGATAAAAAAATATAAGATTTATAATTTAATGACTTTGTAACAAAGGTTGGGCGCCATCTCGTCTCTTAACTTTTTCCAAAATATTGATACCAAAAAATATTGGATTTATACTTGCTGTGCGCCATCTCGTCTCTTAAAAAATATTCCAAAATATTGATACACAAATATATGATTTATTCCTGAATGACTTTGTGACACAGGTTAATATCTAATTCCCAATTTTTTTTTTCAAAATATCGATAAAAATTGTGTCGCATATTTCACAAAGTTACGTTTTGTTTATAAGAATGAGGAATCCTATATTTTACAATTTCTATCACGAAGTTCTTACACACGTGACTTCTACTCTCCGCTTCTTACCCTACGTACCCTTGTTTTCAGATTGGCGTCTCATCCCTATTCGGTGTAGCCATTATGATACTATTTCTGCCGCTACAAGCCTACTTAGGCAAAAAGACTTCAGTTTTACGTCTACGCACTGCCCTGCGCACCGATGAACGTGTTCGCATGATGAACGAAATCATATCCGGCATTCAGGTGATCAAAATGTATGCCTGGGAAATACCATTTGGTAAAATGGTCCAATATGCCCGTCTCAAGGAGATGAATGCCATTCGCTACGTCAATTACATTCGTGGTATTCTGCAATCGTTCATTATGTTCCTGACTCGCATATCTGTCTTTGCCAGTCTGGTGGGCTATGTACTTTTAGGAAAACTGCTGACGGCCGAGAAGGCATTCATCATTACGGCTTTTTACAATATTCTGCGAAACACTATGACCATTTACTTTCCCATGGGTATATCGCAATTTGCCGAGACAATGGTATCGTTTAAACGTATCCAAAAGTATATGATGCACGAAGAGACCAAGGTACGGGACAGATCACAGGATGTGGATTGTGAAAATAATAAATTGCAGCCAACGGCAATTATCGAGGAAAATGGTAAGACCATTGGCATGAATGGCATTATGAAGCCGATGACAATTGTGGGTAATCATCATCCCCATCATGTGGAGGCTAGTGTGAGTATTAACAAATTGAAGGCTAAATGGGATCCACAGGCAACGGAATACACCTTGGAAAATATCGATTTGAAAATAAAGCCACGTACCTTGGTGGCTGTAATTGGGCCAGTGGGTTCAGGAAAATCAAGGTTAGTGTTTATTTCGTTAACAATTTCATTCAAATGTGCTCAACTTCTTGGTCCTCTAGTTTAATTCAAGCCATACTGGGTGAACTTCCTGCCGAAACGGGTTCGGTAAACGTAAGCGGCACATTGTCATATGCCTCCCAGGAGCCCTGGCTATTTACTGGTACGGTGCGTCAGAATATCTTGTTCGGTTTACCAATGGATAGGCAGCGCTATCGCACAGTTGTCAAGAAATGTGCTCTCGAACGTGATTTTGAGTTATTGCCCTTTGGCGACAAGACAATTGTGGGCGAGCGCGGTGCTTCTCTGTCTGGTGGTCAGAAGGCCCGTATCAACTTAGCCAGGGCTGTGTATCGCAAGGCCGATGTCTATCTGCTCGATGATCCGCTGAGTGCCGTCGACACTCATGTTGGGCGCCATTTGTTTGATCAATGTATGCGTGGTTTCCTACGCGATGACATTGTCCTTTTGGTTACTCACCAGCTACAATTTTTGGAACAAGCCGATCTTATTGTCATCATGGACAAGGGTAGAGTAAGTGCCACGGGAACATTTGAGTCGATGCGTAAAAGTGGTTTGGAATTCTCCAAACTTTTAATGCAAGCTGATAAGAGTGAAGATACGGGAAGTGTAAAGGGAACAAATGGTGATGTATCAGAAAGACAGGCACTGTCACGACAAAACAGTAAAATGCGTTCGCGACAAGACAGTGTGTCATCGATGGGTTCTGTGGCTGAATCTGCACAAGGCGATGCACCCAAACAGGTTCAGGAAACCCGCGAAGAGGGTAAAATCGGTTTGAAACTTTATAAGAAATACTTCGGAGCAAGTGGAGGATATTTCCTGTTTGCAATTATGGCATTCTTTTGTATTGGAGCTCAAGTTCTGGCCTCAGGAGGAGATTATTTCTTGTCGTATTGGTAAGACGACAGATTTTCTAAGTTTGAATGGATTTTAATTGTTTACTTCTGCTTTGTAGGGTCAACAAAAATGGACAAACCCAAAGTACGGTTACCGACTATTATCGCCGACCCGAAAGACGCTTGGACAACAACTCAGATCCTGTTGACCTTTACATTTTCACTGGCATTAATGTTTCGGTTATCGTATTTGCTCTGCTACGTTCCCTGCTCTTCTTTACGTTGGCCAAACGATCCTCCACCAATTTGCACAACACCATGTTCAATGGTGTCACGCGAGCCTCAATGTATTTCTTCAATACAAATCCTGCAGGTCGTATTCTAAATCGTTTTGCCAAGGATTTGGGTCAAGTCGATGAAATATTGCCCGGTGTAATGATGGATGTCATACAAATCTTTTTGGCCATTTTGGGTATTGTTGTGGTCCTGTGTATTGTGAACCCATGGTATCTGTTGGCCACAGCCTTGTTGGCTGTTATTTTCTATTTTATGCGTTCCTTCTATTTGAACACGTCGAGAGATGTTAAGCGTCTGGAGGCAATAAGTATGTTTTTGTTTTTTTTTTTGTTTTGTTTTTTGGTTATATTAATTAACGGGATTATTTTTTTCCAGCCCGTTCCCCTATTTACTCACATTTGGGTGCCTCCTTGAATGGCCTCTCCACCATTCGAGCATTTGGAGCTCAACAAATTTTAATCGAGGAATTTGATAATTATCAGGATCTCCACAGTTCCGGCTATTACATGTTCTTGTCGACAAGTCGTGCCTTTGGTTATTGGCTCGATTGCTGCTGTGTCCTCTACATTGCCATCATCACATTAAGTTTCTTCCTCTTCTCACCGAAAAATGGTGGCGATGTGGGTTTAGCCATTACCCAAGCCATGGGTATGACCGGTATGGTTCAATGGGGTATGCGTCAATCTGCCGAATTGGAAAATAACATGACAGCTGTTGAACGTGTCATCGAGTATGAAGATCTGGAGCCAGAAGGTGAAATGGAATCGCCACCGAATAAGAAACCACCCAAGACATGGCCCGAAGATGGTCAAATAGTTTTCGATAATTTAAGTTTGCGTTATTTCCCTGATCCCAAGGCGGAAACGGTATTGAAAAATCTAAATATTTCCATACAAGCAAGGGAAAAAATCGGCATTGTGGGACGTACAGGAGCGGGTAAATCATCGCTTATTAATGCCTTATTCCGTTTGTCGTACAACGATGGTTCGGTGATCATTGATAAACGTGATACCAAGGAATTGGGTCTGCACGATTTGCGTAGCAAAATATCAATTATACCCCAAGAGCCTGTGCTGTTTTCGGGAACAATGCGTTACAATTTAGATCCATTTGATGAATATGCAGATGCTAAACTGTGGAAAGCGTTAGAGGAGGTGAGTTGAAATGTTTGAAATTTTGACGTAACATATCTATTGATGGAAATGTTTTGTTTTTGATCAGGTCAAACTAAAAGATGTTGTCAGTGAATTACCCAGTGGATTACAAAGTAAAATATCTGAAGGTGGTACCAATTTCTCTGTTGGCCAACGACAGCTGGTCTGTCTAGCCCGTGCCATTTTAAGAGAAAATCGTATTTTAGTAATGGATGAAGCCACTGCCAATGTAGATCCACAAACAGATGCCTTAATTCAAACCACCATACGTAATAAATTTAGACACTGCACCGTTCTGACAATAGCTCACCGTTTACACACCGTCATGGATTCGGATAAAGTTCTTGTAATGGATGCCGGCAGAGCTGTAGAATTTGGTTCACCATTTGAGTTGTTGACACAGAGTAAAACAAATGTATTTTATGGGATGGTCAAACAAACTGGCATTTCCACCTTTGATAGTCTATTGAAAGTTGCACAAAAGGTGAGTCAAATTCTGGGATTTTTAATTTTTATAAATAGTAACATGTTGTTTTATTTTTTTCAGGCCCATGAGGAGAACTTAAAGGCCAAAAAAGATCCTTGACATTTCGTTCAAGTACCCAAAGTATTTAAGGATTATATATTAAAAATATTAGAGCCCATAACAAATCATCCGGCAAATGCTAAAATACAAAAGACACTGTTTTTTGAAAATGCAACAAAACCAAAATTCTTAGGCTAACATTCAGTTTATCCCTAGCCATAATCGTTTCACCATCGTACCACCAAAAATTTTGATTGAAATATTAATGACATGATGCTACAATTTTCAAAATATTTAGGGTACATACAAATATCTGGATAATATTTAATGATCACCGTTTTTAATATTACATCACAAAAGAAAGCAAAGCATCAATTTGGTCCCGGGGCACATTCTTAGTTTTATATGAGGGAATGTTACGTGCAATGTCCCTGTTGAAAGAAGACAATTGTGAGTTGTAAGGTCTACATAAGATATGATCATGTTTCACCACACTTCTTTAAATTAAATTTAAATCTTCAAACCCCAGACAGATTGAAATTTGTAGCAACATCTTATTTAAAAAAATTAAAATAAAAAAACAAAATCATAATTCACAATGGTATATCAAAACTGGAAACTTCATGTACAACATAAATTGTAGTAGAAACAAAAAGTAGTTGATCTATTTATATACATACATATTTAAATATATAAGACAAAAAGACGTTTCATATTTGTAAAAAAACAAAAAAAAATATTCATTTCTATAGAAACGAACATCTTTACAACGATGGCATTCATATAAACTAACACGCTTTTGTTGAAAGATTTGATTTTTATTTTTATTCTATTTTGATTCAAAACATTTGTAAGACAATAATTATCATTATTCAAATGATTGTAAAACATAGTAACTAAAAAAACTACAAAAAACACAAAAACATATAACTGTAAAAAACATATAAATTGAAGGAAACATATTTACACATACCTAATTACAAAAAAAAATGAAATTATATCAAAATTTATATGTAACTCAAGATGATGTTAGGGCAAAAAAAAAACATAACGTCAAATCCATATGCATATTATTTTTATACTGTGCAATAATAATAATTATTTATATATGTATAACAAGGTGTATATGTATGTAAATATGAAAAAACAAATGAAATGATAATTCTATTTATTTATCCTTGAAGGATGCATTTTATATATTCACATAGGTCTATATAAAAACTAATTATTAGTATGTATTTGAAAATTGTACTTATGTGTAAAATTAGAAGAAGAAGATAAAACAACAAAGTATTGTATTATAACTATAATGTAAAACAAAAAAAAAACAAGAAACCACAGCACATAGTGTGTGTTCCAAATGAAACGACAATATTTTACAACTTCAACTTTTTATTATTATATTTTTGTGATTTTTAGTTTTTTATATAATTTAATAAATAAAATAATTATTTATTTTCATGCCTGGAAATTATTGCTTTTAATTTGTTTTTATTTTTTATAACATTATAATCAAGTTTATTATTCCTTATTATTATCAAAAAGATATTTGATTATTCTGGTTATTTTCAATAAAAAAATTAATTTTTAAAAATAACTTGTGGCCAGTGAAGTCATGTGTAGACATTGGAGTGAATTTCCGTGGAATTAAGATAAGAAATAACTTTAGATTTACCATTTTATAGCTTCCTTTTGAAATTCGCACCATTTAAATATTCTGAAAAGAAATGTGAATTCGGCATAACCACCAGCGGTCTAACTTCAGTTACAAGAATATTTTTTGAGTATTTTTCCTTATTACAAGAGAGACTCCGAGGAACGAGCTTTCAAACCTCGTTGAAGTACTTCCATTATTTTCTTGCAAGGCTCATGAATTCGCTCCTCAACATAATGGAGAACAAGTGGATATTTCCGTTTGAGTCAGAAACATTCCCGAAAACCTATCAGAAATTAATCCTTGACAGATGATACTGTTGAGATCGCGGTAATTGATGTGTCTTCATAAAAACGTTCATGAGGAATTAGCTTTTGATCGATCGATCCTGATACCGACCTCGCGAATGATGGCGCCCAAGAAAGGACTAAACCCAGAACAAGGCAACCCCATTGGCGACTAACCATCCCTCACAGCAAATGGCTGTACTCGTCGTAGGAGCAAGAAACTACCGCAAAGAAGTCAAGGTCAAAAAGTGACAAAGGGGAATGAAATTCCAATCATAGTCGAAGCATTTTATTTTTCTTCTAACCCACAATAGAATTTTTATATTGAATGGTAAAATTTAACTCCAAAAATAAAATTAATGTTGCTAGATTTTAATTTAATTTTTTATTGATTTATTTTCAATACAAATTTCAATCTTAAATTAACCAATTGCTAATATTTTCTTTGGAGAGATTTTTTTATTAAAATTACATTTGAACTGAGGAGGAAAACGCCTATATATACATATAAATACATAAATAACTTAGAACATATATGAACAAAAAAAAGAAAGATAATAAAAAATAATTACAACTAAATGTTAAATACAATAAAAACAAAGAAGGAGAAAATCGAATAATTTACAAAACTTAAAATTTAAAAAAGAAGGAATAATAATTTATACATTTCATTAAAAATAGACATTAGTATAACACAGAAGGTGTTGTCGATTGTTTTTATTACATCAATATAATTAACAAATATTTCTTTTTTTCATATTAACATTACGATATATCGCTTATATTATTTATCTGATAAAGATATTCTTTTTCTGTTTTATTCTTTCTCGTGTATGAGTGTTATGTAGCAGACATTAGTTTAATAGAAAATCTAAAGTTGATATTTTAAAATATTAATGATAACCAGGCAGCAATTAAACAAAAGCCACCACAGGTGGCAACTTGTATGAAGGTTCTGTCACCGGTCAAAGCCCTATAATACATGGGTCCACTGAACAATATGGTACCAGCTGCCATCAATGATCCAGTCTGGAAGAAAGGAAAACAAAAAGAAATATTAATTATTATTTCTTAAGCATAGAACTAATTCAAGTGACTAATATAAAACTAGAGCTTTTACTACCAAATAAAAAAAAAAACATGGAGAATATCAAAATAAAAAAATCACAAAAATTCTAAATTAAAAAAAGCTTAAATTACAACCCAAACCTGAAACCTCTTCCCATTTTATAGTTGATAATAAAATTTATTAAATAAATAAAAAATAATAATGCATTTAATGTTGTAACAAGATTCTAAAATAAAAACAAAACGCAAAATAATAATATATATTTTTTTGTAATTAAAAAAAAACCTCTTGCCTATGAAAACAAAAAAAAAAACAGAAATAAGTAACAAATGGAAAAACTAAACTCCATATAGTGGTTGTTATTAGCTAACGAATTGAAAACAATTATTTACTAAAAAACAAACTAGTTACTTAAGCAAAACAAAAAAAAAACAAAATGTGTTCTCTATACATACAAAGCATAAATGGAATTTTTAATTTATTGGCAAAGCAAAGGAATTAAACCCCCAGGATTTTTAATTAATTAATAATAAAATTCTATAAGAAGTTTTGAAGTTTTTTCTACGCTTCTGCACTACACCTACAGAAACTAGAACTGCCTCTGGAAATCAATTTAGGGGGTTTAAAACCTAAAACTTTATTTTACAAAAAAAAAACAAAACTAATAAAAAATTATGTCAATTATGAATGTTACGATGAAACAAACAGAGAATTCTAACAAAAACAAAAATAAAACCAATTCATTTAGTTATAAGTAGTCATCATTAGGGAGTAGCAAGTAGCACAATGGAAAAATACTTTATTTTTGAACCAAAAACAAAACGTAATATTTAACACACAACAATAAATTATCCAAACGATTGAAACATTTTTGTACAATAATTTAAGAATATTAGAAGAAAGGTTGCAAATCAATAGAATACCCATATCAATTACAAAAAAAAAATGTAAAACTGAGCACATATGTATGTACGCATTTTACTTATGTTTAATAAAAAATAACAATAATGCTCCCCAATAACATGAATTTATTGATATTCATAAAACAGTGTGTGTTGTAATTCATTATTTCTGTACAATAAATCTGTCTGCGTGTTTTGAATTTTGTTTTACTGACTTTTGAAAAATCTTACAGGGAAAAAATATTGAGTAAAGTTTTGTACAAGCAAAAAACAAGCAATTCATGTATTCTTCGACAAATTTTAGGGTCGTACCTAAATTCATGCGTATGCGTACGATTTTATTCATCTCAAAAGTTAAATACATGTATTTCAATGAATGTTACCCAAATACGCAATGCGTATAAAAATATAAAGTTGAAAATAATTATGTTTATGATTTTTTGACCTTTCGGATTTTTAATAAATTAGAGATGGTTGATTGAGCTTGAGGTCAATGTTTTGTATTTATTTCTTATTTTCCAATATTTTGAAATTCGTTGAATTTCATCTTCAGGGAAGTTAATTTTTAAATAACAAACATTAAATAAGTAGCTTAAAACTGGCGTAGTGTGACTACCACGGTCAAAAGAGTGCAATAATAATTTTTGACCGTGTTTGTTATTTAAAAATTAACTTCCCTGAAGATGAAATTCAACGAATTTCGAAATATTGGAAAATAATAAATAAATACAAAACATTGACCTCAAGCTCGATCAACCATCTCTAAATTATTAAAGTTGAAAATTTTAAACATTGACAATGCGTATTTTAAATTTTTTGTTTTTTGAAAATATAATTCCATTCATTGAAAAAAATCGTATTTCTATAAATGTAAAAAATTTTCGGTTAATTAAGAAAATGTTTTCATCCATTTTCGCCGTTTTCAATTGACACACAAGTAAATAAGGTCCTTACGTATTTGCATGGTACAATTATAAAAGGTAACAGCAAATCCCAGCTGATTGATTCCAACGTTATACTAGTGTCAATATGAATTTGACAAATTATGTTTTTAAAAATCACCCAACAGGAAAATTGGGAACGCATACAATTTAAAATTGTTCTTTATTAAATGTGCTCCTGTATTCAATTTACTCAATCTGCCAGCTGGGAAAGTTTGAGGAAGCAAATCTTTCTTCAAGGAATAACTCGCTATTCCCAGCATTTTCATATGTGTTACACATATATATGGCAATGGCTCAATTATAGGAAAGATGTGGAATAGATAGAAATATAAATTTGATAGATTTTCATTCATATTTTTCAATTTTTATTTTGAGGATTCGAAAATATTTCATTTTCAAAATAAAAATAATTTGATGATAATTTGTTTGTTTATTTACATTTTTCTGCCAAATGAGTTGACACTAGTAGAACTTACAACAACAAATTTCCATGTGGTTGTTGTATCGTTTTTTGTACAACACTTGCTGTTACCTTCTATTATATATATATTATATTATATTATACCATGACGTATTTGGTTAATACGGACGTTCAGCAAACCTAATAAAGGTGAGAAAGTGGGTATTTTAGTACGCAACGCACTGAATTTAGGTACGGGGCTTAAAATTTGTACAAAATATTGTATTTTTATTCTCACGAAAGAAAAGTACACAGACATACCTAATGTCTTTTGGCCCTAGAGTTTATAACATTTCGAAATATTTTATAAATCATATCAAAATATCGTCTTATGTCGACTATCTGATGTTGCAGTTTTAGCGAAGGACGACATCAATAGTTTTTGGTATTAGTTAGGGAACTGGATAAAAACCGTTATTTTTTGTATACTTCTTTGTCGCATTACAGACTACTATTATTAATCCGAACACCAAGAAGATCTTCTATTGGAACAATGGAAGATTCATCAGCACAACCAATCATTGATTGTGCCAAGGAAGCATCCAGCAAGGAGATCAATCGGAAGGCGATAAACTTTTTCCTAATCATTCAGAATCTCAAGTTCATTCGGAAGTTCACAAGTAACTACCCGAAAAGTGCTGTGTGAGAATTCTTGATTGAATGAATTCCTACTTCGCGTAAGAAGTTAAGCCAAATTAACCCCTAGGGGAGTTGCCAATCTCCTACTAGGCGCGTCTTCCCGGGTGGCGGATGGGAAGGGGGTCTCCATGATGTGCGGAGAGAAACTGACCTAGGTCTCCTAGATCAACTTCTCTCTGTGCCTTGTGGAAACCCTGGGGATCTTCGGATCCCCCGTGGACCAAAATGGATCGGGGTAGTGCCCTTAAATTAACTAAGATGGGAAAACGCAGTAAAAAGAATAAAGTTACGGTGCAGGGAGTTAATAACCCAGTACCGGCGGCAATCGTTGGTGAGGTCACAAGCCACGTGTCGTCGAGATCAAGCGATTGTGATCCGGCTGTTCTAGGTGTGGATGCCTTGGTACCTACAGCCGTATCTGCTACAAGTGCATCAATTCCAAAACAAAACGTTGACGAACCGGCAATTCACTTGGCTAACGATAATGTCAAGACTGATGAAAATCAGTCCTTGGCTGACAGGACTGCAGTTCTGGGAGGGGACGACCTACACGGGACTCTACGCGCTATCCGCGATAGTCTAGAGGAACAAAGTAAGGAACTCTTTCGACCAGCTAGACAAACTGGTACCGGAAGAGCAATGTGGGGACACGCTTCCGGAGGAGCTGCTACTAAATCTTACCCTAACTGATGATGAGCTGGACACCACGGTGATCCCAGCCAAGTCTACACAGGGGGATGGCCATAGCAGCAACGAAGGAAACGTGGACCCTATTGTCCAACCGACCTCCAGTCTGTCTTCAACAGGTCCTGTGTCGGCACCTGCCGACAGACTTCAGAGGCAATCCGCTACAGAGGTGATGTCCGATGGGGAATCTGTTGATCCCCCGGAAACGGACAGTGGCTCGAAGGTTGGGAAGGCCCGAGAAGTGACGGATGCGAAGCACTACAAACGTGCTGTTTCGTATCTTCGCAAATTCGTGGGGCGAGACGCGAATTTGATCTCGGAGAGGGAGGTTCACCTCATCAAGGGTAAGATGAGATTTGTGAGGAAATTCGAGAGAATTTACCCTCACGCTCTCCATCGTGAACTCGAGATGGACAAGATCTCCCTCCCAAATAACACTGCTCGCACAAAAGTAGTAGAATCGGCGAAGCCCACTGTCTCTGACAAAGGTGCTAAGCCGATTTCTGACCCGAAGCCCAGTGCTGATCCGAACCCGAGTAAGAAAGCACAGGAAAAGGTTTCTGAGAGTATCCCCAAACAGAATGTCACCCATAAGGGTGATCAACCTGCAGAGGGCTCTGTGTCAAAACCCGATTCTGCGCCTAACGACAAGGGGGAGGCAAAGGCGCTGGCTGGATCCAAAAATGGTCGAAAAAGGAAGAAGGGAAAACCAGCGAAGGAACCATCGTCTCCTGGGAGAGCAGATGTCGCCCCACAGAATAAATCTGTGAAGCGTATCCGCTCCTCGGAGGGTCCTCAACCCTCACCCAAGAAGACGATGACTTCTCGTCTGGTAGATCCATCTACCTCTTATGCGGCTTGTGTTGGACTACAAACTGCAGAGAAACGACCGAGTACGGAGAAGGCTTCAACCTCCTCTGGAAAGGCGACCTCCAAGGCTCGTAGTCAACAACGTAAGCCGTATGAAAGACCAACTAAGGTAGCCACCGATGAAGACCTTCTTGTGGCAATCATAGACAAAGCTGATCCTCAGGGTAGAATCAGTGAGAGTCATTGGTTGCTGTTTGAAGGAGCCCTTCGGTCGGCTATCGTCTGCGGGACGGACCAAGGGGACCGACAGTTTGGTAGTGCCTTCATGCAGAAGGGCGCCAAAGTCATTAACTGTTTAAACAAAAAATCCAAGGATTTCCTTGTGGAAACCGTTAGTGGCTTTGGCGCGCTCTGAGAAGGAGCTAACCTTGCAGCGGTCTCCCTAGCAGAAATCCCGACAAGACGGATCCTTTCGGCCTGGGTTCCCCCACCTTCTGTGGATAAGGAGCTCTTGCTGAAGATGCTGGCGCTACAAAACCCCAGCCTCACTACATCGAGTTGGATTGTGGTCAATCTAACTCCCTGTAACGAGGATGGTGGTATGGTGGCGAGAGTGGCGGTTGACCCACCAGGGGAGAAGTATCTCAGGGAGCGTGAGGGGAAACTGAACTTCGGTTCAGGATGGGTTCGGTTTCGACTGAACACATCCACCGAAACTCAGTAGGAGTGGGGAAGCGGCATAGGCTGCGCATAATGCAGATCAATCTACATCATTGCAAGGCCGCAGCCGCCGAACTACTCCTGTCCCTCACGAACTCGGAAGTGGACATTGCCTTAGTTCAGGAGCCATATATTTATAAAAATATGGTTTCTGGACTAAGGAATGCCAACTTTGATATCTTCGCCACGTCCACGGGGGACAAGGTGAGAACATGCATAGTAGGTAGGAAGAGCTTAAATTTAATCTTTCTGTCTAATTACAGCAATGGTGACATGTGCACTGTGAGGCTGGAGCACAAGACGGGGAAGGCCACCCTGCTCTCCTCAGTCTATATGCCCTTTGAGGAGAGGGACCCACCAGGCACATGTGTACGGAAGATGCTCGATGAAATGACGAGCACCTGCAATGTTATCTTAGGATGCGACGCAAATGCTCACCATTTTCAATGGGGTAGCAAGGACACAAACATACGAGGTGAGTCCGTTTTTGATTTCATTTTATCCTATGATTTACGTATATGTAATATGGGTAGTGATCCGACTTTTAAAGTTAGGGGTAGAGAGGAGGTCATTGACTTAACCCTCTCAAATCTAGACGACTCCGTCATCAGGAACTGGAGGGTATCTGATGAATGTTCCTTCTCGGATCATTTAAAGATTCTCTTCGAATACTCTTTTGACGGAGATAGACAACAGCCTTATCGGAATCCAAGGAGAACAAACTGGGAGAAATTCACGGGGCTAACGAACTCCCAGCTGACTCTTAACACAAACTTAGGAACAGCTGTGGAACTCAACGGGGCCGTGAAAAATCTAACGGACGTTCTCTTATGTTGCCATAAGGAATCCTGTCCGCTCACACATCCTGGGAAGAAATCTCGGCCAGTGTGGTGGAACAAGGAACTTGGTGAGCTCAGGAAAGCGACCAGACGACTGTATAACAGGGCGCATAAGTCTAAACTCGACACTGATTGGAACTCCTACAGAGTTAGTTTCAATAAATACAAGAGTGAGATAAAACGCGCGAAGAAAAAGTCATGGGTAAATTTCTGTGAGTCGATAGAAGGGGTCAACGACGCTGCTAGGTTTCGAAAACTACTATCCAAGGACCCGAAGTCCATCGGTAGTATTAAGAAGCAAGATGGAGCGTGGACGGACTCAGGTTCTGAGACTCTTAATCTCCTAGCCGAGACTCATTTCCCGGGTTGCAAAGACATGGGTACCATCGACGGTGATCGTGATGACACTCGGCCTTTTGCCACCCCGGATCTGGATCTCATTAGCAGGGTGGTTAACAGAAATAAGATACGATGGGCGGTCAACACATTTAAGCCGTATAAATCGCCAGGACCGGATGGTATTCTTCCGGCGATGCTTCAATATGCCTCGCCAAGTATTTATCTGATCCTTGAGAAGATTTACACTGCGTGTCTGACACTCTCGTGTGTTCCGGATCTATGGAACGAGGTAAAGGTCACTTATATTCCCAAAGCAGGGAAACCAAGCCACTCTGCACCAAAAGACTATAGACCCATTAGCCTATCATCCTTTCTCCTCAAGACTCTCGAAAGACTGATCGACCTGGAGATAAGGAGTCGTATTGACACCACTTCTCTCAGCAACTCACAACACGCATACATAAAGGGCAAGTCTGTGGAATCTGCACTGCACGAAGTGGTGGGATATATTGAGAGGAACATGGAAAACTCAAATTTTACGCTGGCCGCCTTCTTAGATATAGAGGGAGCCTTCAACAACGTTAAACTTGAATCCATAAACCACTCACTCAGGGAAGTCGGCATTCCTGATACTCTGACATATTGGATAAATAAAATGCTTAACAGCAGAATTATAAATTCAAGTGTGGGGGATACAAGAATCAGGAAAACAGTAACTAGAGGCACGCCTCAAGGAGGGGTGCTTTCACCGTTACTATGGCTACTGGTAATTAATATCATTTTGAGGGAATTGGACGGGGAATGTATCAAAGTTGTAGCTTACGCGGACGACGTTGTGATATTGATTTCCGGAAAATTTCCGTCTACAATCTCTGAGCTTATGCAAAGGGCCTTACTGACGCTGTCACGCTGGGCCAAGGCAAATGGTCTTGGTGTAAATCCAACGAAGACGGAACTGGTAATGTTTACTAGGAAGCGTAAGCTCGGTGTCTTTGTTCCACCAACATTGGATGGGGTGCAACTTCACCTATCTCCCGAAGCAAAGTACCTCGGCACAATCCTGGACTGTCAACTACGATGGAAAAGGAACGTTGAGGAGCGGGCGAAGAGAGGAATGATTGCACTCTATGCATGCAAGAACTCTATTGGGAAAAGCTGGGGGCTTAAACCATCGACTATACACTGGTTGTATAACACTGTGGTGAAGCCCATCTTGTCCTATGGCTCTCTTGTTTGGTGGAATTGTCTGAGCCTCAAGTCGACATCTAGTAAACTAGACAAGGTACAAAGAGCTGCCGCAATTTTAGTTACAGGAGCCAGAAGGAGTACGCCACAAGCAGCTCTGAACGCAATGCTGTACTTCAAGCCCCTGGGCCTCAGCATTAAGTGTCAGGCTGCGCGTAGCGCCTTAAGGCTACACGAACAAAAACTCTGGCGGAACTGTACCTTTGGACATAGTAGTGTTCTAAACGAACCAGGTATAGCATTGGACCAACGTGCTAAACTAAGCGACTATATATCACCAATCCTTAGATTCGACGATGTAGATGTCGTTATCCCTAGTAGAGACGACTGGAAAAGAAGTAACCCTCCTCTGGACGGTCTGGCCTTCTATACAGACGGATCCAAGATGGAAGAAGGTACTGGGGCAGGCGTCTACTGTGAAAGGCTAGGCCTTGAGTTGACCTACAAGCTGGATAGTAATTGTAGTGTTTTCCAAGCTGAAATCTTCGCGATCTGGAAGGCAGCGGAATTGATAAAAAACCTGGATGCTGAGGTCGTTGAACCGGTGACTATCTTTGTGGATAGTCAAGCGGCTCTTAAAGCCATCAAATCTTGCTACATCAAATCCGAAGCCGTCCTCAAGTGTAGAACAGCTCTGGAAGAACTTAACCATAGCTATCGGTTGTGTTGGGTACCAGGACATTGTGACATCTTGGGTAATGAAAGAGCGGACGAACTAGCTAGACGAGGATCTCAATCCACCGATCTAGAAACTGATGACTCACTTAAACCACCCATATGTCTTTTCTATAGAAACTTTGAGGCATTCTTTGACGAAACAGCCCGCGAACTTTGGCACAACGAACCTAGGTGCAACGTGTCAAGATCAATCTGGCCGACTCTGTCTACTAAAAGAACGCACTCACTATTGAACCTGAACAAAGCTGAAATTAGAGTGATGACGGGAATTATCACTGGTCACTGCAACATCAGGGCCCTTACTAGTAAATGGGATCTTGATGCAACTGATTACTGCAGACTCTGTGTTGACGAGGAGGAGACGGAGACAATTGAGCATCTCCTGTGTCACTGCCCAGCCTTGGCTTACAGGCGACACAGACTAATGGGTGCTCATACTCTTCCGTCTCTCAGTTTCTTCTCATCAACCGAACCTGCTCTAATCTACAGCATAATTAAAAACATAAAATGGTTAGGAGCACATAACCTTGGCACGTAATGCTTTTTTCTGTCTGACTCATAGGACCATCGACCTTCAATCTTTCTCCACCCCCTTTAATTTACTACTCTTCTCTTCCCTACAGATCTGTCTTCTTGGTCTCTTCTCTTCACTGTATCTTTTCTTGTGGATGATCACAACGGACCTAACCGGTCTCAGAGTGTTGCAGTCACACATGTGACTGCACATCCCCAAACCTAACCTAACTTGGAAAATACCCTATTTTTGACCATAATCCAAGCTAGAAAATAAGGATGATCTTGATCAGTCACATTTATCCTAAGACACATTTTAAGTTTAAAAAGCACTTCATCCGTCGCTTGATGCTGATATAATAAATCGCCTATATCTTCAGCAGTTGTTGAGATTTTCATTTGAATACGGAGAATCTCGAATTAGTTCAGGTTCCAATTAAATAAAAAAAATAATAATTTCTTTTAAAACCGGGAATGGGGGTCCCCTTAATTGTACCTTTTGCACCAACATTTTTATGGTTATTAGCAATTACATTCAACTTACCAATACCGGACGTCGGGCCAGTGGCATTGCTAAAAGTGCAAATGAATGCAGGAAATGAAAACGATTAGCAGTCTCGAACACGGCCTTTGATTCCATTTGTTCTTGGGCATCGATAATCTTGACCAAATAATGTTTTCCATATGCACCCATTATAACGGCAGTTGCACCGCTTAAACCGGCTAAACGAACAAAGTGATAATTGCTACCAGCAATTTCCCACAAATTCAATGGTTTTGGTGGAGCTACGACAACATCCTGTATGGCTTGTTTTGGTTTCAGTCCCTATTGTTAATCAAAGTAAAGGAGAATTATTACATAAAAAGAACAGAGCAACAAAATACACGGGACAAACATACAGAACCCTTAAGAACGGCTGAAGCTGAATTGATTACAGCTTGACTGATGGGATTTCCAAGAGTTAAATAGTTCAAAGTTTCACCCCAAGACATTGTATCGGCTAACAATTATAGTTTTTCGTTCCAGAAATTTAACGAATTGTTTGTTGGGGGTACTCTAATTCTGGTGAATCGAAAACAAGAATCCAGATGATGATGGCTTCCAGTTATATGACAGACGAATCTCCTATTCTGCTTCTTTTTAATTCCCATGCAGCTTGAAATGATAACAAGTTTTCGGACAAAAATAATCTGATTGCTTCATACAGTCGGGCCAAAATGAGTTACTGATTTGTTTTGAAATATTAATAGTGAAAATATAATAAATCAATAAAAAATAAATTTTAGCTGGATAAATAAATATAAATCAAATAAAAATAAAATTTAGCTGGATAATAAAATATTTTTACTTCTGTTGCCCCAAGGCACATCTACATTGTGTTGCCCCTTAAAAAAATAAAAAACTAAGGAAATGAAAAAAATATATGAACGATTTAAAGTTTTAAAGACAGATTGACAACATTGCTTGAAAGTAAATTGTACAAACAGCTGGACTGTTGCTACTACCTCATCGGATATCACCGGTACTTATCCAATAACAGCTGTTTTTGTTTTGTTTCTGAAGCTAGCCTTCGTGAGCAAGGGAAAGGAATCGGGATTTTGCGGAGAATTTCTATACTATATACAAATTAATTATCATGTCTCTCTCACCTGAATACCTGCATTGTTGGTAGTTTTTTTTCGAAAAATCCATCGCCTGACGGGGCTAAAATTGATTCAACATCAGCATCCATATAGACTGTTTTGCAAATCGAATTGAACAAAACTTATTGATGCACTTCTAGCTCGAAGCATGAATGTTTTTCCTTCCTATGGATATGGATAAAAAGAGGAATTTCAGTTTCTCCAAAACTCCTGTAATTCGATAAAGATAATAATATTTATTAATTGATGAAATTGTTTGAATATAACGAAGCAATGTGATTTCATAAGGTAAAATTAAATGATGTAGATAGTTGTAGATTTTAAAGATCTTCTTCAAACCTTATAAAATCACCATAAGAAAGCTACATTGAATGTTTGTTACCTAAGTGTTACAACTTCTTTCAGATCAAAAATGCTTGCGGTCAAGGGATCCGGTTAGGGCAATCACGCATTCTGATCTAGACCAAAAATCACACAAGCTTCTATATGAAGGCCTTTTACAAAAACACTTTCTTATTTACACGAAGTCACTTTATCAAGTCATTTAAGCAATTCCTAACAGAGACTCGATTAAAGCAATGTAAAGGTTAGTAAAGTAACTTTTAGTGCTCTGAGAAGTTTTTGGTTGTCGCAATCAAAAAATTGTAAAAAATATTCGGCTTCCGCAATCAAATCTCGCACTTTATCATTGCTTAGATTTTTTAAACAAATGGTCACAAGTGGTGCTATGGCAGCGATAACACTTCTTATAGCTGTCAAACTATTCTGCTCATCATCTTGAACAGAGATGTTCTATAATGCGGAAAGCACGTCATGGTTGTAGATCGCAGCTACTCGTTCAAAGGGAGAAGTTTGGTAGTTGTACTTTTTGTAATAACTTAGACAAAATTGCGTTTTTAGCCATTTTTTCGTCTTCATCCAGCTCTGAATCCAAATCAAAGACTTGTTTAAGAAATATGGTTGATGCAAGGTCTCTTTGTCTTCCCAGATTGCTCTTAATATGTATGGTATTTTCAAAAAAAAAAAAAAAAAAACATTTATAATATTAATAAGGAGGTGGGTAATGTCATAAATGATCCGAATGCCATCTTCAAAATAGGAAGGAAAATTCACATTCATTGTTCTTCCCTCAGGGTATTGGTCTATATACTTTGCTTGGACGGGATGTCTGTCAAAAATTTACAGATTAATGTTTTAATGTAATGGTTGCAGTTTCTTCAGGACCTTTTTAATTGTGTCTTCTAGCACTAAGGTGTTGTACTCATTCTTGAGTACAAACGCAACAAATATCCTCCAGCCGTCACATAGCCTAATTAGTTCTACACCCAATTGCAATGCACACTGTTTGCATTTTTCATCCTTTTCCTCGAATATTTTGGTCAACGTATTCAATACAGTTTCATCAAATTGCTCTAGGCTGGGTTTGGGTCGCCAACATGTTACATTCGGCCTAATGCAGCGTTATGGTGGGGTTCCACACTAGCTTAGGAGGGAGCGTTTTTTTCAAGGGGGTTTTTAACCCTGCCACCATCAACCCTAGGGAATGAACACACAAAGGAAATTTGGATCAATACAAGACAAAGACGAATACAAACACAACATAAAACCATGACACAGGAGCTTCATGGAATCTGCTCCTCCACTTTGCCCACCCATCCTTGACCATTTTTATCCTAAATTTAAACTGAATTATAAAGGGACCCGTATTCCACTTACACTTGCTCACTCACAACATATTCTTAGTTTTGCTCTCACAGAGAAGAAATTAACACAACATTTTTTAAATTTACACTCTAACATAAAAACAATTTATTGACATTGTCATTTTCCTTAATAATGTGGCCGAAAATTGTTGTTATGGCTGTTGACCTGGCCAAAATTAGCTGTTGTGTTGCGGTGCCCGATAAAAATGATCTGACCCCTCCGTTGTGTTTGGCGTGGTGGCCAGTTGACGCCTTTAAATCCTTTTTTGTTGGCCATATCTACAATTGTAGATTTTGAAGATCTTCTTCAAACTTTATAAAATCATCATAATAACATAAAAAGCTACATTGAATGTTTGTTACCTAAATGTTAAAACTTCTTTCAAACCAGAAAAGCTTGCGGTCTAGACCAAACATCACACAAACCTATATATGAAGGACTTTTACAAAAGCGCTTTCTTGTTTCCATGAAGTCGCTCTCTCAATTCATTTAAGCAATTCCTCACAGAGACACATGGATATTCAACTAAAGCGATGCTAAGGTTAGTAAAGTAGCTTTTAGTGCTCTGAGAAGTTTTGGTTGTCGCAGTCAAAAAATTGTAAAAAAAAATTGGCTTCCGCAATCAAATCTCGCACTTTATAATTGCTTAGATTTTTTGAACAAATGGTCACAGGCAGCGGTAACAGTTCTTGTAGCTGTCAAACTATTCTGCTCATCATCTTGAACAGAGAGGTTCTCTAATGCGGAAAGCACGTCATGGTTGTAGATCGCAGTAACTTGTTCAAAGGGAGATGTTTGGTAGTTGTACTTTGTAATAACTAGACCTCGGATTTTTGCATATTTTTTATGCTTTATCCGATTGGACTCAAATTTTGTATTTAGGCGTTTCATGCTTTAATTGATCGATATTTGGGGTCATGTCAAAAATATGCAAAAAATATGCAAAAAATATGCAAAATATATGCAAAAAATATGCAAAATATATGCAAAAAATATGCAAAATATGCAAAAAATATGCAAAATATGCAAAAAATATGCAAAATATGCAAAAAATATGCAAGATATGCAAAAAATATGCAAAATATGCAAAAATATGCAAAATATGCAAAAAATATGCACGGTATGCTAGGTCGATATGCGATAAATATATGCAAAAAATATACAAAATATGCATTGTCGATATGCAAAATATGCAAAAATATGCAAAATATGCAAAAATATGCAAAATATGCAAAATATGCAAAAATATGCAAAAATATGCAAAATATACAAAAATATGCAAAATATATGCAAAATATGCAAAAATATGCAAAATATGCAAAATATGCAAAATATGCAAACATATGCAAAATATGCAAAATATGCAAAAATATGCAAAATATGCAAAAATATGCAAAATATATGCAAAATATGCAAACATATGCAAAATATGCAAAAATATGCAAACATATGCAAAATATGCAAAATATGCAAAAATATGCAAAATATGCAAAAATATGCAAAATATGCAAAATATATGCAAAATATGCAAACATATGCAAAATATATGCAAAATATGCAAACATATGCAAAATATGCAAAAATATGCAAACATATGCAAAATATGCAAAATATGCAAAAATATGCAAAAATATGCAAAATATATGCAAAATTATGCAAAATTATGCAAAATATGCAAAATATATGCAAAATATGCAAACATATGCAAAATATATGCAAAATATGCAAAATATGCAAAAATATGCAAACATATGCAAAATATGCAAAATATGCAAAAAATATGCAAAATATGCAAAAATATGCAAAATATGCAAAATATGCAAAAAATATGCACGGTATGCTAGGTCGATATGCGATAAATATATGCAAAAAATATACAAAATATGCATTGTCGATATGCAAAATATGCAGAAATATGCAAAATATATGCAAAATATGCAAACATATGCAAAATATGCAAAAATATGCAAACATATGCAAAATATGCAGAAATATGCAAAATATGCAAACATATGCAAAAATATGCAAAATATATGCACGGTATGCTAGGTCGCAATATTAAAGATAGAACTTTGAAATTTTGCACATATATTATTATTACTCCTAGGATGTTTGGTATTGGAAATGGGATATATCGGTCCACGTTTTAGTATATCGCCATATAACGGTTATATATGTTTGCATGTTTTATACATATATTTAGCAAATTTTTCATAATGCCCCAAAAATCTAACAGTTGAACCATGAAACGCATACATACACAATTAGATTTCTATAGGTTAAAAATAAAGAAAGCACACAAATTCGAAAACTACCCTGAATTTTTTTTTTTTTTTTTTTTTGATTAAAATGATTGCATATGTGAAATATGTTGCTCATATTTGCACATATTTTGCATATTTTTGCCTATATTTTTCATATTTTTGCATATTTTGCATATGTTTGCATATGTTTGCATATGTTTGCATATATTTTGCATATTTTGCATATGTTTGCATATGTTTGCATATGTTTGCATATGTTTGCATATGTTTGCATATTTTGCATATATTTTGCACATTTTTGCATATTTTGCATATTTTTGCATATTTTGCATATGTTTGCATATTTTGCATATTTTTTGCATATTTTGCATATTTTTGCATATTTTAGCATATATTTTGCATATTTTATGCATATATTTTGCATATTTATTGCATATCGACCTAGCATATTTTGCATATTTTTTGCATATTTTGCATATATTTTGCATATTTTGCATATTTTTTGCATATGTTGCATATATTTTGCATATTTTGCATATTTTTTGCATATTTTGCATATTTTTTGCATATCTCGTGCATATGCAAAATATGCAAATATGCAAAAAATTAAAAAATATGAACCCTTCAAATAATTCTAAATCCTTTGAAACGAATTTGTGTCCAATCAGAATTTCGATATCTTCATTATTAAAAAATATGCAAATATGCAAAATCCGAGGTCTAGTAATAACTCAGACAAAATTGCGTTTTGAGCAATTGTGGAGCCATTTTTTCGTCTTCATCCAGCTCTGAATCCAAATCAAAGACTTGTTTAAGAAATATGGTTGATGCAAGGGTCTTTGTCTTCCCAGATTGCTCTTAATATTATGGTATTTTCACAAAAAACATTTTTAATATTAATAAGGAGGTGCGTAATGTAATAAATCATCCGAATGTCATCTGCAAAATAGGAAAGAAAATTCACATTCATTGTTCTTCCCTCGGGTATTGGACTATATACTTTGCTTGGACGGGGTGTCTGTCAAAAATGTACAGACTAATTTTTAAATGTAATGGTTGCAGTTTCTTTAGGACCTTTTTAATTGTGTCTTCTAGCACTAAGGTGTTGTACTCATTCTTGAGTACAACGCAACAAATATCCTCCAGCCGTCACAAAGACCAATTAGTTCTACACCCAATGAAAATATGTTGGTACATCTCTATCATCCGTATCAGTAACTTTGAGCTGATCCAATTGCAATGCACACTGTCTGTATTTTTCATCCTTTCCCTCAAATATTTTGGTCAACGTATTTAATACAGTTTCATCAAATTGCTCTAGGCTGGGTTTGGGTCGCTAACTTCGTACGGTACTTCTGCTGGGTAATGAGAATCCTAGTTCATTTATCATGCGAAAGAAGATACACATGCTGAATAACCTCTGTCTCTGTATAAGGTGCAATGGAGGATGAGCCGCAAATCTTGAGAAGAAAAATTTGCACTCTGAAGAACGGAATCATATTTCTTTTGAAGTAAATTTTGACTTTCCTCAGCGATGGAAAGTTTTTCTTCCAGAGCAGCATATTTTTCTTGAAGAGTAGCGTATTCCGCTTCAAGAACAGACAGTGGATCTAATGTAACCTCTTCCGCAGTGAAATGATCTACATTTGAAATATCTGCATGAACGTTATTATTGCCAGTATCTGTGCCATCTTGTTTACAATCAACTAAAGGAATATACATAAATAGAAATACATTTTAATTAAGGTATAAATAGAGGAGAAACATAAATACATCAGATAACGATAACTTTAAATGCAAATAGAAACGGCGTTCGAATAATGCAGGGAGAAACTGGTAAGGAAATGGGCAGTGGTTATATATATATACTAGCATATACCCGCTACTTCGTTAGCGAATGTGGGATGTATTTAAAACCCTATATCAACCATTATTAAAATTTTAGAACCATTTAGTACGTATGTTCTCAAATCTACCTCTATATCTCAACCCTACATACCCATTCCGACCGCAACAGAAATCTACATCTATACTAAATTTGGTGTAATTTTTTACCATTGGTACTCTTGTAATACTTATTTTGAAAAAAAAATCTAATATAGCAGTAGTACGAATTTCCAAAACTTCCTACTTAACCCAAATCACGCATTTTGATCTAGACCAAAAATCACACAAGCTTCTATATGAAGGCCTTTTACAAAAACACTTTTTAATTTCCACGAAGTCACTTTATCAAGTCATTTACGCAAATTCCTCACAGAGACACATGGATATTCAATTAAAGCAATGTTAAGGTTAGTAAAGTAGCTTTTAGTGCTCTGAGAAGTTTTTGGTTGTCGCAATCAAAAAATTGTAAAAAATATTCGGCTTCCGCAATCAAATCTCGCACTTTATCATTGCTTAGATTTTTTGAACAAATGGTCACAAGTGGTGCTAAGGCAGCGATAACAGTTCTTGTAGCTGTCAAACTATTCTGCTCATCATCTTGAACAGAGAGGTTCTCTAATGCGGAAAGCACGTCATGGTTGTCGATCGCAGCTACTCGTTTAAAGGGAGAAGTTTGGTAGTTGTACTTTTTGTAATAACATAGACAAAATTGCGTTTTTAGCCATTTTTTCGTCTTCATCCAGCTCTGAATCCAAATCAAAGACTTGTTTAAGAAATATGGTTGATGCAAGTCTCTTTGTCTTCCCAGATTGCTCTTAATATGTATGGTATTTTCAAAAAAAGCATTTATAATATTAATAAGGAGGTGGGTAATGTCATAAATGATCCGAATGTCATCTTCAAAAAAGGAAGGAAAATTCACATTCATTGTTCTTCCCTCAGGGTATTGGTCTATATACTTTGCTTGGACGGGGTGTCTGTCAAAAATGTACAGATTAATGTTTAAATGTAATGGTTGCAGTTTCTTCAGGACCTTTTTAATTGTGTCTTCTAACACTAAGGTGTTGTACTCATTCTTGAGTACAAACGCAACAAATATCCTCCAGCCGTCATATAGCCTAATTAGTTCTACAACCAATGAAAATATGTTGGTACATCTCTAGCATCCGTATTAGTAACTTTGAGCAGATCCAATTGCAATGCACACTGTTTGCATTTTTCATCCTTTCCCTCGAATATTTTGGTCAACGTATTCAATACAGTTTCATGAAATTGCTCTAGACTGGCTTGTTACATTCGGCCTAATGCAGCGTTATGATGGGGTTCCACACTAGCTTAGGAGGGAGCGTTTTTTCAAGGGGGTTTTTAACCCTGCCACCATCAACCCTAGGGAATGAACACACAAAGGAAATTTGGATCAATACAAGACAAAGACGAATACAAACACTACATAAAACCATGACACAGGAGCTTGATGGAATCTGCTCCTGCACTTTGCCCACCCATCCTTGACCCTTTTTATCCTAAATTTAAACTGAATTATAAAGGGACCCGTATTCCACTTACACTTGCTCACTCACAACATATTCTTAGTTTTGCTCTCACAGAGAAGAAATTAACACAACATTTTTTAAATTTACACTCTAACATAAAAACAATTTATTGAAATTGTCATTTTCCTTAATAATGTGGCCGAAAATTGTTGTTATGGCTGTTGACCTGGCCAAAATTAGCTGTTGTGTTGCGGTGGCCGATAAAAATGATCTGACCCCTCCGTTGTGTTTGGCGTGGTGGCCAGTTGACGCCTTTAAATCCTTTTTTGTTGGCGATATCTACAAACATAGAAAACAACGCACAAACCACTCATAAAATTGTAGATTTTGAAGATCTTCTTCAAACTTTATAAAATCATCATAAGAACATAAAAAGCTACATTGAATGTTTGTTACCTAAATGTTAAAACTTCTTTCAAACAAGAAAAGCTTGCGGTCTAGACCAAACATCACACAAACCTATATATGAAGGACTTTTACAAAAGCGCTTTCTTGTTTCCATGAAGTCGCTCTCTCAATTCATTTAAGCAATTCCTCACAGAGATACATGGATATTCAATTAAAGCGATGCTAAGGTTAGTAAAGTAGCTTTTAGTGCTATGAGAAGTTTTTGGTTGTCGCAGTCAAAAAATTTAAAAAAAAATCGGCTTCCGCAATCAAATCTCGCACTTTATAATTGCTTAGATTTTTTGAACAAATGGTCACAGGCAGCTGTTACAGTTCTTGTAGCTGTCAAACTATTCTGCTCATCATCTTGAACAGAGAGGTTCTCTAATGCGGAAAGCACGTCATGGTTGTAGTTACTTGTTCAAAGGGAGATGTTTGGTAGTTGTACTTTGTAATAACTCAGACAAAATTGCGTTTTGAGCAATTGTGGAGCCATTTTTTCGTCTTCATCCAGCTCTGAATCCAAATCAAAGACTTGTTTAAGAAATATGGTTGATGCAAGGGTCTTTGTCTTCTCAGATTGCTCTTAATATTTATGGTATTTTCGCAAAAAGCATTTATAATATTAATAAGGAGGTGCGTAATGTAATAAATGATCCGAATGCCATCTGCAAAATAGGAAAGAAAATTCACATTCATTGTTCTTCCCTCGGGTATTGGTCAATAAACTTTGCTTGGACGGGGTGTCTGTCAAAAAAGTACAGACTAATTTTTAAATGTAATGGTTGCAGTTTCTTTAGGACCTTTTTAATTGTGTCTTCTAGCACTAAGGTGTTGCACTCCTTCGTAAGTAAAAACGCAACAAATATCCTCCAGCCGTCACAAAGACCAATTAGTTCTACACCCAATGAAAATATGTTGGTACATCTCTATCATCCATATCAGTAACTTTGAGCTGATCCAATTGCAATGCACACTGTCTGTATTTTTCATCCTTTCCCTTAAATATTTTGGTCAACGTATTTAATACAGTTTCATCAAATTGCTCTAGGCTGGGTTTGGGTCGCCAACTTCGTACGGTACTTCCGCTGGGTAATGAGAATCCTAGTTCATTTATCATGCGATCATAGTTCTCGTGCGAGAGAAGATACACATGCTGAATAACATCAGTCTCTGTATAAGGTGCAATGGAGGAGGAGCCGCAAATCTTGAGAAGGAAAATTTGCACTCTGAAGAAGGGAATCATATTTCTTTTGAAGTACATTTTTACTTTCCTCAGCGATGGAAAGTTTTTCTTCGAGAGCAGCATATTTTTTCTTGAAGAGTAGCGTATTCTGCTTCAAGAACAGACAATGGATCTAATGTAACCTCTTCCGCAGTGAAATGATCTACATTTGAAATATCTGCATGAACGTTATTATTGCCAGTATCTGTGCCATCTTGTTTACAATCAACTAAAGGAATATACATAAATAGAAATACATTTTAATTAAGGTGTTAAAAAAGGAAATGGGCAGTGGTTATATATATATTGTTACGAATATAAATTTAGATTTAAGTTACTTTAGATGAATTCCGTTAATTTAAGAATTTGAATTGTAACGTAAATTTCTACTACGCAGTTTATTTGAATAACTTCACAACAACAACTACTGTATAGATTTTTCTACATCCTTCCGTTTCCTCTTTCATTGTCTATTTTTTGTCGACGTACAATTCTTGTTAAACGTCATCATTGATGATCGCTTAATTCCTCTTTCTTTGTTACCCCCTCACCTGTATATGTGTTGTTGTTATTGTTTACTCAATGTAAGTTTGTATGTGTTATTGTTATTGTTTGCTCAATGTAAGTTTGTATGTGTTGTTGTTATTGTTTACTCAATGTAAGTTTGTATGTGTGTTTGTTGCATTGGTAGATTGTTCGTGATCTAGGTGTTACCAGATCGTCTAGAAACTTCTGTAGCTACAAGCAAGGCTCATATAAATAGGGGAAATGGAAAGGCAGTGAGTCAGTTGTGAATCAGATCGCGAATTGAAACCGTCGTGTAAAGTAAAGTGCAAAGTAAAGTTGTGTGAATAAAGTCATTGTAATAATCGTAATCAGAACGAACCCGCGTTTTATTTGGTACGAACTGTATCGGGAAATAAAACAACGTCTACACGGGAATAAGTAAAGTCCAAGAACGTAACAATTGGTGTCGGAAGTGAGATTACGATAATACTACGATGAAGTCTAAGGATCTACGAGTGGAAGACTTGAAGAAGGAGCTCAATAAATTGGAATTGTCCTCTACTGGCAACAAGGCTGAACTACAAAAACGTCTGTTGGATGAGTTCGAGCGCCGTGGTATGGACATCAATACATATGAGTTTGACAGTAAGGATGAGGTGGATTTATCGGAGATGCGCGAATCCAACGGTGGGGAAGTCTCGTCAGTAGCTGCCAGGGGTGACGATTTCAGAGAAATGTTCGAAGAGACTTCCAAAAAGTTAGAAGAAAATTCGAGAATAACGAACGAGAAACTCGAGTACATTACTGAAGTTATTGGAAGGAGAGTGGAAACCGTGGAGGTCCAAATTAAAGAGTTGGATAAGAAAGTGCAGTCGGTTGACGAGAAATTTCTGGCCCACGACCACAGGTTTACGAATTTGGAGAAGAAAATGTCGGAACTGGAAATTAAAGGGGGTCCGGTGCGAGTTCCTGATAACACACTAAAAATCAAACCTCCTGTATTCGACGGCTCTACGTCATTCAATGTTTTCAAGTTACAGTTCGAGACAGTGGCTTCTAGAAATTCGTGGAACGACAGCGACAAAGCGGTTGCACTACTTCTGGCATTGAAGGGCAGTGCTGCTGATGTTATACAGAGTATTCCTGTCGCTTCTAGAAATAACTATGAAGATGTTATTGCTGCACTGGAACGTAAGTACGGTGGCGAACATAAACGAAACATCTACCTTATGGAATTAAGGGGAAGAGTACAGAGGGCAAACGAGACGTTACAAGACTTTGCAGCTGAGGTGGAACGTTTGGTGCTAATGACGTATCCAGGAGAGGATCACCCATTGCTGGACCGTATGAAAATCGAAACCTTTGTGAATGGCATACGTGACCCTGAGATTAAGTGTGCAACATATGCGTCACCAAAAGCGTCATTTGCCGAAACTGTGTCGTTTGCCCTTGCCCAAGAGACGGCAAGAATAGTTGTTAAGCCCCAGACCCACAAGATTCGCCAACTGGAGACCGAAGGTTGCGAACCCAAATCTCTCGTTAACTCGATCGAAGACGCCATGAGGCGGGTAATAGAAGAGACAAAGTTAGTTGGGATGACTAAGCCCAGGGTTAGATGCTACAACTGCGATAAATCAGGTCATATTGCGCGCGAATGCAGAGCTAAGCGCAAACGATCCAGGTCATCGTCACCACCTCCAACGAAAGATGGTAGACGAATGGCTCAACAGTCCACCAACGAGTCACCGTTAAACTAAATCGAGCCAGTCCAGCGGGGCATGAACTGGCTCCCATCGACGATGGCCCCACAATCTCCATAGCAATAGTACAACAGAAAAGTCACAACCTAACAACAACTGGGTACATCAATGGTGACAAGCGAGTTCTGACGTTAGATACAGGCGCATCAAAGTCCATCATAAGATCAGATCTGGTAAAGGGAAAAATAACGCAAATTAATGGAGTCAGACTGCGCACAGCAACGGGGGAGCCCGCGGCAGTACACGGCAAGATTACCCTGAGACTGACTATTGCCAATAAATCGGTGAATTACGAGTTTATAGTTGCCGATATCGTAGACGAAGTGATAATAGGCGCAGATTTTATGATTGCCTTCGGTATCAATCTGGATATGAAAGAGCGTGTGATGACCTGGTCTAACGTTGAAATTCCGTTAAACGTGGGCTACGATGAAAGTACACCCATTAGACGTCTGACTACGGACCATCCAGAGATAATACCGCCCTGTGCCGAAGCAATAATATGGGTACCAATGAATGGAGATTGTGGAACCGAGAAGTTGTGGGTGGTGGAACCAGCAGAAAACCGAAACAGTAACATCCTAATAGCGAATGCCCTGGTGAAAAGCAACAAGGACGGATTAATTCCTGTTAGAGTTTTGAACCTGTCGAACAAGCAAGAGCAAATTTGCCAATTTTCCGATGTTGGACAATGCACACCAGCTGAAGCTGTAGTTAATTTGGAAACTAGCACCGAAAAGCCAGCAGTCATGGAGAAGAAGCACCTCGACGGCTACATAAAAGAGTGGACACACCAATTATCACCTTCCGAGAGGAACAGGGCTAAGCAGCTATTATGGAAATATGCCTCTACCTTTGCGTTGACAAAAGAGCACCAGGGAAGAACATCAGTGGTGAAGCATGAAATCCATACAGCAGACGCGAGACCCATTAAGCAGCCTCCAAGAAGTGTTCCTCTGGCAAAAAGAGACGAGGTCCAGAAGCTGATAAGTGAAATGGAAAAGAGTGGTGTAATAGAACCATCGTCAAGTCCATGGTGCTCCCCAGTGGTCTTGGTCAAGAAGAAAGACGGAAGCACCCGATTTTGTGTGGACTACCGAAAGTTGAATGATGTCACCAAGAAAGACAGCTATCCGCTCCCAAGAATCGACGACACATTGGACACATTAGCCGGGACGTCATGGTTCTCCACCCTCGACCTGCAGAGTGGGTACTGGCAAGTAGAGATCGCCGAGAAAGATAAAGAGAAAACAGCGTTTGGCGTTAATGGGGGTCTCTGGCAGTTCAATGTCATGCCATTCGGAGCGTGTGTTAAAAGGGCTGCAGTGGAAGTCGTGCCTCATATACCTGGATGACATCATAGTCATGGGACGCAACTTCGACGAACACATCAAGAACTTAAAGGATGTTCTACAGCAGCTTTCGTCTTCAGGCCTCAAGCTGAACCCAAAGAAGTGCAGTCTCTTCCAACGAGAGGTGAAGTTCCTGGGGCACCACGTGACGCCGGAGGGCATATCGACGGATAAGGAGAAAATTCAAGCCGTCAGAGATTGGCCGCAGCCCCGAAATCTCCACGAGCTGCGAAGCTTTCTGGGTCTCTGCACCTACTACCGTCGATTTGTCCCAAATTTTGCCAACATCGCCGCCTGTCTACACCGCTTGACGCAAAAAGGCCAGAGGTTTCAGTGGGGCAACGACCAAGAAGAGGCGTTCAGTAAACTCAAAGACATGCTATGCAGAGCCCCCATTTTGGCATACCCTATACCTGCCGGAAAGTTTGCTCTGGACACAGACGCAAGTGCGTGCGGCATCGGTGGCGTCCTTTCCCAGGAAATCGACGGACAGGAAAAAGTCATCGGGTACTACAGCCGGACATTGTCGAAGCCTGAGAGGAATTACAGTGTGACGAGGAGAGAGCTGCTTGCTGTCCTTGAGAGCGTTAAACACTTCCACAAATACCTATATGGTCAACATTTCCTGCTGAGGACCGACCACGCTGCTCTCCAATGGTTGCTGCGGTTTAGGAATCCGGAAGGTCAACTAGCCCGTTGGATCGAGAGGCTCCAGAGTTATGACTTCGGAATCGAGCACAGAAAAGGCGGAAAACACGGTAATGCTGATGCCCTGTCTCGTCGGCCATGCAAAGTAGAATGCAGGCACTGCTCAAAGGCTGAGAATAAAGAGAATATCGTTGATGTCCGACTATTGCAGTTTGAGTCGGGTGAAGATTGGTCGACGGAACAACGAAGAGATCCCATTCTGGGCAAAATAATTTCGGCCATGGAAACGGGCAAGCGACCTAGTCGCAAAGAAATTACCTCCGAAAGCCCTCTTTTAAAATCATATTGGGCCCAGTGGGACAGTCTACTGATAATAGATGGTTGCTTATATCGCAAATGGGAAAGTGAGGACGGTAAATCCCACCGGAACTTGATCGTCGTCCCAGACTCCAAAATAAGAGATGTCTTGTCGGAGTTTCACGATGGGCCAAGTGGAGGACATCTTGGCATAGCAAAGACGGCTGAAAAGGTAAAGCAGAGATTCTACTGGGTCGGCTGTCAAAAATCCATTGCCGACTGGATCGCCAATTGTGAAAGGTGCATAAGAGCTAAAGGTCCAACACGGAAGAGTCGAGGCTACATGCAGCAGTATAATTCAGGAGCCCCTTTTGAAAGAATCGCAATGGATGTAGCTGGACCGTTCCCAACAAGCGACTCTGGGAACCGGTATGTATTAGTGGTCATGGATTACTTCAGTAAATGGCCAGAGGTTTATGCTATCCCAAATCAAGAAGCCAGGACAATTGTGGATGTGTTCAGCAAAAATTGGATTTGTCGCTATGGCGTTCCATCTGAGGTTCATTCCGATCAAGGCAGGAATTTTGAATCACCGATCTTCAAGGAAATGTGTGACTCCTACGGAATCAAGAAAACCAGAACGACGCCCCTACATCCACAATCAGATGGCATGGTGGAAAGATTCAATCGCACCCTGGAAGAACATCTACGGAAAGTGGTGGACAGTGGCCAACGAGACTGGGATGAGCATATTCCAAAGTTTTTACTGGCTTATAGATCGGCCATTCATGATTCCACATCCCGGACCCCAGCCAAAGTTCTGTTCGGAAATGAATTAAAGCTACCTGGCGATTTGATATTCGGTGCTACCCCAAACGATGTGAACCAAGATGAAGACAGTCAAAGTCCACGATGCAGTCCGACATCGAATAAAAATGGTTAGCAACCGCATGAAGGCAAGGTACGATCGAGCGGCAAATACCGATGGGTTTCAGGAAGGGCAACTGGTACTATTGTTCAACCCACAACGAAAGAAAGGACTATGCCCCAAATTGCAAACGCACTGGGAAGGACCCTACAAGATTGTCACGAAAATAAATGACGTCGTTTATGGCATCCAGAGGAGCGACAGTCCCAGGTCGAAGATGAAAGTTGTACATTTGGAGCGGCTGACCCCCTACGGAACGGGAACTGTGCCTATTCGGGACGAACAGGCTTAAGCGGGGGGCAATGTTACGAATATAAATTTAGATTTAAGTTACTTTAGATGAATTCCGTTAATTTAAGAATTTGAATTGTAACGTAAATTTCTACTACGCAGTTTATTTGAATAACTTCACAACAACAACTACTGTATAGATTTTTCTACATCCTTCCATTTCCTCTTTCATTGTCTATTTTTTTTTTGTCGACGTACAATTCTTGTTAAACGTCATCATTGATGATCGCTTAATTCCTCTTTCTTTGTTACCCCCTCACCTGTATATGTGTTGTTGTTATTGTTTACTCAATGTAAGTTTGTATGTGTTATTGTTATTGTTTGCTCAATGTAAGTTTGTATGTGTTGTTGTTATTGTTTACTCAATGTAAGTTTGTATGTGTGTTTGTTGCATTGGTAGATTGTTCGTGATCTAGGTGTTACCAGATCGTCTAGAAACTTCTGTAGCTACAAGCAAGGCTCATATAAATAGGGGAAATGGAAAGGCAGTGAGTCAGTTGTGAATCAGATCGCGAATTGAAACCGTCGTGTAAAGTAAAGTTGTGTGAATAAAGTCATTGTAATAATCGTAATCTGAAAGAACCCGCGTTTTATTTGGTACGAATTGTATCGGGAAATAACACAACGTCTACACGGGATTAAGTAGAATCCAAGAACGTAACAATATATATATACTAGCATATACCCGCTACTTCGTTAGCGAATGTGGGATGTATTTAAAACCCTATATCGAACATTATTAAAATTTTAGAACGATTTAATACGTATGTTCTGCCATAGTATGTTCACAAATCTACCTCTATATCTAAACCCTACATACCCATTCCGACCGCAACAGAAATATACATCTATACTAAATTTAGTGTAATTTTTTACCATTTGTACTCTTGTAATACTTATTTTGAAAAAAAATCTAATATAGCAGTAGTACGAATTTCGAAAACTTCCTACTTAACCCAAACATACACTCACACAGTCATCCTAAATCCAAGTTTCAGGATTCCAACTTTATCGGTTGACCCATAATTCAATTTGTACCAAATTTAGTACACAGTAGTACCAATTTCCAAAACATTCTACATACCCAAATCCTACCTCCCACACTGATACTAAATCCATGTTTCAGGATTCCAACTCTATTGGTTTAGTATAGTTGTACCAATGTCCAAAACTTCCTACATACCTCAATCCTACACCTCCAAAGTAATCCTAAATCAAAATTTCAGGATTCCAACTCTATCGGTTCACCCACAATTCAAATTGTACCAAAGTTAGTACACAGTACCACTTTCCAAAACTTCCTACATGCCTCCATCCTACATCCCCACAGTGAACCTAAATACAAGTTTTAGGATTCCAACTCTATAGGTTCACCCACAATTCAAATTGTACCAAATCTAGTACACAATAGACCATAGGTTCACCCACAATTCAAATTGTACCAAATCTAGTACACAATAGACCAAAACCTCCTTCTTACCCCAAACCTACACCCCTACAGTGATACTAAATCCAAGATTCAGGATTCCAACTCTATCTCTTCACCCATAGTTTAAATTGTACCAAATTTAGTACATATTCGTACTTTTCGGATATTCAGAGTTCGAATTTCCAAAAACCCTTCAGTACATCTATCCTACACTCAATCAACGACCACCAACCCAAATTTCAGAGTTCTAGCTCCACCGGTTCGCCAAATACAAATGGTATCACATTTAGTACTTTTCGTACCGTTCTAGTACGGATTTCTAAAAACCCAGCCTTATCTGTCCCATTTGGACCAAGAGAGACCCTCACACAAAATTTCAAGATTCTAGCTTCAGCCATTTCGTCTGGGCGTTGATGAATCGTCAAATCAGTCAGTCAACCACTTTACTCTTTTATTGGTATATATATATATATATATATGCATTAAACATAGGGATACTGTATACGACAGTCTGTAGTGTATTTTTTAGTATATTACAAAAAAAAATATTTTTGATTTAATCACCCTTATTCCAGATGTTGATGATTTTTTCATCGTTATTTTATTTGACGACTGAAGTGTTTGAAAGATTTTTTATGAAAGTTAAAAAAATGGACTGTCGGGATACATGATTTTAGACTCTACTCAATACGCTAAGCAAAATTTCGAGTTAATAGAAACAACGAAAAATATTTATATATTGGAGCTATATAAATCTAAGTAGATTTCTACAAAATCTAGTAAGCTTTGGAAAAATGGACATAACATTGTTATATCTAACGATACTATTTTTGGGAGCTATATATATATATATATATATTGTGTAATTTAGTACAGATGTCTTCATACAGTGCCCATATTGATTGTAGAATATGTAGAAAGACGACTTAAATTCATTCTTATCCTCTAAATAATTTAAATTATGATCATAATGCCTCAGAGTAGTTGGTAAAAATACGCAAGGCCAAGCTGTAGTTAGAAGCATCTTTCGATTTTTCCTTCCGCTAAATATATCCGATTTGAAATATCGGTAACATAGATGTGACGAATTTCTTATTGGTATTCCATACACGACCTCCAGTATTCCCTTCCATGATGGCCTCACTGCGTGCATGGAAATCTCTGGATTTCGGTTTGTTTTCTTCAGTCCATATTCACAATCAGGGACACAACAGGATCTAATATAAGACATCGTCCTATATTATTTGTAGGTTGACATCAATATCAATTTTTTATTTGACATTCTTCTTTTTTTGTAAAGAATAAAAGAGAACGGCGTCAAATCAAAATCAAGTTTGATTCAGTTATTCCTTTATAAATTGATTTCATACAAAGCTAACTTAACATACCAGGCCTCCCGCTTAAGGCCCATTAGTGTAATGCAAACTAAAGAGTATTTTAGATAAATTAGGATTTTCTAAAATGTCCAAAATGTAGTTCCGGCAAATTTTATTCAATTTTGGATATATCAAGGTGTGAAAAAAATACAAAACCAAAAGTACCAATATGCCATACCATGTATATACAGTATTCCCCGCTTAATTACCTTCCACTGTTAATTAATCCAGTTTCAGAATACCCAGTTATTTTCAGTACAATCCCTCACAAAATTGCACGTTTAATTACCCCCCTTTTAATTACTCATTTCATTTATTTGCCAGTAAATAACCTACCATAAAGTAACCGTACTTTTAAATCTATCCCATGTAATTACCCAATGTATTTTTTTAAATTTGGCAACTTCACTTAAAATGGCTTACATTTGCTAGTGCACTTGCCACACATGTGCACATAAAATCTATTGTTTTGAAAGTTTTCGTGAAATGTCTCCCAGAAATACATCTTTGTCTATCAAACAAAAGCTCCAGGTTATATCTCAAGCAAAAAATTATTAGAAATGCCTTAAATTATTGTTTAATTATCGTGCTCCACGGATAGTTACCTTAGCGAGGTACTTAGCCAGTATTCCCCGCTTAATTACCTTCCACTGTTAATTAATCCAGTTTCAGAATACCCAGTTATTTTCAGTACAATCCCTCACAAAATTGCACGTTTAATTACCCCCCTTTTAATTACCCATTTCATTTATTTGCCAGTAAATAACCTACCATAAAGTAACCGTACTTTTAAATCTATCCCATGTAATTACCCAATGTATTTTTTTAAATTTGGCAACTTCACTTAAAATGGCTTACATTTGCTAGTGCACTTGCCACACATGTGCACATAAAATCTATTGTTTTGAAAGTTTTCGTGAAATTTCTCCCAGAAATACATCTTTGTCTATCAAACAAAAGCTCCAGGTTATATCTCAAGCAAAAAATTATTAGAAATGCCTTAAATTATTGTTTAATTATCGTGCTCCACGGATAGTTACCTTAGCGAGGTACTTAGCCAGTGTCCACTGATATTTACCCTTGCTGGGTAATTAACCGGGGTCCACGGATAATTACCCTAGAGAGGTAATTAACCGTGCACGCTTAATTACCTTCCACGGATAATTATTCAAAAACGAATTTCTTATTGGTATTCCATACACGACCTCCAGTATTCCCTTCCATGAAGGCCTCACTGCGTGCATGGAAATCTCTGGATTTCGGTTTGTTTTCTTCAGTCCATATTCACAATCAGGGACACAACAGGATCTAATATAAGACATCGTCCTATATTATTTGTAGGTTGACATCAATATCAATTTTTTATTTGACATTCTTCTTTTTTTGTAAAGAATAAAAGAGAACGGCGTCAAATCAAAATCAAGTTTGATTCAGTTATTCCTTTATAAATTGATTTCATACAAAGCTAACTTAACATACCATGCCTCCCGCTTAAGGCCCATTAGTGTAATGCAAACTAAAGAGTATTTTAGATAAATTAGGATTTTCTAAAATGTCCAAAATGTAGTTCCGGCAAATTTTATTCAATTTTGGATATATCAAGGTGTGAAAAAATACAAAACCAAAAGTACCAATATGCCATACCATGTATATACAGTATTCCCCGCTTAATTACCTTCCACTGTTAATTAATCCAGTTTCAGAATACCCAGTTATTTTCAGTACAATCCCTCACAAAATTGCACGTTTAATTACCCCCCTTTTAATTACCCATTTCAATTATTTGCCAGTAAATAACCTACCATAAAGTAACCGTACTTTTAAATCTATCCCATGTAATTACCCAATGTATTTTTTTAAATTTGGCAACTTCACTTAAAATGGGTTACATTTGCTAGTGCACTTGCCACACATACATCTTTGTCTATCAAACAAAAGCTCCAGGTTATATCTCAAGCAAAAAATTATTAGAAATGCCTTAAATTATTGTTTAATTATCGTGCTCCACGGATAGTTACCTTAGCGAGGTACTTAGCCAGTATTCCCCGCTTAATTACCTTCCACTGTTAATTAATCCAGTTTCAGAATACCCAGTTATTTTCAGTACAATCCCTCACAAAATTGCACGTTTAATTACCCCCCTTTTAATTACCCATTTCATTTATTTGCCAGTAAATAACCTACCATAAAGTAACCGTACTTTTAAATCTATCCCATGTAATTACCCAATGTATTTTTTTAAATTTGGCAACTTCACTTAAAATGGCTTACATTTGCTAGTGCACTTGCCACACATGTGCACATAAAATCTATTGTTTTGAAAGTTTTCGTGAAATGTCTCCCAGAAATACATCTTTGTCTATCAAACAAAAGCTCCAGGTTATATCTCAAGCAAAAAATTATTAGAAATGCCTTAAATTATTGTTTAATTATCGTGCTCCACGGATAGTTACCTTAGCGAGGTACTTAGCCAGTGTCCACTGATATTTACCCTTGCTGGGTAATTAACCGGGGTCCACGGATAATTACCCTAGAGAGGTAATTAACCGTGCGCGCTTAATTACCTTCCACGGATAATTATTCAAAAATCTTAAAATTTTCACTGAGGTAATTAAGCGGGATTTAAGATTTATTTATATTGCCACAGAACCTTTCATATCTTTGAATCTGACCTCCTTATTGCTATTTTCATATTTTCATAGAAATATTTTTAAATAGTGATTTCATAAGCGATGTTAAGCACGATTCTTTTAAAATTACTTGCAAAGTACATTCAATAAGCATGGATTTTTTTGAAACCCCCCAAAATTCACAATTTCAAAAAATTTAATTTTGTGGTTTGATTTAATTCGAACATACACTAATTCAAGAATGTCTCTATAAGAATTCAAGTGAAAATCTCAACAACTCTTGAAGATATATCCGATTTATTGTGGTAAACTTTAAAAGCATTTTTCTCCAAACAGCGTTTTTGAGAATGGCGGGCACGATAATTCAAAAACTAATAATCCAATCGATTCCAGATTTTGGGGCGTTTCTCTGTGAGTGTATAAACTAGGATAAAGCCGATCGGTTAATATCTTCCTTATTTTTTAAGCATTGGTTTTGATTTACCAGCCATTTGAAAATCGTGAAAAATTGGTCCCTTAAAAAAACAATAATTTTTATATGAACATTTTAAAATATACATATTTGATTTATTGACTTATATATTTTTAATTGTATACTCCAAAGAAATCGTGGCTTCATATACCTCAGATGTAGTGTCTACAAACGAACAACAACAATAAAAGCAGTAAAATATAATGAATTTTAATTCTTTAATTACACTGTTCTGTTTTGTCCCAGTGATCAATGCTTTTGACTTTATTAACTATATGACGATATTTAAAATGTTATCTATTTAAACAATTCTGCGCATTCGTTAGAGAAAAATTCACGAAGACTAACGACATACAAATAGCAGCACGACGCCTTCCTTTCGTTTAGGGTGGGGTCTGCGCTGTCAAATAAATTCCAATGCCGGGAACTTAGAAATCCCAGTTCTTTATTTATTTTTGTTAATATAATAATATAACTATACATACTATATAAAATAAAGTTATATTAAAATAATAATAATACATTTTAACAAATAACTGAAGATCACAACAGGGGTCAATAAAAAAGTATTATTTCTACACAAATCCATGATGCAATAATAAGGTGATGTATCAAAACAAAAACCTTTCTTTTTGTCTCGATTATCTGTCAAAATTTTCAATATAATGTTTCAAATGGTTGGCAACACTGCACATCGAATTCAAGTAGTAATTACCAACTTTGACAGTTAATCAAGACATCAGCTGCGCTAAATGGACTACCTATTCATTGTGCCATGCACAAATCTAAATTAAACATTCCGACCGCTTTGAAACATCAAGGTTTGTTTCAAAGCAATAGGTACAATAGGAGTATATATTTTTAAGTAATAGGTACCATATCTGTATAGTGCAGTGTGAGCAATTCGAGCAAAATGTAGGGAGTGGAAATGCAGATGAATCTGCAGTAACAGATTCGGGATCCAACTCCGCTACATAATTTGTAATATAAGGCCGCAGATGGATCTACAGTAACAGATTCGGGCCCTACGTAAGCCATATTTACGAAATAGCTTATTATAAGTCACAGATAAACCTGCAGTTACAGATTCGGGCTTCAATCGAGTTTTTAGTAATGAACGACATATAATAGTATGAATCCGCAAATGAATCTGCAGTTACAGATTCGGACTTCAATTGAGCGATTATTTTCCCGAAACTATATTCGAGGGTTGAGCGAAATGCGATTTCTTTGCATTTGTCGCGAGACCTATTTTTTGTGAAGGTCGCTTTGCAACATTATTTTCCAATAAATTTTTATTAATAAATGTTATCAATTTTTTCTTTGACATTTTTTGTAACGATTTTAAAGAAACAAAATCCAATTGTCGATTTTGGACTCCAACCGATGTGGAGGATACACATTTCGAGGGACGAAAAACAGGGGTTGAAGCTGACCGTAGGGAATGGGTGTACGAATAGCGCAGTTTGCGGTGAAAGTAAAAGAAATGAAAACACAGAGGAGGTTTTCTTAGTAATATATTCAATGTTCATTTGGTGAGTTGAGTAGTGGTAAATAATATTACCTTTTGGCAACGATATGCCTGTGGGCAACAACGCTTTAAGGAGGCGGCAAAACAATTGACGAATAATTAGTTTATACACAACGCTCGTTCGTCCTATACTGGAATACTCTTCGATCATATGGGATCGTATATATATTACACACAGTGATCGCATCGAGTCCGTTCAAAAGCAATTTCTACCTTTCTGTTTACGGAACTTATACTTTTCGATTCATAATCTTCCATCATATACAGATAGAATTTCCCTCATCAAGCTGCCAACTTTAAAAAACCGAAGGAAAATGTTGAATGCATTAATCAATATTTGCTTCAATATTCTCCAAAGAGCTACTCGCAATTATGTACCACTAGCTATTCGATTTTTCTATGAATCGTGAAACATTGAAAAGTAAAATTCTAATATATTTAAATTCATGATACTAAGTACAACACTTTGTATTATATATGGTCTGTTCCCGTACTACTAGTTTTTACTACGATAACGAATTTGTCCATAGACTAATAAATAAATTCCCTACTGGATTTGGGAAGAAATCATAACCTTTCATTCATTTTTCGCGTTTTTAGTTTTGTGTTGAAAATATGTCAAATAAACACAAACACTTGTTGCGTATATTTATTTTATTTTTGGCAGAAGGGGCCACACGTGCATAGTTTTTTTTTTTTTTTTTTTTTTTTTGTTATTCACCTCAAGCTGCCCTACCTAGTATTATTGTACCATGGTTCCATAGGCCATGGTAGCGGCCATATGACATTCATGGCTTTTTTCAAACCGACATTCAAATGTATAAATTGTGCTAAAAAGACACCATAAAAACGAAATATATTAATAAAAATGGATGACAAAAAATTGGGTTGCATTTTTAATAATTGCGTTGTAAGATGGCGAAAAGAAAGTTATTAAAATAACGAAATGGGTGAAGAAATTCGATACTCTGAGCCCATGGACTTTAAAAAACTATTTCAGAATGTCCAGATGTTTAAGATTGCTTTATTTTTTGAGTTCCCTTCTGTAGGATGAACGTATGTTGTTTATTTTGTTTTTCACGTCGTCCACAGTACAATTTATTTTATAATTTTTCATTATATGTAGCAGCTCTCCATACCAAGATCTATTAATAAGGTCATCAAGATAGCAATCGAAATCGGAAAACAGCTGTTTTTCCTCAAGTCTAATGTCAAAAATTTCGACTTTGTTTACGTTTTCATAACGGAAGTCAATTCACAATAATGCATTTTGACAGAAAACTTGAGAGGTATCGATAATCAGCTGGTCTCCCTTGGTGACCTTATTTATAGGCCATGCTCCATACGATTTAATTTTAATGTCGAATGTCCGACTGCCATTTTTTCTGTTCACATTATCGAACCAAGAAACATCCAACATCTGACTGTCACGCAACCATAAAAATTTTTGTGGTTGCCTGATGACTGAGAGAAATTAACAGCCACACTGGCAAGCATACCGATATTTCAGCAAAAGTACATTTACATATAGGATTTTAAATCGACTCGATTAACGAAATCCAGAAATACACCCTAATTGTTTACACATACCCTTAATCATGATCTAAATGCCGATCAGCTGATGTTTGTTAGTATACATACAAAATTATTAATTTGCACCAAAAATATTTGTTTGCAATTTGAAAAAGAATAGAAGAATTACCACAATGGAAATGTTTTTGCAATACTGTGATCGTTTGGAAAATAAAAAAAAAAAACCTAAAACACAAAAATTCTATAATTAATTTTTATTTTCCTTTGATCTGTCATTTTTGTATTTGTCAGCCGTTAAATTTAAAAACAAACGGCATGTACAAACAGTTGCAAATTTTGGTACATTGTGAGAGAGTTGTATTTTTTCGTACAAAACCCGCGTTGCATCTCAGTAGTATCATGATTTCCACCATGATTTAAAATAAATCCTGCTGCACGATGATTTAAATTTGTGTGGTAAATCATGGTAAATTTAGCCTGATTAAAAGCAAATTTACATATAACATTTAATCACGATTAAAGGATGAATCAGGGTTTATTTTCTTAATCACGCTGAATTTACCATGATTTATCATACAAATTTAAATCATCGTGCAGCAGGTTTCATTTTAAATCATGATAAATTTAAATTTATTATTTGACATTGTATTCAAAACAATATATGTATTTTGATTTGATGGAACAAGCCACCTTGAGAAAAAATTGTAATCAGTTGGTAGCTGTGCCCTACCTTGTAATAATTATACCAAGGGTACATTCATGACACAATGAATAGGTAGTCCATTTAACGCAGCTGATGTCTTGATTAACTGTCAAAGTGGGTAATTTCTACTTGAATTCGATGTGCAGTGTTGCCAACCATTTGAAATATTATATGGACAAATTTGACATATAATCGAGACAAAAAGAAAGATTTTTGTTTTGATACATCACCTTATTATTGCATCAAGGGTACATTCATGCAGATGTCTACTTGCCACAAGTAAAATTGGGGCTATTATATCTATTATATGGAAATCATTCAGAACCTATACAAATCATCGATTTTAAAACAGCGTAAATTAAAATTAAAGAAGGCGCCCGAACCTGATAAGTGCAATCAATTTAATATAATATTGTTACGTTCTTGGGTTTTACTAAATCCCGTGTAGACGTTGTTTTATTTCCCGATACAATTCGTACCAAATAAAACGCAGGTTCTTTCGGATTACGATTATTACAATGATTTTATTCACACAACTTTACTTTGCACTTTACTTTACTCGACGGTTTCAATTCGCGATCTGATTCACAACTGACTAACTGCCTTTCCATTTCCTCTATTTATATGAGCCCTGCCTGTCGCTACAGAAGTTTCTAGACGATCTGGTAACACCTAGATCACGAACAATCTACCAATGCAACAAACACACATACAAACTTACATTGAGTAAACAATAACAACAACACATACAAACTTACATTGAGTAAACAATAACAACAACACATATACAGGTGAGGGGGTAACAAAGAAAGAGGAATTAAGCGATCATCAATGATGACGTTTAACAAGAATTGTACGTCAACAAAAAAAAAATAGACAATGAAAGAGGAAATGGAAGGATGTAGAAAAATCTATACAGTAGTTGTTGTTGTGAAGTTATTCAAATAAACTGCGTAGTAGAAATTTACGTTACAATTCAAATTCTTAAATTAACGGAATTCATCTAAAGTAGCTTAAATCTAAATTTATATTCGTAACATTGCCCCCCGCTTAAGCCTGTTCGTCCCGAATAGGCACAGTTCCCGTTCCGTAGGGGGTCAGCCGCTCCAAATGTACAACTTTCATCTTCGACCTGGGACTGTCGCTCCTCTGGATGCGATAAACGACGTCATTTATTTTCGTGACAATCTTGTAGGGTCCTTCCCAGTGCGTTTGCAATTTGGGGCATAGTCCTTTCTTCCGTTGTGGGTTGAACAATAGTACCAGTTGCCCTTCTTGAAACCCATCGGTATTTGCCGCTCGATCGTACCTTGCCTTCATGCGGTTGCTAACCATTTTTATTCGATGGCGAACTGCATCGTGGATTTTACTAAAAGAGTTCTGACTGTCTTCTTCTTGGTTCACATCGTCGTTTGGGGTAGCACCGAATATCAAATCGCCAGGTAGCTTTAATTCATTTCCGAACAGAACTTTGGCTGGGGTCCGGGATGTGGAATCATGAATGGCCGATCTATAAGCCAGTAAAAACTTTGGAATATGCTCATCCCAGTCTCGTTGGCCACTGTCCACCACTTTCCGGAGATGTTCTCCACAATCAGATGGCATGGTGGAAAGATTCACCGTTACCGTCCTCACTTTCCCATTTGCGATATAGGCAACCATCTATTATAAGTAGACTGTCCCACTGGGCCCAATAGGATTTTAAAAGAGGGCTTTCGGAGGTAATTTCTTTGCGACTAGGTCGCTTGCCCGTTTCTATGGCCGAAATTACTTTGCCCAGAATGGGATCTCTTCGTTGTTCCGTCGACCAATCTTCACCCGACTCAAACTGCAATAGTCGGACATCAACGATATTCTCTTTATTCTCAGCCTTTGAGCAGTGCTTGCATTCTACTTTGCATGGCCGACGAGACAGGGCATCAGCATTACCGTGTTTTCCGCCTTTTCTGTGCTCGATTCTGAAGTCATAACTCTGGAGCCTCTCGATCCAACGGGCTAGTTGACCTTCCGGATTCTTAAACTGCAGCAACCATTGGAGAGCAGCGTGGTCGGTCCTCAGCAGGAAATGCTGGCCATATAGGTATTTGTGGAAGTGTTTAACGCACTCAAGGACAGCAAGCAGCTCTCTCCTCGTCACACAGTAATTCCTCTCAGGTTTCGACAATGTCCGGCTGTAGTACCCGATGACTTTTTCCTGTCCGTCGATTTCCTGGGAAAGGACGCCACCAATGCCGCACGCACTTGCGTCTGTGTCCAGAGCAAACTTTCCGCCAGGTATAGGGTATGCCAAAATGGGGGCTCTGCATAGCATGTCTTTGAGTTTACCGAACGCCTCTTCTTGGTCGTTGCCCCACTGAAACCTCTGGCCTTTTTGCGTCAAGCGGTGTAGACAGGCGGCGATGTTGGCAAAATTTGGGACAAATCGACGGTAGTAGGTGCAGAGACCCAGAAAGCTTCGCAGCTCATGGAGATTTCGGGGCTGCGGCCAATCTCTGACAGCTTGAATTTTCTTTGTTTACGTTTTCATAATGGAAGTCAATTCACAATAATGCATTTTGACAGAAAACTTGAGAGGTATCGATAATCAGCTGGTCTCCCTTGGTGACCTTATTTATAGGCCATGCTCCATACGATTTAATTTTAATGTCGAATGTTCGACTGCCATTTTTTCTGTTCACATTATCGAACCAAGAAACATCCAACATCTGACTGTCACGCAACCATAAAAATTTTTGTGGTTGCCTGATGACTGAGAGAAATTAACAGCCACACTGGCAAGCATACCGATATTTCAGCAAAAGTACATTTACATATAGGATTTTAAATCGACTCGATTAACGAAATCCAGAAATACACCCTAATTGTTTACACATACCCTTAATCATGATCTAAATGCCGATCAGCTGATGTTTGTTAGTATACATACAAAATTATTAATTTGCACCAAAAATATTTGTTTGCAATTTGAAAAAGAATAGAAGAATTACCACAATGGAAATGTTTTTGCAATACTGTGATCGTTTGGAAAGTAAAAAAAAAACCTAAAACACAAAAATTCTATAATTAATTTTTATTTTCCTTTGATCTGTCATTTTTGTATTTGTCAGCCGTTAAATTTAAAAACAAACGGCATGTACAAACAGTTGCAAATTTTGGTACATTGTGAGAGAGTTGTATTTTTTCGTACAAAACCCGCGTTGCATCTCAGTAGTATCATGATTTCCACCATGATTTAAAATAAATCCTGCTGCACGATGATTTAAATTTGTGTGGTAAATCATGGTAAATTTAGCCTGATTAAAAGCAAATTTACATATAACATTTAATCACGATTAAAGGATGAATCAGGGTTTATTTTCTTAATCACGCTGAATTTACCATGATTTATCATACAAATTTAAATCATCGTGCAGCAGGTTTCATTTTAAATCATGATCGAAATCATGATAAATTTAAATTTATTATTTGACATTGACATTAAATTTATTATTTGACAAAACAATATATGTATTTTGATTTGATGGAACAAGCCACCTTGAGAAAAAATTGTAATCAGTTGGTAGCTGTGCCCTACCTTGTAATAATTATACCAAGGGTACATTCATGACACAATGAATAGGTAGTCCATTTAACGCAGCTGATGTCTTGATTAACTGTCAAAGTGGGTAATTTCTACTTGAATTCGATGTGCAGTGTTGCCAACCATTTGAAATATTATATGGACAAATTTGACATATAATCGAGACAAAAAGAAAGATTTTTGTTTTGATACATCACCTTATTATTGCATCAAGGGTACATTCATGCAGATGTCTACTTGCCACAAGTAAAATTGGGGCTATTATATCTATTATATGGAAATCATTCAGAACCTATACAAATCATCGATTTTAAAACAGCGTAAATTAAAATTAAAGAAGGCGCCCGAACCTGATAAGTGCAATCAATTTAATATAATATTGTTACGTTCTTGGGTTTTACTAAATCCCGTGTAGACGTTGTTTTATTTCCCGATACAATTCGTACCAAATAAAACGCAGGTTCTTTCGGATTACGATTATTACAATGATTTTATTCACACAACTTTACTTTGCACTTTACTTTACTCGACGGTTTCAATTCGCGATCTGATTCACAACTGACTAACTGCCTTTCCATTTCCTCTATTTATATGAGCCCTGCCTGTCGCTACAGAAGTTTCTAGACGATCTGGTAACACCTAGATCACGAACAATCTACCAATGCAACAAACACACATACAAACTTACATTGAGTAAACAATAACAACAACACATACAAACTTACATTGAGTAAACAATAACAACAACACATATACAGGTGAGGGGGTAACAAAGAAAGAGGAATTAAGCGATCATCAATGATGACGTTTAACAAGAATTGTACGTCAACAAAAAAAAATAGACAATGAAAGAGGAAATGGAAGGATGTAGAAAAATCTATACAGTAGTTGTTGTTGTGAAGTTATTCAAATAAACTGCGTAGTAGAAATTTACGTTACAATTCAAATTCTTAAATTAACGGAATTCATCTAAAGTAGCTTAAATCTAAATTTATATTCGTAACATTGCCCCCCGCTTAAGCCTGTTCGTCCCGAATAGGCACAGTTCCCGTTCCGTAGGGGGTCAGCCGCTCCAAATGTACAACTTTCATCTTCGACCTGGGACTGTCGCTCCTCTGGATGCGATAAACGACGTCATTTATTTTCGTGACAATCTTGTAGGGTCCTTCCCAGTGCGTTTGCAATTTGGGGCATAGTCCTTTCTTCCGTTGTGGGTTGAACAATAGTACCAGTTGCCCTTCTTGAAACCCATCGGTATTTGCCGCTCGATCGTACCTTGCCTTCATGCGGTTGCTAACCATTTTTATTCGATGGCGAACTGCATCGTGGATTTTACTAAAAGAGTTCTGACTGTCTTCTTCTTGGTTCACATCGTCGTTTGGGGTAGCACCGAATATCAAATCGCCAGGTAGCTTTAATTCATTTCCGAACAGAACTTTGGCTGGGGTCCGGGATGTGGAATCATGAATGGCCGATCTATAAGCCAGTAAAAACTTTGGAATATGCTCATCCCAGTCTCGTTGGCCACTGTCCACCACTTTCCGTAGATGTTCTTCAAGGGTGCGATTGAATCTTTCCACCATGCCATCTGATTGTGGATGTAGAGGCGTCGTTCTGGTTTTCTTGATTCCGTAGGAGTCACACATTTCCTTGAAGATCGCTGATTCAAAATTCCTACCTTGATCGGAATGAACCTCAGATGGAACACCATAGCGACAAATCCAATTTTTGCTGAACACATCCACAATTGTCCTGGCTTCTTGATTTGGGATAGCATAAACCTCTGGCCATTTACTGAAGTAATCCATGACCACTAAGACATACCGGTTCCCAGAGTCGCTTGTGGGGAACGGTCCAGCTACATCCATTGCGATTCTTTCAAAAGGGGCTCCTGAATTATACTGCTGCATGTAGCCTCGACTCTTCCGTGTTGGACCTTTAGCTCTTATGCACCTTTCACAATTGGCGATCCAGTCGGCAATGGATTTTTGACAGCCGACCCAGTAGAATCTCTGCTTTACCTTTTCAGCGGTCTTTGCTATGCCAAGATGTCCTCCACTTGGCCCATCGTGAAACTCCGACAAGACATCTCTTATTTTGGAGTCTGGGACGACGATCAAGTTCCGGTGAGATTTACCGTCCTCACTTTCCCATTTGCGATATAGGCAACCATCTATTATAAGTAGACTGTCCCACTGGGCCCAATAGGATTTTAAAAGAGGGCTTTCGGAGGTAATTTCTTTGCGACTAGGTCGCTTGCCCGTTTCTATGGCCGAAATTACTTTGCCCAGAATGGGATCTCTTCGTTGTTCCGTCGACCAATCTTCACCCGACTCAAACTGCAATAGTCGGACATCAACGATATTCTCTTTATTCTCAGCCTTTGAGCAGTGCTTGCATTCTACTTTGCATGGCCGACGAGACAGGGCATCAGCATTACCGTGTTTTCCGCCTTTTCTGTGCTCGATTCTGAAGTCATAACTCTGGAGCCTCTCGATCCAACGGGCTAGTTGACCTTCCGGATTCTTAAACTGCAGCAACCATTGGAGAGCAGCGTGGTCGGTCCTCAGCAGGAAATGCTGGCCATATAGGTATTTGTGGAAGTGTTTAACGCACTCAAGGACAGCAAGCAGCTCTCTCCTCGTCACACAGTAATTCCTCTCAGGTTTCGACAATGTCCGGCTGTAGTACCCGATGACTTTTTCCTGTCCGTCGATTTCCTGGGAAAGGACGCCACCAATGCCGCACGCACTTGCGTCTGTGTCCAGAGCAAACTTTCCGCCAGGTATAGGGTATGCCAAAATGGGGGCTCTGCATAGCATGTCTTTGAGTTTACCGAACGCCTCTTCTTGGTCGTTGCCCCACTGAAACCTCTGGCCTTTTTGCGTCAAGCGGTGTAGACAGGCGGCGATGTTGGCAAAATTTGGGACAAATCGACGGTAGTAGGTGCAGAGACCCAGAAAGCTTCGCAGCTCATGGAGATTTCGGGGCTGCGGCCAATCTCTGACGGCTTGAATTTTCTCCTTATCCGTCGATATGCCCTCCGGCGTCACGTGGTGCCCCAGGAACTTCACCTCTCGTTGGAAGAGACTGCACTTCTTTGGGTTCAGCTTGAGGCCTGAAGACGAAAGCTGCTGTAGAACATCCTTTCAGTTCTTGATGTGTTCGTCGAAGTTGCGTCCCATGACTATGATGTCATCCAGGTATATGAGGCACGACTTCCACTGCAGCCCTTTTAACACACGCTCCATCAGCCTTTCAAATGTAGCCGGGGCGTTGCAGAGTCCGAATGGCATGACATTGAACTGCCAGAGACCCCCATTAACGCCAAACGCTGTTTTCTCTTTATCTTTCTCGGCGATCTCTACTTGCCAGTACCCACTCTGCAGGTCGAGGGTGGAGAACCATGACGTCCCGGCTAATGTGTCCAATGTGTCGTCGATTCTTGGGAGCGGATAGCTGTCTTTCTTGGTGACATCATTCAACTTTCGGTAGTCCACACAAAATCGGGTGCTTCCGTCTTTCTTCTTGACCAAGACCACTGGGGAGCACCATGGACTTGACGATGGTTCTATTACACCACTCTTTTCCATTTCACTTATCAGCTTCTGGACCTCGTCTCTTTTTGCCAGAGGAACACTTCTTGGAGGCTGCTTAATGGGTCTCGCGTCAGCTGTATGGATTTCATGCTTCACCACTGATGTTCTTCCCTGGTGCTCTTTTGTCAACGCGAAGGTAGAGGCATATTTCCATAATAGCTGCTTAGCCTTGTTCCTCTCGGAAGGTGATAATTGGTGTGTCCACTCTTTTATGTAGCCGTCGAGGTGCTTCTTCTCCATGGCTGCTTGCTTTTCGGTGCTAGTTTCCAAATTAACTACAGCTTCAGCTGGTGTGCATTGTCCAACATCGGAAAATTGGCAAATTTGCTCTTGCTTGTTCGACAGGTTCAAAACTCTAACAGGAATTAATCCGTCCTTGTTGCTTTTCACCAGGGCATTCGCTATTAGGATGTTACTGTTTCGGTTTTCTGCTGGTTCCACCACCCACAACTTCTCGGCTCCACAATCTCCATTCATTGGTACCCATATTATTGCTTCGGCACAGGGCGGTATGATCTCTGGATGGTCCGTAGTCAGACGTCTAATGGGTGTACTTTCATCGTAGCCCACGTTTAACGGAATTTCGACGTTAGACCAGGTCATCACACGCTCTTTCATATCCAGATTGATACCAAAGGTAATCATAAAATCTGCGCCTATTATCACTTCGTCTATGATATCAGCAACTATAAACTCGTAATTCTCCGATTTATTGGCAATAGTTACTCTCAGGGTAATCTTGCCGTGTACTGCCGCGGGCTCCCCCGTTGCTGTGCGCAGTCTGACTCCATTAATTTGCGTTACTTTTCCCTTTACCAGATCTGATCTTATGATGGACTTAGATGCGCCAGTATCTAACGTCAGAACTCGCTTATCACCATTAATGTACCCAGTTGTTGTTAGGTTGTGACTTTTCTGTTGTACTATTGCTATGGAGATTGTGGGGCCATCGTCGATGGGAGCCAGTTCATGCCCCGCTGGACTGGCTCGATTTAGTTTAACGGTGACTCATTGGTGGACTGTTGAGCCATTCGTCTACCATCTTTCGTTGGAGGTGGTGACGATGACCTGGATCGTTTGCGCTTAGCTCTGCATTCGCGCGCAATATGACCTGCTTTATCGCAGTTGTAACATCTAACCCTGGGCTTAGTCATCCCTACTAACTTTGTTCGAGTTAACAAGAGATTTGGGTTCGCAACCTTCGGTCTCCAGTTGGCGAATCTTGTGGGTCTGGGGCTTAACAATTATTCTTGCCGTCTCTTGGGCAAGGGCAAATGACGCTTTTGGTGACGCAAATGTTGCACATTTAATCTCAGGGTCACGTATGCCATTCACAAAGGTTTCGATTTTAATACGGTCCACCAATGGGTGATTCTCTCCTGGATACGCCATTAGCACCAAACGTTCCACCTCAGCTGCAAAGTCTTGCAACGTCTCGTTTGCCCTCTGCACTCTTCCCCTTAATTCCATAAGGTAGATGTTTTGTTTATGTTCGCCACCGTACTTACGTTCCAGTGCAGCAATAACATCTTCATAGTTGTTCCTAGAAGCGACAGGAATGCTCTGTATAACATCAGCAGCACTGCCCTTCAATGCCAGAAGTAGTGCAACCGCTTTGTCGCTGTCGTTCCACGAATTTCTAGAAGCCACTGTCTCGAACTGTAACTTGAAAACATTGAATGACGTAGAGCCGTCGAATACAGGAGGTTTGATTTTTAGTGTGGTATCAGGAACTCGCACCGGACCACCCTTAATTTCCAGTTCCGACATTTTCTTCTCCAGATTAGTAAACCTGTGGTCGTGGACCAGAAATTTCTCATCCACAGACAGAATCTTCTCGTCAACCGACTGCACTTTCTTATCCAACTCTTTAATCTGGACCTCCACGGTTTCCACTCTCCTTCCAATAACTTCTGTAATGCTCTCGAGTTTCTCGTTCATTATTCTCGAATTTTCATCTAACTTTCTGGCATTCTCTTCGAACATTCGTCTCGTGTTTTCTTCTAACTTTCTGGAATTCTCTTCGCTCCTTCTGGAATTTTCCTCAAACATTTTAGCCAGCATGTCTCTGAGATCGTCAACCCTGGCAGCTACTGACGAGATTTCCCCACCGTTGGATTCGCCCATTTCCGATAAATCCACTTCATCCTTACTGTCAAACTCATATGTATCGATGTTCATACCACGGCGTTCGAACTCATCCAACAGACGTTTTTGTAGCTCAGCTTTGTTGCCAGTAGAGGACAATTCCAATTTATTGAGCTCCTTCTTCAAGTCTTCCACTCGTAGATCCTTAAACTTCATCGTAGTATTATCGTAATCTCACTTCCGACACCAATTGTTACGTTCTTGGGTTTTACTAAATCCCGTGTAGACGTTGTTTTATTTCCCGATACAATTCGTACCAAATAAAACGCAGGTTCTTTCGGATTACGATTATTACAATGATTTTATTCACACAACTTTACTTTGCACTTTACTTTACTCGACGGTTTCAATTCGCGATCTGATTCACAACTGACTAACTGCCTTTCCATTTCCTCTATTTATATGAGCCCTGTCTGTCGCTACAGAAGTTTCTAGACGATCTGGTAACACCTAGATCACGAACAATCTACCAATGCAACAAACACACATACAAACTTACATTGAGTAAACAATAACAACAACACATACAAACTTACATTGAGTAAACAATAACAACAACACATATACAGGTGAGGGGGTAACAAAGAAAGAGGAATTAAGCGATCATCAATGATGACGTTTAACAAGAATTGTACGTCAACAAAAAAAATAGACAATGAAAGAGGAAATGGAAGGATGTAGAAAAATCTATACAGTAGTTGTTGTTGTGAAGTTATTCAAATAAACTGCGTAGTAGAAATTTACGTTACAATTCAAATTCTTAAATTAACGGAATTCATCTAAAGTAACTTAAATCTAAATTTATATTCGTAACAATATATTAAAAATATCTATATGTGTGATTTTATGTAAGTCTTGATTTAGATTAGGCGAGTTTACTTGCGGCAAGTCTTTGTTTGTAGGAGAGAGGGGCAAGGGGAATAGAAATGGAAAAAAATTGCTCGTACCGACAATTTTCTGGCAATTCGTTTTGTGTGTTTCGTATTTGTTGACATTTTATATTTATTTAAATGTGAAAAAACTATTGACATCAAATGAAAAAAGAAATATTTTCGAAACCGAATTGCCTTGTATAGACGCATGGAGCAAGTTCAAAAGAGAACGACAAAAATTGCCGCAAGTAAACTCGTCTAATCTAAATCAAGACTAATGTAATTATGTTCCCCTACTGAACAATTTCAAACTTAGTTTACTACTTATTATACTATTTAATTAAATCATTTTAGTTAAATCCAGTACGGTGTAAACGAGAACGTAAATTCTCTTATTTTATAGTCCATAGAACAATAAGTTATCATGTTATAGTGAATAACAAAACGAAGTGTCATTCAATGAACTAGTTCGTTCCGGAACTGCAAACAGCTGATCAACTGTTCAAATTGTGATCAGCTGTTGGTTGGTCCTCCTCTCGTTTGTTTTGATTCTCATTCGTAAACACGAGGTTTGTCCTCGATCAGCTGTTTGATCCCCTTAACAGCTGATATTGTTGTCGAGTCGAGCAAGCCTAATCGGTCGATTTGTTTTGATTCCCCTATTCGGCCCGATTTTCGACCTTAGAGACACTGATCCTAATCGGTGTTTATTTTGATTCTGGCTTTTATCAGCTACGTTTTGACTCAATTTCGTCAAATTCCACAACGCCGTTAAAACTTTAGAAACGGCATTGTACTTTTTAACTACCCTTGCTGGCTGGACTGAACACAAGGGACAACAGTCAATGGCCAGTGGAACAAGATGACAGTGACCATGATTATCAGAAGAACGTTAACCACATGCACCAGACTATGTGCCAAACAGATTCCCAAAAATTTAAAGGGTCGAAGTAAGAGTTCACAGGAATGGCTTACCCGGCAATTGGCCGATCCTTATGTGGAAAAGGCTAAAATGATGAATTATCGTTGCCGCAGTGCTTTCAAGCTGTTGGAAATCGACGAAAAATACAATATTATAAAACCAGGCGATTGTGTAATAGATTGTGGTGCCGCACCAGGTAGCTGGACGCAAGTAGCAGTAGAAAAATGTAATGCGAATGGGCGCATGGAGAAGAAACCAAAGGGTGCTGTTTTCAGTATGGATTTACTGCATTTTCACAGTGTTCCGGTATGTAATAGATACCTATAGAATAATGATTTTTTGAATTAATTCAATTCGATTTCGGTAGGGAGCTACAATATTTGGTGGAATGGATTTTACCAAAGAGGAAAGTAAACAACAACTGACAAAAGCCCTAAATGGTAGAAAAGTCAATTGTGTACTGTCCGATATGGCGCCAAATGCTACAGGTGTACGCATTTTGGATCAAGAGTCTATTGTTAATCTATGTTACGATGTCTTGCGTTTTGCTCTGATTATGTCTGCTCCTCAGGCAAATCTTGTAGTTAAAGTGTGGGATAACGGCGATGTGCCTAGAATGGAGAAAGACATTCAGCGATTCTATGAAAAAGTGAAACGTGTTAAACCCAGATCTAGTCGAGACGATTCAGCTGAGCAATTTTTTGTTGCTCGAGGCTTTAAAGGCTTAGAGAATATAATGACACAAGAAATAAAGGAAAAGTAATGAATATTACTTATTCATGTGTTATATTTATTTATAATCTAAAGTTTATTATTAAACTATATGCTTCAAATGAACATTTAGTGAATTTATTTTCTTAACCCTACGGTCAATAATCAAAAAATTATACGTAGATCAATAACCGTGGTACATTTGTACCCATCCAAAGATAGCTCTGTAATTCATTAAAAAATTCGAATATCGTGATTTTTTTTGTTCTAAATTATTCTATACGGATCTGATCTGGATGTAGGAACTCGAAATTATATATACATTAAAATAATATATATTTAAATCCATTCTTAAATGATAATCTATCTAAAACAATCATAGTAAATTCGTTATAACTTTCGAATGGGTCTCTGCAGAGGCGTTGGGGAACACCTAGACAAGTTGGGGCCATCAGGGCGACTCGTGGAAGTCAGAAACTACATTGGTTTTCCTTTGGTATAAATTATAAAAGCTTAATCCATTCGAAAGCTATAACGAATTTACTATGATTGTTTTAGATATATTATCATTTAAGCATGGATTTAAATATATATTATTGTAATATATATATATATATATATATATATAAATTTGAGATCCTACATGTATATCAGATCCATATAGATTAATTTAAAACAAAAAACCGGACGATAATCCAATATTTTAATGCATTACAACTCCATTTCCGGATGGGTACAAATGTACCACGCTTATTGATCTACGTAGGTAATAACTTCAAAAAATTGTAAAAATTATATATATGTGAAATTACCTCAAGAATGATTCCTCAATGTTTGATGCAAATAACTCCCTTATTAAAAATTGTATAACATTTTTATTCAAAAAAAGGTACAAATGTACCCGGTTATTGACCGTAGGGTTAATAATGGATTACTTATTTCGTGGTATTTGAAGGTATTTTCGGAATTATTGATACATTGTGAGAATTAAATATCCTTGATAAATATTTTGTTAACTGTCTGGATACTATAACATAAAATCGTCCGTTTATAGTGTTTTTAAATATTTGGTCCAAATGTTCTAACTGAATTGTCAGCAGTTGGGGATTTTTGATTAACAATGGGTCAAAAATGTCCTAGCAAAAAGTTCTCAGAATACGATTATTTTTGTATAACATTATCATCTTGATTTCGGAGTTCCTGTTCACATTTTACAATCGAATCGACAGCAATACTCATTGCAGATTAATTTATGGAGAAGCTTCCCAAAAAATGTCTTCTGTATAAAACGTCATTGGTCTGTTCCCGTACTGCAAGAATCTACTAGATTTTACAATAAAGGAAAATTCGTTATCGTAGTAAAAAGTGGTAGATTATTGCAGTACGGGAACAGCCCAATTGTTGTAAGTTATCAATTTTGTTCTATGCTGCTGTTCTCTCACAGCCGACTGAAGCGATAAATAAATCAATATAATAGCGAAAGGACATTTTGTTTGTATTATTCAGAATAATATACTTGAATAAAAAGTTTTACCCGATCATTTGTTTACATCTTGATACTTATATATGTATGTATATATATAACAAAACTCTTAATTTTTAAATCCACCAAATCCCTTCAAAATTAACACACATTTTTAACAATTTTTTATTTATTCCAATGTAGGTACATACACATATGCTAGTGAATATATTTCTTTTACATAAAAAATATTTACATTTTAGAAGAAAAATAAAATGAGATAAAAAAACAAAACGAGATAATAGATATTGTGTAAGTGCATATTTACATTGTATTACATACAATTTATGCAATCTTCTTGTAATGAGTTAAATGATCAATCATCCAGAATAACCATTTGGGTTGGTCGGTCGGTGCCATATGTCCTGCATTGCGTACCATGATCTCAACCAAATGTCCAGCATGTTTAACATAACCGGCAATTTCATCGTCAACACGCCATATTTCACGCTTCGCCACTTTGTACAGATCGGCGTCTTTGAATTTCAAATGATTTAAATAGTTACGAGTCAATGGATATGCCACAATGATATCCAACTGTCCGTTATAAATACAAACGGTGTAATAATTTAAAAGCTCTGCAATCCAAGGTGCTACTGTGTCCATGACATCACGTTTCAAGAACAATTCCACTTTGTTTTGGGTATCCAAATCGTGGAATGTCAAATTGCCGACATGTATGGAACGTCTTGTGGTGCTTGATTGTATAAAATCACCCATGATTTGACCGTAATTATCACCCTTTGTATGCAAATAGTTATAGTAGTAATTAAAGCCGGTCAGATTGCTGAATAACGAGCCATTGACCATATCGCCGTTCAGAAGATTATCAAAGATGTCAAAAGCACAATCCATATCGTGTTTTTCAATACATTTAACTCCAGCCGCCTCGGCATTATGGAATTCTTTCAATCCATGGTCATCGATTAAGCCAAGTTGATACAAATAATCACCATATTTGAGTTGATGAATCGGATCGGAAAGACCATTGCCAATTGCTACACCCTTCAGCGGTATGTGAACACGGGTATCAATGGAGTTTTGAACCTTATGAATGTGATAGGCCAATGCGGGTACGTATTTTCCAGCATACGATTCTCCTGTTATCCAAAATCCGGAATCTTGACTCCACTCGAATAGTTGATACAATTGTTGCATGGCTTCGTGTAGATTGTGACCGACATCTTTCTCATTTTTAGCATAACCCTCGTCACGGTCGGTAAATGAGAAACCAGTTCCCACAGGATTATCAATAAATATCAAGTTGTGGGTTCTACTCCAGGTGTAGTTCCGTTTCTGCAATTTGCCATGTTCATCAAACTCGAATGGACCATTCTCCGTGAACAGACCGAATAAGGATGAGGCACCGGGACCACCTTGAAGCCACAAAACTACAGGAGCATAAGCAGAATCATTTTCAGCTGGGAAGTACCAGAAGAACATGTTCGAGTTAAAACTGGGATTCACTGTTAAGAACCCAGCATAGCTTTCCACGCCATGATATTGGGATCCCACAACTTTGGCTTTTTCCTGTATAACTGATTTCGGTATAGATCCGTTGTTAATTAGGGGAGTTAGGAAAAGAGGTTCACCGGGATTTCCCCCGTCTACAAATTCACGAAATCTCGGATAAGGGTTAATGAAACTTTTACGATAGTGGGGGCGCTTCTGATCGATTGCATCGCATAACCCCACAGCCAACAACAACAAACCTACCAATAAATGGTGATTTGCACTTTTCATTGTGGTAGGCAGAACTGAAAAAAAAATAGAACAGAAGTAGATGCATATTTTTAAAATTTCTTGTTGTTGCGAATACAACATGCACTCAACCGGAAAAGTTCGTACTTTAAATATTCTTTTCGATTAGATAAGAAAATAAATACGCCCTTCTTCGTTCGCGAAAAAAATAACGGGTATGCACTTCGCAATATGCCGGCTTAAAATGAATAAAATGAAAATGCACAAAGAGAACGAAAGAGCGCAAAGACACAAAACATGGCCTATAAATAAGGTCACCAAGGGAGACCAGCTGATTATCGATACCTCTCAAGTTTGCTGTCAAAATGCATTATTGTGAATTGACTTCCATTATGAAAACGTAAACAAAGTCGAAATTTTTGACATTAGACTTGAGAAAAAACAGCTGTTTTCCGATTTCGATTGCTATCTTGGTGACCTTATTTATAGGCCATGACACAAAAAAGACATAAAAAAGGGATAAGTAAATCGACTTCCGACTAATCGACTTTTTTGTATTGAAATGTCAAGAACACGAACACAACACATTTATAAAAGGTCCGTTCCGGAACCTAAAAGAATCTACTCATTTTACAAGTTTTGAGTTTTGCAACCACAAAACTAGTAAAATATTGAATCAAATTTAAGAGAGCACAATACAAAATGGCGTTCTCTTTATAAACATTTTTACTTGAGAAATTTGGCCTAGTAAAAATGTTAACAGGATTTTGAAGTATTGCCATCTAATTTTGGCATATTTACTAGATTTGCGTTCCCGAACTTTTCAAATTATTTTGTACTCTGAGAGCGATTTGAAAAATTTTCCCTTTTACTAGCATTACTATTGAAAAAGTACTGGAACAGACCAATAACAAAAAAATCAAATTTTTAGTCGAATTTGCATCGGTCTACCGGTAGCAGTTGTACATTGAACCTCAGCTGGAACCCTGAGGTTCGCTAGTTTTTTCTTTTCCCGAAAGAATGATACAAGATCTATTAATAAGGATAGCAATCGAAATCGGAAAACAGGTGTTTTTTCTCAAATCTAATGTCAAAAATTTCGACTTTGTTTACGTTTTCAAAATGGAAGTCAATTCACAGTAATGCATTTTGACAGAAAACTTGAGAGGTATCGATAATCTGCTGGTGACCTTATTTATAGGCCATGGAATGATAATTCCAACCAAGGTAGACCTAAGAAGGTAGCCGCATCAGCAATTTATTATAACAAACAACTATATCAAATTAAAAATTTTTCTTGTAGTAGCTGTTTTGTCTAAACCATACACAAAAAGCTTGAAAAAAATCATGGTATAATAATAAAAGGTAACAGCAAGTGTTGTTGTACAAAAAACGATACAACAACCACATGGAAATTTGTTGTTGTAAGTTCTACTAGTGTCAACTCATTTGACAGAAAAATGTAAACAAACAAACAAGTTATCATCAAATTATTTTTATTTTGAAAATGGAATATTTTCGAATCCTCAAAAAAAAAATTGAAAAACATGAATGAAAATCTATCAAATTAATATTTCTATCGCTTCCACATCTTTCCTTTAATTCAGCCATTGCCATATATATGTGTAACACATATGACAATGCTGGGAATAGCGAGATATTCCTTCAAGAAAGATTTGCTTCCTCAAACTTTCCCAGCAGGCAGATTGAGTAAATTGAATACGGGAGCACATAAATAAAGAACAATTTCAAATTGTATGCGCTCCCAATTTTCCTGTTGGGTTATTTTTAAAAACATAATTTGTCAAATTCATATTAACACTAGTATTACGTTGGAATCAAATCAGCTGGGATTTGCTGTTACCTTTTATAATTGTACCATGGAAAAAAATGTGTAATATTTCGAAATATAAAGAAAATATTTTAACCCTTTGAGCCCCGAATTTTTTTGCGTAATAATAGATCAATTTTCTGTTCACAAAATCGCTACATCTATGCACTCGGGAGATACAGTACATTCTTTCTGAATAATAAAAGCCCAATATCAAGAAAACCAAATGCAAAATCGACGAAAAAATTTTTTTAATTCTTCTCTATATTCTGTTTTACAAGAATCGAAAAATAATTCTGACGGCAGAATTCGTACATTTCGAATACGAAGCGATTTAAATAATTTGGACTGTATACACAAATTAGTACTGTACACATTATTTGCCCTCTTCTCTATTTTAAAAAGCTCATAACTTCACCAAAAATTAGATTTTTTTAGATTTTTCTTGCGAAATGTGTCGTCCATAATCAGATCTTGACATATGAAAGCCAAAGAATATATATCTACTAGCAGCATATTAAATATAAGCTCTAAAATATTTTGTTGCCTGTGGGCAACATTGGGCCACAAAGGGTTAAAATAAGTTGTTGAAAAATATGCATTTTGCATTTAAAATTTAAGATTTGTGGGATGAATCTGTAGCAATGATATATTTTCAATTCGATATTGGGGAAAAAGCCTGATATTCCATTAATTCTCCCGATTTTTAATTAAATAGTTTAAATATGTCAAGTAAATAGAACGACTCATGGCATTTGTTGCTATTTATTCTGAGGTGTATTTTTAATTGTCGACAAAAGATATTCTACCTTATATTAATTACCATGCGTTGTAGTACAATGATTTGTCAAAAATAGTTTGCAAAAACAAACCTTGTCATAAATTTTTTTACAGAAATTCATCCAGAATTATCCACTTAATTTAAAACGGCATTTACATTAGTACTTTTTGTAGGGTTAACCTACTCCATGAGGATTTATATAACAAGTATACAATGGAATTGACAATTGAAACCCACTGGGTTAACGAAATCCGGTACAATGTAAACATACTACAAAGCGTTTTTCTTTTCTTTGGTTTAAAATTACTTCATATTTGAAATTTTTTATTAAAATCGGCTGTGCTGATGTGGCTATCTTATAAAATATACCTTGATAGCGTGGTTTTATATTTGTCGGGATCGGGATCGGTGTTGAGAGTTTCTCTCTCTCTCAGTGGTAAATTGTGAATTGTGTTGGGAAACATTACCACAGGTAGGAACAAAAAAGTACGAAAAGGTACCTAAAATTCTACTTCAAATGAAATTATCGAGAAATATTGGCCAATATTTATACCAGTTATTTGCATAAATAATATATATTATGATTTAAGCGTAAATGTATTCACGAATAATAAAAAAATCTAATTTTTGTTTTCGTACGTGTATGTCAATTCGTACCTTTTGTGAACAAAAAGTACGCTTGTTACAAAATTAAAAATAGCGCAACTCTAATTACTCTCTCAGGAGAGAGAAACTCTGAACACCGATCCCGATCCCGGTAAATATAAAACCACGCATACCGAAGTTGACATTCATTAAAAATAACATTCTGGCAACTCCATGTGAATGTCAAGCATATGCTTGTCGAAACGCAATGCAGATGTGTCAAACGACACCAGCTTTTTTCGACAGTTCTATTTTGACAATTGGAAAATGATTATTTTCTTTCTGGAAAGCTAGAAAAAATGTGCAAAAAAAGAAGTTAATTTATAAAAAAAGAAATAAATATTAATTCTCTGTTAACACCAAACAACAAGTGCTGTGCTATTTTACATGACAATAAATGTGAATAAACAAGAAAAAGAAATAAATAAAATAAATGATGAAAAGAATACTATAGAAAAAACAACGACAACAACAAATTCTAGTGGCTTATTAATGTGAATGAACGAAAACAAAATAATTTTACAACAAATCTACTCTACGCAATTCTCTTTAACATGGTAATGGCGGTGCTAATGAAGAACGGCGGCAGCGGTTCGGTTTCGGGCAATAAAAAACAAAAATCTTTTCGCAAATCGTTGCTTCTATTTCGCTGTTTTGTTTTGTTAATTGTTATTGCATCAGCCACGGCGGCCGCAACAACAACAACAGCAACAACTTCGCAAAAAGATAGTGGTGTTGTTGTAAATGATGATGATAATGATGGTGTGAATGGTGGCAATGGTCTGAGTCAAGCGAAGGTACGTACGAACATCTCTTAGTGTCTGTTGTATTTCATGCTTTTCTGTTTTTCTTACACACACATTTCTTTATCAAAAGATAACTGCCAATGGAAGAATTTCTTTTATTGACAATTTCTGGAATACCGGTATTAACAAAAGAACGTAAATAATTTTGTACTTTTTGTTGTTCTGTTTTTTTTTTCTAGGAGGGCTGTACCGATCTGGCCCGTGATGAGGAGACCTTAATGGTATTTTCAACGTTAGGGGGCGGATTGACGGCGATTGATCCGATAACCAGTGAAATACGCTGGACCATAGCGGATGGTAATTACGATAACCCATTTTTATTTATTCATGCTCACTACGACCACGACAACAACAACTAAACATACATTTTTAGTACTATTCCTATCATCAATACATCTGTTTTTTTTTTTTGTTCTTCTGCTGTTGTTTTATGGCAGTACAATATGTGTTTTTTTGTCATACATACAAACATACATATTAACGAATGAATGTGGTTGGATTGTGTATGCGAGAGAGTGTGTGTGTGTGGGTTAGACCCGCCGCACACATGTTTTTATTTACATTTTGTGTGGCTTTCCACTAGAACAGTCAGTTAGCCAGTCAAACAGTGGAACATTATAATGATACATTAATTAACCACCTTCGCTGTAGAAGGGAACTATTCTACTTACCAGATGGTAATAACTACATGTAAAGTGAAAGAAGTTTCAATATTAAGTTTGGAAAATAATGTGAATGAAGGGTGTGAAAGGGAACAATTATTTCAACACCTGAGCAGAGATGGTCCGTCAGAAGCAGTGACGTAAATGTCGGCAACCTTTGCGAAACCATTTGATTTTTGTCTTAAATACACTTTACGGACAATTTTCAGAACATTTTATGTGACTGTCATAAGTAGGAAAATGAGACTATATGCTGTAAAAATTCCAAACGTGTCGGAGTGGTATTCTTAAACATGGTTATGATCAATATCAAATTTCAAAATGGTTTAATACAGTCAAAGCACCGTATAATTAATGATATACTGTCAGGCCCATTTGTTATAGCGAAAAATTCATTATATCGCGAAGTTTTTTTATGTGCAATTTTATTTAAAAATAGAAAATTTAATTTTAAATATATTAATTAATGTAATAATAGCTTGTTTAGATATTTTTTTATAAGGCTAGCCCATTATTTTTTGCGCCGTTCGTTATACCCACTCAGTATAAATTTGGAAAACGTTCGTTATATGCCATAGTCAGTGTAAAAAGTCGAAACTCAGTATACGTTATACCGGGCTTCGACTGTAGGTTGCTCGGGACTAGTAAGTAATAGTCAAAAATATGTAATAATATTATATATCCTTGAAAATAACTGAATATGGTGAAAATGGAGCAAGTTGGGGGGTATATGGACCTCCGAAATTCATATGGGAACACAATTTTTAAATTTAATTATTTCCTAAATAGCCAGAATAGCCTAAATAGCTTGAATATGCGATCGAAATGGGAACACATTTTTTAAATTTAATTATTTCCTAAATATCCGGAATAGCCTAAAGAGCTTGACTACGCGATTATTTTAAATTAATTTATGTTTTAATATCCGCCAATATCACCTTCATCAGTCCATAAGTGACAAAGTTATGAGAATACGAATTTTGGAACTTTAGAGGTCTATATCTCACGAGTATGAGATATATTTTTTATATATATTTTCGAGAGACTTGATTTAAATATATAGTCTTCTCTTAATCCAAATAGTGAACAATACAATATTTGCATTAAGCTATATTTTTTAAGCATTAAACAAATAACTGTGAAATCAAATCTGACTATTTTAAATGACAAAATATTAATTTTTTAACTTTTTGCCAGGACTATAGATATCTGCTTTGGATTCTCAATCTCTATTCTCATAAAAATTTAATTTTATTAATGGTCCCAATATGTTGAAAATATTCGCGACGTTGAATGCCCCGTTCTGTACAGCTAATTATTGTTTCATTTTTGAACAATGCCCTTAACCTAGCTTTTTGCAACATATCTAACTTGTATTTCATTTCCAACAACATTGTGTTCAACAACAGGTTCGACTGTTTTGATAGTTCATGGATACGTTATCTCCAACTCAAACAAGTGACATTAATCATCATCGTTAATATAATTATCAGAATGCAATTGAAGTTACATTGCGACATGCCATTTGATGTTGTGATAATAAAATAATAATTTTACAAAAAAAAGGTAAAGATTATTGTATAAATTCATAAACTTGAAAATAATTATACATGTGGTATTACATATTTATATTTATACTTTAGATCACTATATGGGAGATTATAATAAGTACCTAACATAATGTTTCTAGGACCACTGACTTGTATTGGGTTGATTTGGCCCTTCCGATGAAAAATTTCTTGCCGGTCTGACCTAAAAAACTGATAAGAATTTGTTTAACAGGTTCTTACCATGGGATGTGTTTATCCCGACTGTATATAAATGTTCAATACAGTACTGAATCCTAACAAGAGTGGTTGGTAAAATATTAGGTTTGGGAAAAAGAAATTCATGCATTAAGTTGTGAGTTACAGGGTGTTAAAAATGGAAGTGAACAAAGAGGAAATTCCGTACATTTTACAGTTTTTCATTGACAAAGGCGAAAATGCAAGCCGATAATATCGGCTCGTTTTTACTAAACTAGAGTTGTTCTAAAATTCCGAATGCTTTTGCAAGGTTTGTGAACACTACTTTTATAGAGAAGTTTTCTACGTTGCAAAATCAGTCGTATAACACTGTTAAATCAACCCATTGAAATTTGATAACAGACTATAGCTTTTTGGAACAGTCGGTAATGAGAACTTTGACACTCTTATTTAAAAATTATGTCCAACATTGTAAAATGGTAATATAATTTATAGTTCCGCTCCAGAACCTAAAAGAATCTAATAATTTTACAAGTTTCGCGACTTTTTACTCGAAACCCGTTCCTGAGCCCACAAAACTGGTTAAACATTGAATCAAATTTAATAGAGCACAAAACAAAATGTCGTTCTCTTTGTAAACTTGAAACTGGAATTTATTTTTTATTCTATTTATAAAGTAATTTAAGGGGACCCCCCCATTCTCGGTGTCAAAAATTTTTTTGATTTAATTCGAATCTACTCTAATTCTAGAATGTCTCTACAAAATTTCAAGTGAAAATCTCAAGAACTCTTAAAGATATAGCCGATTTATTGTGTTAGCATCAAGTGACGGCTAAAGAGCTTCTCAAACTTTAAACGCGTTTTTCTCAAAACGAATGGCGGGTACGATATCTCAAAAAATAATAATCCAATCGGTTTCAAATTTTGACACGTTTCTCTGGGAGTGTGTAGCTCTCGTATGAACTAGGATAAAGCTAATCGGTGAAGATCTTCCTTATTTTTTAACTTAGTTTGTGGTAAAAAATAGGCGATTTTCCATAAAAATTTTTTCAAAGTTCCGCCATTTTGTTAATTGTTGTGCGAAGTCAATAATCCTAGTTCATACGAGAGCCAGACATGTCCTCTTTCTAAAACAGTTGGAATTTTCGGATTTCGATGTTCCAGTGAGGAGTTATCATGCCCGCCATCGAAAATATGGACTTTTCTTTGAACCCAAAAAACAACAACAACAAATTTTGGTAAATTATTTTTCTTCCTTTTTAAATCTTCAAATACATATGTTCCAAGTTACAAACCTTAACAAGCATTGGTATTCATTTACCAGCCCATTTAAAATCTTAAAAATAAAAAATCGAGAATGGGGGGGGGGGGGGGGGGGAGGTTCCCTTAAGAAAAAATGCGATAAATTGTCACAAATTTCATTTACCCATGACGTCATATCTTTAAAATGTAAATTAGAACGGTTTTCATTAAAGAGGGTACATGTAATTTTTTTTCTTAAAGATAATTACTGGCTCCCCATACTTGTCTGTTTAAATCAGCGTTCGAAAATAAACATTATGGTACCGTTCCATAGTGTTCTGTACCGTACCAAGGTGGATAGGTACACTAAAATGACGTACTGTACCGGTACACAAACACTAAAAATATTTTTAGCGTTACTGTTCCGGAGCACAACGAAAATCTTAGCGTACCTGCTGCGGTACACTAAAAAATCGTAGTGTACCGACAGCGGTACACTAAAAACCGTAGTGTACCGGCAGTGGTACACTAAAAATTGTAGTGTACCGACTGCGGTACATTAAAAATCATTGGGTTCCACTGGTCGGAACACTAAAAATGTTAGTGTTCCGCTGGTCGAAACACTAAAAATCTTAGTGTTCCACTGGTCGGAACAATAAAAATCGTAGCGTTCCACTTACTTGAACTGTATTGGTAGTGTACCATACACGTCTGTTTTTTTTGTAGGTAAAATGAGATAAAATAATAAAAAAAATAAAACTGAATATAACTTTATTTGCAATTACAAAAGTGAAAATGTCCATCAGAAATAGGTATTTTGGCCAGTTTTTGTGACAAAATTATTCAGCTTTGGATAAAATGTTCATTGATTTACACAACGAACATGATTTTTCCCATAATATTGGGAGATCTCCTTGTAAAATGTTAGTACGAAAACATTATTTCTTAAAACAATTATACCTGCATCCATCTATGATTCATACTTTTAGAAAATTTTAGCAAAAATATTCAAAATTTGGTGATTGTCACACAATCAACATAATAATTACCTGTTTATTCATTAAAAGAAGTGTACAAATAACACGGATATGGAAAACATATTTTTATGATTTTGGGATAAATATTACAAAACCACACACAGGTACCATATCAACAACGAATTTCATATACATATCCAATATTGGAATATTCTTCCTTTTTATGATTTTTGCACAGGTAGTCTTATGCAATACATTTTTCCGATCAGCACAATCGATTATGGAATTTTCAGTTGCGAGTTGGCATCTGATTGAATTTTCACTAGACGACCTTTTTTAGTTATAAAATATTTATTATGTTAAACGGTTGATGCTAATAAAATATTACTAATTTTTAATCAAATATATAAAAAAATTAAAAAGTTTTATATTTATTAAATCTATTGGAAAACAATAAAAATATAAATTTTATTCATAAAAAAATAAAATATAACAAATACATCTTTTTGTGTTCCGACAAATGGAACACTACGATTTTAAGTGTTCCGTCAAGTGGAACACTACGATTTTTAGTGTTCCGCCAAATGGAACACTACGATTTTTAGTGTTCCGACCAGTGGAACACTACGATTTTTAGTGTTCCGACCGCGGTACGCTACGATTTTTTAGTGTTCCGACCGCGGTACACTACGATTTTTAGTGCTCCGACCGCGGTACACTACGATTTTTAGTGCTCCGACAGCGGTACACTACGAATTTCGTTGAGCTCCGGAACAGTAACACTAAAATATTTTTTAATGTTTGTGTACCGGAACACAAACGCTAAAATTTTTTTAGTGTTTGTGTTCCTGGTACGGTACACTACGATAGTGTACCGTTTTTTTGCGAACACTGGTTTAAATGAGTTTTTATTTGGTGTTCCCGAACTCTACACACTCAACACCTATTAGCATTACTGTTTTTTCTATTACCTATATATTTGCACAATTCATAATCACATTAAATGTGTGAACTTTTTTAAATGCTGATGCAAAAAAAAGTTACTAGTTTTACCTGTGGTGTTTGTTATTCATACAAAACATACGACACAAGTTCAAAAGTCTCATAATATGGCTTCTGATGACGATGCGTCATATTTGTTGTGTATCTACGTCATAATATTGTCATCGGCAATTTCAAATTTTTTAAGAAATTATAAATATTGGTCTAAAAATAATACGAGCAAAATGAAACCTGAATTGCTCATTTTATGCAAGAAATTACCGCAGATTGTTTATGAACTGTTTTCGTATTTAACTTGTGAATTAATATGCATAAATTAAAAGTGGTTACACTGTTTTTTCATGCTTCACCGATTTTAGCCTTAATCATAACATTATTATGCTATGAAATTTTTGGGACATTTTTTTATGCAAATTTTCTTATGGAATTTTTCTATAAGTTTCGTTTCGTTTTAAGTTTATTTCACAGGTTGAGTGGAAGGAAGAAATTTTCAAAATTTTGTTATCATACTCTTATATGGAACTGTAACACAACGTTCCATATGATAGTATGATATTTTAAAGGACATGTTCAAATTCCGAAATAGAATTAGTTGTAACATAAGATGTGTTCTCAATGAAATGGCTAGTTCAAGCCAAATCTTGCGATATGGTCGTCTGTCTTATGCCAGTTGCTATTTTTTTTTTGGCAAATGACATTCAGTTCGGTGCTGTACAAGTTCCGATACAGGCGTATGGATTTGTAGGGGTTCTAAATCTACAGAGTAGCTTTAGAGCCGAAAGTATTTGTTGCACAAAGACGAACAACAATAAATATGAATATTAGACAACACAACAAGTATACAGGCGATACTTACGTGTTGCTAATTAGGAACTGGTGGTGGTTGGTAAAATAAAACACTTGTTTAATTTAAAAACTCTGGCGGTCTGAATTAATGTTTTATTCCTTTCAAAAACAATTCTTAATGTTTTAGCGGCAAAGTTATTTAGCTTTCTTTCTTGCTTCTTCTTCTTATTTAGCGATTGGTATTCTCTGATGACGATAGGTAATAGTTGAGGTACCGATAAGTAGACTTATCGATGACATAATCGATGGAACCTCAACAGGTGGAATTTACAGTTTTTGACAAAGGCGAAAATGCAAGCCAGCTGCTAAAATTGTGAATGGTGTTTTTGGTACGATACTGTAACAACCAATAATATGCAATTTTGGTTTTGTAGATTACGTTCAGGAATTTTTGAAGTTAAAGTTGCTATTTTTTGGCAGATGGAAGGCTTATCGATTGGTATATCAGTCAAATGAGAGCCATGTTGAGCAGGCTCTTCCATACCTTTTGAATTTAACTTTAACCGATTAGCTGTCTGTCTCGGTCTGAAGGTGTATGGCAAGATGGTGGAAGAGGGGTGAGACACAACAGAAAAATGTGAGCGTGTATTTTGCCTAGGTCGAACATGTTTGGTTTACATGTACCACTTATCAGCTTATCAACATTATTGTTATATGTCACTACTTTAGTTCTGTGGTTTGTCTTACGAATATCTTTACAATTCTTCGGCTTTGAGTGTAAAAATTCCTTATTTTATTACTGTGTTGCTGAATGCAAAATTGATCGATATCACGTTTTCATTGTTAAAAGATAAATCTGTCTTGAAGCATTACCTCTTTTAATTTGTTGTAAGCCTACAGGCCTTTGACAATTCTATTTAGAAAAATGTTGCTCGAAAATTAATTAAAAATGAATTTTTTACGTGTTTAATTTGAAGTTGGTGGACCTTCAAAAAATTCTGGCAAAAAAATTAATAAATACCTATTTTTCACATAGCCTTAATTTTTAATATTCCTAACTGCATCATTGAACATTACTGCTGTAATTGACGTTTCGCTTTTCTATTTTTATTTTTTTAGAACATTTTGATGTTTTAACTACAATTATTAAAATATCTGTAATATTGATCGGATAACATCGTTAATGACAGATTTTGTATAATTATTTCAACTGGTGCGTGTCTTTTTTTATATTCAACAGGTTGTTAATGAACGGGTATATAAAGAACGTCAAAATAAATATTTATTTTATAATAAAAAAAAAACAAATTAAATTACTTATTAATACAGTCTGGTTATGAACCTGGCAGCATTTTTGGTGTAATTGTCCACAGCAGACATTGTCTTTCAAATGTGGAATAAAAATCTTTGTTTCAAAAAGTTCACCTAAATTTATATATGTTTAAATTCATATACCTCTGTCGTAAACCTACAAATATAAAGATGAACAGTACTTTTACTTTGTTTGAGTGTGCACATGTTCTTATCAGTAATTATTCGTCACTTCTAAATACAGTGCAAAATTTATTTATTTCTCTGTCATTTCCTAGAAATGAACTAAAAAGAATACATTTATTTTAAATAAATATTTTTTATTCTTTCCGTTATTGAATATCACGTTCTAAGGCAAACAGTTGAAATAACAGAAATGCTTGATTTATTATTAGTAAAGAAGTTGTGTTACAAATATCCGGTAGATCCCCAGACTATTAGCAATAAATTTAATATTGCTTTTAAAAAATTGGATAAATGATTAAAACCTTACAAAATGTGTTTTATATAAGTGGTTACAATAGGATTACTCAAAGCTTTCCTTTTCATCTTAATTTAGTATCTATTTTATGTTTAGATTTTGTTATACAATTTTTGACATTTTTGAATTATTAGTTCAATATTGTGCAATAATAAAAATAATTTTGAACAGAATGATTAATATTGAGACTGGTTGTATTTTTGTTCATGAAATTTCTAGCATATGTTTTATTGGTCTTGGAAATACCTTTTGCAAAGATAATATGAAATCAAAAAATAACAAAAAATGCTGCAATATTAAAACAAACAATTTTCTTATCATTAGCAAGGGATTTTTGCAATTTATTAGATTGCAGCATTATTAGTTATTAGAAAAATATATAGTTCCTGTTAAGAATTTTATTTCCATCAATCTTTAATAGATTCGAAAATGCATTTTGAAATATGAACCACTCAGGTACTAATGAACAAGTTTAAACCAAAACTAAAAAAAAATGATCTATTCGAGGTTTGTTTATATTCGAGGGGTTTATCAAAATAAGGGGGATTATCGTTCATCGAAGTATTCACGAGCATTTTTTTTGCCGAAAGGCCTTTAAGCTCCGATAGAGGCACCTCAAAAAAAAAAAAAAAAAAAGACGCTACGCACTTTTTCTTTGTGTTCGGTTATAGAAAGAAGTCATGGAGTGCTGATTATACCTATGAGACATGTCCGTGAAGATAAATTTAAAATTTAACTAGCAAAGACACAAACCACCAAACTTTTTCGCTGGTTCACATAGGGTTAAGACAGAGAGAGTGAGAGAATGCGAAATTGCAGAACTAAATCGAGAGAGAGAGAGAGAGAGAAAGTGTGAGCGTAACTGAGAATGTGCCACAATTTGCAGAACAGAATTGTGCGCAGTATGTGAGCGTATTTGACAATGCGCCACCAATTTGCAGACCTAAATTGCGGCCGGCCTTATGCAAATTTCATATAAAATACCCCATTGTAAAAAAATGAAGAAGGGTTCGGGGTTGAGGGGGGCTCAAACGAAAGGTCTAAGAGTGTACTTTCAGTATATGTGGACCATATAGGCAAAAAGAATTTCGGAGATGGGAATTTTTCCGATTTTCTGAAAATGTTTAGGGTGATTTTAGGAAAATTTCCGATAAAATGGGCCACTGTAAAAAATGAAGAAGGGTTCGGGGTTGAGGGGGGGCTCAAACGAAAGGTCTAAGAGTGTACTTTCAGAATATGTGGACCATATAGGCAAAAAGAATTTCGGAGATGGGAATTTTTCCGATTTTCTGAAAATGTTTAGGGTGATTTTAGGAAAATTTCCGATAAAATGGGCCACTGTAAAAAAATGAAGAAGGGTTCGGGGTTGAGGGGGGGCTCAAACGAAAGGTCTAAGAGTGTACTTTCAGAATATGTGGACCATATAGGCAAAAAGAATTTCGGAGATGGGAATTTTTCCGATTTTCTGAAAATGTTTAGGGTGACTTTAGGACGATTATCGACGACGTTTATAATTGGACAAATATTTTTAATATATTTATTTTTTGAAACAAAAATACTGCTGCACTAAACATGGACGAGTCCGTCAATGACGAATTTTGTGGTGTGTCTTGCTTCCATGTTTTTTAAGTTGCAAAGAGGTTTACAAAGAGAGAGAAAGAGTGAAAAAGTTACTCTCCAAAAGTTTCTTTTTGTTTAGTAGGATTTGCAAATGCAACCCTTTATCTCTATGTAACAACGTGTATGTAACAATTCATATGCAATAGGAATATAACGGGACATTATATGTTTGTTTCAATATATCGTCATCATAAACGCAAACGGAAGTAACTACACTTTTACTAACCAAAAAACCCTTATAAAATCTATAAAAATGGAGCATGGCTGGCATTTTTTCACAGTTTAATCCCACTATGGAGCCGAATTTATTTGTTTAATTTTTTGTTGCTTTTTAAAGGTTTTATGTCAGTTACGTCCTTTTGACTTGCCCCGAACCCTTCTTCATTTTTTTACAGTGGCCCATTTTATCGGAAATTTTCCTAAAGTCACCCTAAACATTTTCAGAAAATCGGAAAAATTCCCATCTCCGAAATTCTTTTTGCCTATATGGTCCACATATTCTGAAAGTACACTCTTAGACCTTTCGTTTGAGCCCCCCCTCAACCCCGAACCCTTCTTCATTTTTTTACAGTGGCCCATTTTATCGGAAATTTTCCTAAAGTCACCCTAAACATTTTCAGAAAATCGGAAAAATTCCCATCTCCGAAATTCTTTTTGCCTATATGGTCCACATATTCTGAAAGTACACTCTTAGACCTTTCGTTTGAGCCCCCTCAACCCCGAACCCTTCTTCATTTTTTTACAGTGGCCCATTTTGTCGGAAATTTTCCTAAAGTCACCCTACTAAACAAAAAGAAACTTTTGGAGAGTAACTTTTTCACTCTTTCTCTCTCTTTGTAAACCTCTTTGCAACTTAAAAAACATGGAAGCAAGACACACCACAAAATTCGTCATTGACGGACTCGTCCATGTTTAGTGCAGCAGTAATTTTGTTTCAAAAAATAAATATATTAAAAATATTTGTCCAATTATAAACGTCGTAGATAATCGTCCTAAAGTCACCCTAAACATTTTCAGAAAATCGGAAAAATTCCCATCTCCGAAATTCTTTTTGCCTATATGGTCCACATATTCTGAAAGTACACTCTTAGACCTTTAGTTCTGCAAATTGGTGGCGCATTGTCAAATACGCTCACATACTGCGCACAATTCTGTTCTGCAAATTGTGGCACATTCTCAGTTACGCTCACACTTTCTCTCTCTCTCGATTTAGTTCTGCAATTTCGCATTCTCTCACTCTCTTCTGTCTTAACCCTATGTGAACCAGCGAAAAAGTTTGGTGGTTTGTGTCTTTGCTAGTTAAATTTTAAATTTATCTTCACGGACATCCTATGAGACCTATGATACTCTATATATTTTTTTATGAAAAAATTATGTACATTTGTGGGCAAAACTAATGCAACTAAAATTGCAAACTGAATAAATGTTCTGTAGCTTTTTAAAAATAAACTTATAATGAAGGTTTTTTTCAGATATAAATAGGTAATTTAATTATTTTTATAAAATAAAAAAAAAAACAGTGAGCGGAGCAGAATAGTCGGACGGGACCGACCATAGGATACCGTACACAACTACCACGGAACTCTACTTTCTGTGGATATTTATTCCCAGCCTGGGTAATAGTAGCACACTCTAACCCGATTAGAGGTCAACAGCACCTCTTCCTTACATTGACATATCACTTCATCCCAATATTCATCCAAATTATTATCTGATCATCAGCGAAAATTGTAGGCGTTGTCCTTGACCATACTTGGATCCTCATGGAAAATTTTAAAGCGACCAGCGCTATATTTCTGCTCTCTTGTGTGATAAAGGGGTACTAAATAATATATGAATTCGTAAACACCTGTAAATATTTAAGTGTAACTCCCACATCCGAGTACATACGACTTTATAATAGGTATCAATTTAAAGGTCAACCCCTCTTGGAAATTCTATCAACTTTTCAGTTCTAAGTCCTTCAGGGGTAAATTAATACGCTATAGAAAACAAATTTTGCAATTTTTTCACCCAAAAGTCAGGGCCCATTTGACCCGCTAAATATTGAACGATCTTTATCAAAACAGGCATGCTTATTCTTTGGCCCGATCTCATTCTCCATGTATAAATTCGTGATTATTGGTCCATAATGGCGAACTCTGGAGCGACCAGAAAAACCGACAAAAATTAAGTATTTAATCCATTTAATCCCCTAAATATTAACCGATCATTGCCAAAAACATTGGGTAGAACCCATCTAAATGCAAAATTTCGTTAAGATTGGTCCATAACTGTGGCCTCACAACCATTCTTTGACCTGTTTTGGTCAGAGCTCCGATTTGCTCGATTTTACTCGCGAGTGAAAAATACTCCCGAGCGGGAGTAAGTAAAGAGTACGAGTTTTTTAGGGAGTATACTCTCCACTCTTTTATTTTGTTTGGGAGTGCTCGCGAGTACTCCTTGTTGAAGAAAATAGAGTGTGAGTCAAAATATTCGAAATAGAGTAAGAGTTCACTCTAAGAGTGAAATCGAGTGGACAAATAAATTTGGTTATTTGTGTGTGTGTGTGTAGTACCAAATTTTTTTTTGATGTTGATCTTTTGTGTGCTGTGGGGAGATAGATCATTACGAAAAACATAAAAGGACATTGATTATTTTGTTTATTGCAAATGTTTATACATGTGAGGTACAAATAAAAATCTTATATGAAATGACTTACATAAAGAGAACGCAGAAAACGAGCTTGTTAATGCATGCTTTCCCAGCAGTACTGAAAACCAAACATCACAAAACAAACAAACAATGCACACAAACAACAACAAATGAAACAACGGTATCACAAAAAAAAAAAAAATAATAATAAAAGAGTACTCAGCAAGAGTGTAATCTGCTCGATTTCGAGCGTATTTCACTCCCACTCGAAAACGAGCGAAGCACTTCCGCTCTTATTTGAGTGGCAGAGAAAAAAAGGAGTATACTTTGTTTACTTTTTCTACTCGCAGGAGTACTCCCGCTCGAGTTCGAGCGAGTTTCACTCTTTACTCGAATTCGAGCGAGCATTTCGGAGCTCTGGTTTTGGTGTATGTTTGGAGGATATTGTCAAGCTGAAGCACCCAAACAAGCGGTATAATTTCTTCACATTTCACAATCCGATCTATTACTTCATAAATATTGTAAATATATCGAACTCCATAAAAAGAAAAACAGTCAAATACCATTATTAAGCCTCCCCCCAGCTTCTCAATTGCCTTACAAAAATTATCTTTGGTTTTCCATTTCATATAATATAAGATGATTTTGATTTTTGACACACAAATCCAAGACGAATCAATCAAACCAAATAATAATTTTCTTGAATTCTAATTCGAATCAAATTGCATACCAAAATTGCAGATTCTTGAAATATATGTATACATTTTAGGGGAACTGATGAGGATCAGTGGGGAACTGATGAGAATCAGTGGCGTGATCCGAAACTATAGTCTTCCCTGCCTTACCCCTCGGCGAATAATGCCATACATTCCCCACTAATAGTTGTTTTTATATAAAAACAACAAACTGGGATTCAGCCTGACTATTTTGCAAAAACAAAATACAAATGGTATCCCAAATAAACCGCCAACACTACTCTTTTTAGTTTTAATTATTCTTTTTTTAAATTTTCATACACATTTAGTCACGTCTGTGCTATTTGTTATTCATGTTTCAGTTGTCTAAATATTTTATGTACAACAATGAACAACATATTTGCTACATATGTATATAAATTGCAATAAATCTCAATTTACAAGTCTCTGACCACAACAGACTATTTTAACATTATATTATAGAGGAAAATGTACGATGTATGAAATCATAGTTGCTGAAATAAAATAAATCCTTGTCACTAGGAGCCAATGATTTTTCGCAATGAAAGTTTCCTAGTGTTTAAATAATAATATCATGCATTTTATATAGCTAAAATCTAACTTTCCGAAGAAAATAAATTCTATTCAAAAATTAGGGAATTCACTCGCACTAAAGATATACTTCAACAGGTGCTGTTATGCAAACATAAATATGTACAAATATAATTTAGCACACCAATCTATATACATACGTGTGTATGTATGTATACATTATGGCATGTACACATTTATATTGACCTGCATTGTTATAGTTTGTGAATACAAAAAAAAAGACAATTATTCACATAAAACTTTTTACAAACAATTCTGAGAATACGTAGAAGTGTTTATATATCATCTACAATGTTGTTATGATGGAACACCATGGCTAATGTGAAAATCATATTATATATACAATGTTATGTTAAACTCTAAACTCGAGTATTTATATTTCTATTTGGCTATATATTTGACAAGGTCTTAAACCTCTGATTTTTTGTAAAGTGTGATTCAACAACAACAAAATTTATGATTGAAAGCCATTCGGGTCATGAAAATCCAGAGGTCCCTCTTTAAAATATTCTTGACAGACAAATATCACTCTATATTTTCTTTAATTTAGTTCTACCATTCGATGTGGTATATATATATGGGAAATTACAAAATTCTTTTAAAATTTCATTAAAAAAATTTTGAAAAATTTTTTTGCGAGCACATTTATGATTTTTGGTACATAGGTTAAGAAAAATATGCTGATTCGAAATCTGTTCGCGTTCACAAATTCGGATGCTGCGCACAAAAGTTATAGCGGTTTTAAATCTTGTATTTCAAATATAAATTAAATGGATTCCTATTCGTTGTAATTCGCGAATTTCTTCACAAATGCTTAAACACCATTGTTTTCTTTGCATACTAGTCAAATCACACTGAAATACGGTTTAATAGTCGCGAAAAAACAAATAGAAACATGAAGATATCGGAAAATTAAAATAATTAAATTTTGAATTAAAACAATTTTTTTTTAATTTTCGATTTTTTTAGTATGGTTAAGAGGATACGGTTTTGCCTTAATCTTCTAAAATATACGACGCTTTCTTCTGCAAATTCTTTTAGATGGTTGTTAAATATCGGTAGATTCATCTGATACGAGTTTCGACGTCATTAATGGCCAAATATATTGCACTTACAATACATAAAAATTATCAATATTGAAAAGCTTGCAATTCGCGAATTAGTTGAAATCAGTTGATGCGCATGCGATTTTCGTATAAACCGAATCAATGTCTTTCAATAATTATGAATTTTTCGATGTTTAATATAGCGGTCAAATTGTGCCACTCGATGCACTTTACTATGCAAAAACCCTAAAAATGGCTAAAAATCACGCAACGTGCATACGATTTTTATGCGCATCCGATTTCAGTAATCTCCTATGAAAATACACAAAAGGACACCTATTTTAAAAAGATCGGTTAAGAACCGCGGATGTGCCTCCACAATCAATTTTGGATAAAGTACGCATATTATTCGCGTATCGATGAATTTTTGACCTATTTCCACACAGATTCGCGAATTTGACAATACAAGCATAAATGCATGTAAAATTAATTCGAAGAAAACCGCGATTATTTACGCGAATTTGTCAAAATAAGTTTTTGCAGTTTTTCCCACATTCAAGGTACCTGTATCCGCCGTTTTATTGGGCGGAATTGAACATGAATGGGCTCATTAGATCCGGCACGTAAAAAAACCAAAATCACGCGGGGTTCCACGGAATTTGAATGGAGTTTGTTAATTTTAGACTCAAAAAATATGTTTTTTATAAAAATTTACGCACCAAATTTTCGTCTTTGGAACCCAATTGCAAATAAGCTACAGTGAGCACATTCATGAGATATACACTAAACGAAGCAGAATCACGAGTTCTACAATCCTATAATTAGTTTATTCTATTATCTGGATGCGCATCGTAATTATAAGAAAAATTAAAAAAACACGGAAAATCCGGCTTCAAAATGTCAGCATCCATTTTGGGTGGATGCAGTGATTACATCGAAAAATCATACATTAGAACCATATTGTCCATGGGGTATTCTGCAACTTAGTCACTGATCACATGTGCGTGCGTTGTGTAGTTTAGCCACAAATCAGGAAGGAACACAAAAAAACTCGTTGGCTTCAACACATTTTCACCCATTTTTTTACATTACCACCATCACAGCTTCCACGCAACTTATTATTTATTACCAATATTTTAAGATTTTGACAAGAACACTTCATTTTATAGAATTGAATTTTAATTATATGCAATATGTTCATATTTCGCGAGTTATAACCTTGCAAACCCCAGCTTCAAGGAATTTAAAAGATTTTTGTAATTTCCCATATATGTTTGGGGGGTACTTAACATTGTTTTTACTTATTTCGACATGTCAAGCTAATAGTTGGAACACTGTACTAATCTAAACATTCCGACATTTTGTTTCCTGATAAACTAGAACAAAATTCAAAACATTAAACTCACTTGCCTCCATTCTTCTTATCTTTTTAAACAAATGTTGTTATTAGAAATTTTAATTAGCTTTTTTCAAAACGTTTGGGATTGCAAATTGTTTGCAGATCCCACTTGGAAACTGTGTAGAAACTCAAATGCATTTAGTTGCTTATGTTTGCTTATTTTGTATGCTCTCAATTGGCCTACAATGTGTTGCAGCAAAGTGATCTCAACGTTTAAAAAATATATTTATTTATTTGTTTATTAGTACTTTTTTTTCAACATGCAGGCAGACATTTCACATTTGTGTCTTTAAGTGTTGCCTATGTGCGTTATTTGTATGTAAATATGTGTATGTGCATATGAACAAATGATAAGACGAACTTTTAAAAAACAAATCAAGAAGAGACCTTATGATAAGGAATATTCAATCACAGACGGTTTATTTATTTTTATTACCCCCCCCTCCCCCCACTTTATTTATTTTCCCCCCAAAACCAATCACACAATAAAACTGCCACTTATCATAATGCAAAGGGGCACATACTTGGGAACGTTATATGATGTGACTGATAGTGATCGATGGGGAATTCCTTTTACAGGTCGTAATTTTATATAGATTTTAATTGAGATTGGGGGTTTTCATTAGAAAATCAGCTGATCTAAATGGCTAAATGTTCGATTCCTCTAATTCATTCCCATAATAATCTAAGTGGTAGTTTTACCAATCAAAATTGTTCATTACTCCTAGGGGAGTTGCCAATCTCCCACTAGACGCATCTCGTCGTGTGACGGATGGGAAGGGCATCTTCGGATCCCCCGTGGATCAAAATGGATCGGGGTAGTTCCCTTAAATAATGAAAAATAATAGAAAAAACAAAGTTACGGTGCAGAGGGTTTATAATCTAGTCAAGCGATGTTGAGACCGCAAGCCAAGCGTCGTCCAAATCAATTGATTGCGATCCGGCTGCCTTAGATGTGGATGCCTTGGTACCTGCAGCTGTACCTACTACAAGTGCATATAGTTTAACTAATGGAAGATGATTTAGTTAAGACTGATAAAAACAGTCTACGACAGACAGGACGACCTACATGGAACTCGTTTCCTCGACAGAGGGGTCTACGATCCGAAACGACCCGAGTCTTACTCGGCCAACGTCTGTCACCTCAGCCCATTGTGTAAAAGCAATAGGGCTGCTACAACAACAACAACAACCTACATGGAACTCTTAGCGCTATACACGATAGTCTAGAGAAACAGAGTTGGGAACTATTCGACCAACTTTACAGACTTCTACCGGAAGAACAAAGTGGGAATATACTTCCTGAGGAACTGCTACAAAATTTAACCCTAACTGATGATGAGCTAGACACCACGTTTATTCCGGTCTAGAGAAACAGAGTTGGGAACTATTCGACCAACTTTACAGACTTCTACCGGAAGAACAAAGTGGGAATATACTTCCTGAGGAACTGCTACAAAATTTAACCCTAACTGATGATGAGCTAGACACCACGTTTATTCCGGCCAAGTCTACACAGGAAGATTGCTGTGGCTCCAACGAAGGAAGTTTAGAACCTGTAGCCCAACCGAATGCAAATTTAATTCCGACAGGTACTGTGTGGGCACATGAACAGAATCTTTGGCGAAATTGTGTTTATGAGTATGGATGTATCCTGATCGAACAAGGCATCACATAGGACCAACCTCCTCTGGACAGTCTGGTTTTTTATACAGACGGATCTAAGATGGAAGAATGTATAGGGGCTTGCGTCTACAGTGAAAGGCTAGGCCTTAAGCTCACCTACAAGTTGGATAGCAACTGTAGTGTTTTCTAAGTTGAAATCTTTGCGATTGATATCGTTGAACCGGTGACTATCTTTGTGGTTGGGATAGTCCAACCTGACCTCGTAATATGTTTTTGTCCAAATTTCTACAACCAACGACACTATTTACTACCTACTTCCTTTTTTCTTCCTTAAGGGAACACCCTCCCCCCATTCTCGATTTTTTTATTATTAAGATTTTAAATGGGCTGGTAAATGAATACAAATGCTTGTTAAGGTTTGTAATTTTGCACATATATATTTGAGGATTTAAAAAGGAAGAAAATAATTTACAAAAAATGTTTGTTGTTGTTTTTAGTGATCAATGAAAAGTCCTTATTTTTCATGGCGGGCATGATAACTCCTTACTGGAACATCGGTACATGTCTGGCTCTCGTATGAACTAGGATTATAAACTTCGCACAACAATTAACAAAATGGTGGAACTTTGAAAAAATATTTTTGGAAAATCACCCATTTTTTACCAAAAAACAAGTTAAAAAATAAGGAAGATCTTTACCGATTGGTTTTATCCTAGTTCATACGAGAGCTATACACTCACAGAGAAACGTGTAAAAATTTGGAATCGATTGGGTTATTAGTTTTTGAGTTAACGTGCCCGCCATTCGCAAAAAAATGTTTAGAGAAAAACGTGTTTAAAGTTTGAGAAGCCCTTCAGCCGTCACTTGATGCTGACACAATAAATCGGCTATATCTTCAAGAGTTCTTGAGATTTTCACTTGCAATTTTGTAGGGACATTCTTTAATTAGTGTAGATTCGAATTAAGTCAACAAAAATTTTGACACCGAGAATGGGGGGTCCCCTTAATAGTCCTTCTCAAAAATTTAAGTGTCTATCTAACTATTCTGATAAGGGTGTCATTTTGTGTCCTGGAAGCTAACTATTATCTACTATACCAACATAACTATATCACTGATATTTTCAATGAAGATCAGTAGATGAATTTTTGTATTTCTTACGTCGTCTAATTTGGCTTCCCCCAAGCTTCTGGAGATTTCTGGTCTATATATTGGATTATATGATGCATAAAAGAGCTTATTTTTCAATTTATCGGGGTCAGCTACATCGACTTGCGAAATCTAGGTCGATAGCGATGTTTTTATGAGTTCCTCTATAAGATCATTCCTTATAACAAAAGGGAGTTAGACTGATATCACATTTTCCGTAACTAGTGTGGATATCCCAATACAGGTGACAGCGGTCATCTCTTGTCAATAATAAGCGGTATCTTCCCTTAACGACATCATTGAATGTCCGTTTGGTAATCTTGTTATAATACGCAATGAACTGTCCCTAAAGATCTTAGTCTCATTCCCCTAAAGATCAACAGAAAGAGGATCCTTCCTCTCATTTCCTAATTTGGGAGAGCTCATTTCACGGTCGGTTGAATAATTAAAATATCTTCTACCATTGTTTGCTAAAAGCTAAAAGTTCAACTGTAATTTTGTTTCCATCCAGTGACGACGATAGCAGATTAGACAAAGAAGTGGACAATTGAAGAAGTATAACAATTGGCCTGACTCAGAGTGTAATTCCTATCGATCACCTTTTTTATGTACAAGACTGTCATTCAAATCTTCTGCTCTATTTCTCCTCCTTCTTCATATTAAAAACACAAAAGTGTCATATAGAAAATTCACGTTATCATTTGCTCTATTTACGGGATGTCATAGAAACGTTTATTCTTATGAAATATCCGCCAATAGAAAAATATATTTAATCCGGTCAACTAAATATCTGTCTAAAAATTCTAGAATTTGAAGTGTTATATTTTAATTATAAAAATAACATTTATTCTTATCGCAGAACTAAACAAATTACCTGGCTACTTTAGAGACGATTTGATTTATTTCAACTGCAGCAATCCCTCTATTGCCATGATTTTTTTTATTTATTATGTTGTCGATAGTAATTCGGTGGTATTTTCTACATTTGTGATGACTGATAATGATATGAGAATACCCACTTCTAGAACGTGCCTTGTTTTTTCTTTTATTTTTTTTTTTTTGTGAAAAAGATATCAGAAAAAATTAAACAGTTATTTGTTTATTAATAAATTCTGTTTTTTATTATTTTATTATTTTTTTTTATTATTTTTTTTGTTATTGTAGATCCACCAATACGGGCCGAACAGCAGCAGAATGTTCATGTCCCACAATATTTGCCAGATCCACGTGATGGTAGCATTTATCAGTTGGGAGATATGGGTAGTCTGAAAAAACTGCCATACACGATACCACAATTGGTGGCCAATGCTCCTTGCCGATCCTCGGATGGTATTTTGTATTCGGGTAAGAAGAGTGATACATGGTTTATAGTTGATCCGAAATCGGGACGTCGTGAAAAAGTCGGATTTGATGGATCGGTGGACGGTGGCGGCAGTGAGCGTATTGGATGGGCAACATCTCGGGCAATTTATTTGGGCAGAACTCAATACACCGTGATGATGTTTGACAGCCTGAATAAAAATAAAAATGCCAAGCCATGGAATATAACATTCTATGATTATAGTTCAATGGCCACAACACCAGATATTTCAAAGGATTATGGTAAGAGATTTTCGATTTTACCTACAACAAAAATAATATTAAATAATTTAATTCCTTCAGAATATCTACATCTGACCACAACCACGAATGGTAATATTTTGACACTGGATCGGAAAAATGGTAAATTTTTATGGAAAAATGATTTGACCAGTCCTGTGGTGGCGGCATTCCTTTTAGGTCCGGAGGGTTTACTAAGTGTACCATTTACCACCGTGTCAGAAGAAGCATTTAATGCTATTTTAGATGAATCCAAGGGTGGAAATGTCAATACAGTTAAACTATTGTGAGGAAACAAACAAATAGTACTATGTTTTACTTTACTAATTTCATTCATATTTATTTTCAGTCAATCGTTGTATGTAGGCGAACATGGTAACGGCTTGTATGCCCTTCCATCTTTGGTGGATAAAAATACACCCCGTATTTCCACTGCCCCACCCATTCATTTGTTGGATGGCCCGGACACTAATGTTGATCCAAATACCGTTTATTTGGATGATGTTCTAAAGAAGAATTCTGGCATTCTATTGGGTTATTACAATCGTCCCAATGATGTCAATTTACAACTCTCACCATCGCCGGCTGTTACCAAAGATGATAGCAATCATCAGTTGGCCACAATAAGTGCATCTCTTAACGGTCCAGGGCGTAGCATTCTGTCATCGGATAAAGAAAAACCCACCGCTGCAGATATTGGTGTACAAACCGATCCCATTATTGAATTGAAAATTGAATCGGAAATTCCGAATAAAACATTTGGTCGTTTTGCATTCAACAAGACCAAGGAAATAATTATAGACAACAGCAAACAAGTACGCAGTTTTATCTACGAGTGGTTTGTCGATCATCCCAGCAACCGTGTGCATGTTATACTCTGCATCATTATTGTTGTGATGCTGATGATGTTCTGGTACATGCACAGCTCTATGCAAGAGCTAAGAAATCAAAGTGAAAACGGCTCAAAAACTTTAGGCAATAGTGGTAGTCGTGGTAGTGGCAGCAGTAATATTAGTGCTCAAGATCTAATTGATTTGGGTGATGGCCACATTCGTGTTGGTAAAATTTCCTTTAACTCGAATGAAGTTCTGGGTAAAGGCTGTGAGGGCACATTTGTATTCAAGGGTACATTTGAAGATCGTCTGGTAGCTGTTAAGCGTTTGCTACCGGAATGTTTTACATTTGCCGATCGTGAAGTTGCTCTGCTAAGGGAAAGTGATGCCCATGAAAATGTTGTGCGTTATTTTTGTACGGAACAAGATCGACAATTTCGTTATATTGCCGTGGAGTTGTGTGCAGCTACACTACAAGATTATACGGAGGGTGAACGTAGCTTTGAATTGCGTTCGCAAATTCATGTGTGGGATGTATTGAAACAGGCGGCAGCCGGTTTAAGTCATTTGCATTCATTGAATATAGGTAAGGAATTGGAGATTCTATAAAAATTTCTGTCACCATTGAAGTAGATTGCTACATTTATGTTCGATCAAATATCTCTAAATATCGTTCTACTCCAATGGAGTGGGAAAAGTGGGAAAAATTGGTTCATCTAATTTTATATATTATTTCTTTTTTGCAGTCCATCGTGATATAAAACCTCAAAATGTTTTGCTATCCCTGCCCGATGTTAATGGAACTGTACGCGTTATGATATCCGATTTTGGCCTTTGCAAGAAACTTAATTATGGTAAAACTAGTTTCTCAAGACGATCTGGGGTTACTGGTACAGATGGTTGGATCGCTCCCGAAATGATGAGAGGACAAAGAACGGTAAAGTTAAATATTTCTTTCGTACAGATTTTTTGAGTCAATTTAATGTTGGTTTTGTTTCTATTTTCAGACGACATCTGTTGATATTTTTTCATTGGGCTGTGTATATTTTTATGTTCTAAGTAAAGGACAACATTTGTTTGGAGATGCTCTCAAACGCCAGGCAAATATTTTAACCAATGATCACAGTTTGTATCATTTAAAAGCTGAACGCAAAGAAGATCGCAGTAAATATGTAAGTATTTTGTTTTTGATAGTTATTAAGTTTTTCAATCGTGATCGACATTCGAATAGAAACCATAAAAAACGGTAACCCAAATTTCTAATGTAAAAAGTAATGAGTGAAGTGAAATAATGCAGATAGCCTTGATGGGTTTCAGGTCATTACAAAATAATAATAGTATATTGTTACGACGCAAATCTGAATCAACCAATATTTATGGGCCACAACACGGTAAAGCCAATTCTATAGAAGTGTTGCTAAAACGATTTTTGTTTCATATAGGGGTGAAAAATCTCAAAAGCTCGCTGGTCAGTCTCTTGCGTGGAATGTTTCATCTACACTATACCTCAACAGCACACTATTTTCACACAATAAGCTGAGGTGACAATCGTTGCGGAAATGATACGACCCACTGTCGTAATTCTATAAGGGTGCAATTTTGTTAGCCTGGGGTATTGATCGAGTATGCCAGACTTTTTTTCGATTAGTATCTGTTAAGGATTGCCATCCAACCAGATCGAAGTTGATTTAAAATAGAGCTAGTAGGACTGTAAGGAGTTATTCACTGTCATCTATTCTTGGAAAATCTATGATATGAACTCTACATAGGTACTTTCGACGGGTTTAATAAATTTTGACTGATGTACTTCTGAATGAGTCATAGAGACTTACAGATCATCAATGATTCTGATTTTGTGCGTTTTACAAATGTCGTCACCGATTAACAACACATTTTATACATAAATATATTAACTTGCATTCATATTTCAAATTTTTTTCGTTATAGATTTTAGCAACAGAGTTAATTAGTGACATGATTCATCGAGATCCACAATGTCGACCACCCGCCAAATGTATTGGCAATCATCCACTATTTTGGAATGATAAAAAAATATTGGCCTTTCTGCAGGATGTTAGTGATCGTGTCGAAAAGCTACAGTTTAATGTAGAGCCATTAAAATCATTGGAAAAGAATGGCAATATTGTTGTTCTGGAAGATTGGAATCTACATTTGGATCCCATAATAACCGAAGATTTACGCAAATTCCGTGGTTATATGGGTGCAAGTGTGCGGGATTTGTTGAGAGCTTTACGGAATAAGGTAAGTTTAAAATGTATTCTAAATGACTAATTTTTTATTTCCCTTAAATCAAACAACAAAGTTGGTTATCGATCTTTCATTTATTTCTATACTCGTCGAAATCGATCTGATCATTCAGTAATCTTTAATAACATCTGCATATAATTTTATTTTTATATCCAGCATCACACTGTGCTTTAGGATTCGATTCGATATACATATTTAGTCTCACTGGTTCCTCAACATTCTTGATTATCATCAGGAAATAGTTTTTATTTATCGTATATGTCTAACTAATGGATGAGTCTTCACAATAGTACCATCTCCAATTTGATTATTCTTCCAACTTATTATCTTCATCATTTCTTTGCAGAAACATCATTACCACGAACTAACTGAAGAAATGCAAAATATACTTGGCAGCATTCCACATGAATTTACAAACTATTGGATTAGCAGATTTCCACATTTAATATCGCATGCCTATCATGCATTTAGTATTTGCTCAAATGAGCCCATATTTAGATCCTACTACAATTCTACATATTTTTTTACACGTCCAGAGTATTTTGATGCCGACGATGATCTCTATCCCACACTGTTGCAAAGGGATCCCAAGCCGTTGGCAAAGCCAACAAATAGCCCCAAAAAACCAATAACATCGCAGCAGCAACAACAGCCGCGACAACGTAAAGGCAACTATAATTTCCGTAAGCCGCAAGGTGATGATGATTTACAACCACCAATGGGTGGCTTACAACGTAATTTTCCCGATAATGGCGGAAATGATGAAGAAAAGCGTGATGTATTTGCAAATTTCAAATTTAGACGTAATACGAAATCATCAAATCGTAATTATAACAACGCAAATAAGAAAGAGAAAAATGTTACCTGGACTCTGACAACTACAACAGCGACAGTGGCAGGTGTTAATGCAACTAACGTTATGCCAAAAGATGAATAGTAATTATGATGTGCAATTTTAGATGATTTTTTTGTTCGATAATTTAAGTTAACTAAAATCTATTTGATTAAAGGTTGTTCAATACCGATTCATTCGTACCACCCATTATGCGTCCTATTAGCAAAAATTTTGTTTTAACAATTCCGCCAGTTTTATTACAGCTCACAAATATAATCTATTATACATGTTTATATGTATGTGTAAAAAATATAATTTTTGTAAGCACACATCTAGAGAAACACACAAACCAATATAGTTACTAAGTTAGTTCAATAAGAAATGTATGTATTTTGCTATTTGGATGGGGGAGTTCGTTCCTTCGTTCGTTCTCGTCCACTTAACAAAAATACTGAATGTCTGTGATAATTATTAATGTATAACCATACACACTCTACTTGACTTACATATATGATTTCTTTTAATTCATTTATCCTCTATTCCTTTGTTCTCTTCTAAATGACAAAATTATACACATATATATTTGTATTTTATGCAATTATTTGGAATAAGAAATTATCAATGTTATCCTTGATAGATGATTTTCACCTACTATTTACTGAAACCAATGAACACTTTCTGGTCCAGTTTCTAATATTATTTTGGTAATTTATATTTATATTTTATGTGTAACCAATATTTACTTACCTACCTACCTTACTACTTCTACCAAAATCTTTTTTATTTCTTTTAGAAAATGGTTTTACTAAATACAATTTTTGTACATTTTTAATTTTATTATAAATAAATATAATGAAAAAAATATAATAACATTCGTAGTTTTTTATACATTTCAATATTTTTTTTTTTAATTTGTTTGCATTTCAATAACTATATAAAAACACAACAAAATATACAAACAAAATTCATAATAATACAATAACATATTTTCCATTTTATTTTCTCATCATTTACAATACATTCAATTAAATAATCTTTGGTTTTAGTTCAATACAAATGATGTATTACAATGAGCCCAATTTTATTAATTTAGTACCTAATTGAAATTATAATTCAAAAATGATAGCATCAGTTGGCCACATCCACACAAATATTTCATCCATCACTGTGCAAGGTCCCGAATTATGTCAAGTGTTTCACTTTTCCCAATCTAGAAGCTCAACTCAATATCATTATTATTATTGCGACAATACTTCTGCTTTCTTGTGATACATTTTACATAAGAAGACGAAAAGTTTCGTTTCGTATATAAATACACGAGTAAGACGAGCTAGGTCTGTAAATATACTCTCCGGGTTTGAAAGGTAATACCTTTCATAGCAACTCCGTTATATTTTTCACACAGGACAAGATACATTTGAAATATATAGATTGTCTGCTACCTAATTTCAACGTCAACGGTATCGTGTCAACGGTATCGTGTTTTCTATTCGTTCCCAATAAAATTAAGACGGTGGCAGATTATAAAGTAGTCGGTCTTTTAATCTAGAGGTTCACGTATGAATCTTTCATGAACATTTCTACAGCTCCCTTCTATGACAAAAGTGTTGTTCGTTGTTTTGGGGCGAGAACTATACATATACGTTCTTGCCTGACTCAAAAACACCTCAGCCTCAGAAAGAAACTCAAAAGTTTCAGCATAAGGCAATTTACATAAATTGTTTATAAACAAACCATTCATCATTTATACCTACCCTACCATAAAAAGGTGACAACTGACAATAATTCCTTTCGGTTGAAAAATGCGTCCTTTAAAATACAAAAAGATCTTTAAAATACAAAAAGTGTGGCATTATATGAGCTACTCCAAAGCGGGCACCAATATATTCCTTTTGCAATACTAAATATCCTAGGAGTAGTAGCATTGTATAAAAATATATTTTATTGGAGTTTTTTATTTATGTACGACCGTATTCATTGAGCCATATACAAACAGATGCATTGTCCATCTTATTATACTGTATCAATATGGAGCTTGCTGGAGTTGTATACCTCAATAACAACTAAAACGATATTAAGGTAGATTTTGATATAAATATCGAAAACTTTAAAAAAAAATATGAAAAATAAATTATTTGCACAGGCTGCTGTAATATATTCTCTAGTTGGTGTTCAAGGGATACTAAGCCCCAGTATAGGTGTGGCGTTGAAATACCAATTATTTGACAATCCGTTCAATATAAAGTATTGAGGGAAAATTTGTGGGGATCCTCCACAAAGACAAAGGGTAAGGAAACATTTTGTTAGATATCCCCGTAGTGACCACTACTTTCAATTTAAATGTATAAATTGTGAATTGAACTCTTGCAGACCAAAATTGTTAAAGTACACCGAGAAAAACTATTCTCGAATTTAAAAACGTGCGCGTATGGAAAAAGAAATTTTGTAACTAATTGTGGTATTTCTCGCCCTTGCTATGTGGATGTTGCCGTGATCTATTATAAAAATGAACAACATATTTTTTATAATGGAACATATTTTATAATTTTCTTCATTTATTGTAACGATTGTTGAATTAGAAATACTATAACAAAGAAATAAAATAAATAAATAAAACAACGATTTTAAAAATTTCTTCTATTAAATCTAAATAGTTTTTTTTTGTTATAAATAAATAATTAAATATAGTTTTCTTATAAAATATTATAAATTAATAGTGAAAAATATATTTGTTAGATATAAATTTGTTCGTATTGATTCTAGAAAGGATTGCAAATTTGGCTAGATTAGGCATCGACATATTGTTGTTAGTAGTTCTTTTTAATTTTTTTGTTTTTGGTTTATAAAGCTTCTGTACGATAACAAATTGTTGTTGTTGTTCTTTTTGTATCCACAGTCCACAAAGCAAACTGCTGCTAATGGAGTTTATTTATTTTGTTTCATGTCTTGTTTAATGCACGATTTAAATGCTTCCCATCCTTCGGATTTGCCCACCGACTGAAAAGAGATGACAAAGCAGCAGAGATGCAAATAATGTTTTATTTTTTTAATCTGATTTGTTTAATTGTGCTTGGTTGATAATTATATACACTTTATGCTATAAATACTTACTGCGTTTTTTAAATAAGCTATGATTTATTAATGCGAAATATGAGTAATGCGATATTATGTGAAGTGGCATAATATTAAAATTACGCTAACTTGTTTTAATATATCCTATGTGCAATATAAGGAGGCGAATCGTTCATTAGGATTCGCACCTTGTTCGATTCAACAATATTCACCTTTAAACCCCTTACCAATTCTTTTATATTGACATTAGATGCCTGGGTAATTAACCACTTAAGAAGAATATATAAAGTAAAACAAAACATGAGAATTGACGGATACACATTTTGTACCATAAATGTGGAAATCGGTTACCGAACATCTGATTTTTATAACCAATTAGTATATATTCCAAGAAGTTAAACAACCTTTTCAGAGAACTGTGCTATTGAATGACAGCAATTTGGAAAACATTATAATCAATATAGCCACTCATTACGTACCCAAAACGATCCGAAGTGATACAAACATGAGCCGATGCCTAAGTGCATTATTTGGAATGGGACATTTTTTGGCCGAAAAGGTTAGCAAAGTAAGAGTAAACTGCTAGTACTACATATTTTAAGATATAATTCAAAAAATTTCAATTCTCAAGTTCCTGCGGTCTCGGTAGGAATTCGTTCCATCGGAATTCGTCCCTTTCGTACTTCCTCCTATTCCTATTGAGGTTCTTATCAACATGGGAGTACCGCAAGGCGGTGTCCTATCTCCCATTTTGTTCGACCTGTATCTTGCGAAACTCCCCATTCCTCCACTTCATGTTTCAGTGGTTCCGTACGCCGATGACAGTACGATTATTTCGTCCGGCGTTAACATTAACCATAAACAACACACTCCAGGAGCGCAATCTAAAATTATCCACTGCAAAGTCTACCGTGTCTCTTTTCACTTCCTGGACGCGAGAAGTCAATTTAGAACTTGACATTCCTATTGAAGGTAGGCTCATCCCCACAGTCCATAATCCGAAAATCCTTGGGGTGGTCTTCGATAATCTCCTTCATTTCTCCTAGCATTCTAACTACATCAACCAGAAGGTGAAAGCTAGGAATAAAGCTCTGAGAGCTTTGGCTGGTATTTCGTGGGAAAGATATAGAAACGTTGGTAACAACATACAAGGCTATAGGTCGTTCCATCCTTAATTATGCTGCCCCAGTCTGGACTTCTTTCTTTAGAGACACACCATGGAAATCCTTGCAAACAACACGAGCGTCGATCTCCTACACGAGGAGACCAGGATGCTGTCAGTCAAGCAACATAATGTGTTCTTGACTAGAAAGTTCCTGCTGGCATGCTATCTGCCGTGTCATCCCAACTATCACGCAGTGTTGACAGATTAATTAGAAGAAATTAATTCCAAGAAAGCAGGACTTCAGGCGTTATCGTGAAGGCATCCAAGACGTCATTCCATCGGAAGTCAACAGATTGTCTTTAGCGAACACGCCAGATAATGCATCAACTGGCGGTCCTAAACCCATAAATGACTACAGATGCAACAAAGTCCTACTCTAACATCCTCTTGTAATTTCTGACAGTGACAGGCTTTTTCCTAGGCAAACCCGTTCGATTCTGGGACAACTAAGGTCTGGGTACAGCAATGTTTTCAATTCGTATCGACAGGGCATTGTGCCCTCACACACACACGCAACATCTATTCAATAGTCCGTCCGAGCCTACAAGTCTATTGCCTATAGACTAATGGCTAAAGCCAGTAGAGGTGGCTCCGGCTACCCTCTTCAATTTCTAATTAATATATTTTCCTTTTCTTTGTTCCGTTTTCTATCAATATTTTCAGGAAAGAACTTTCACCAACCTCTTACAACAACAACCACACATCGCAGCAATTACAGTTAATAAATTTTGCGAAATGTGAGATAAGATTTAAAAATGTATTTGAAATGTTGATGTGATGGAGAAGATTAATTTGAAGAAGATCTACTATTAACCACTCATAATGTAGTAAATCTTATGTTTGATCAATGGGACCCTATTTAAAATACCAGAAGATTTTTTAATAGATTACGAAGTAAATAAATTAAATAGATAAAAATGTCTTTAAAATGTGAATGGATGAATTTGAAAAACTTGATAAATGTCAAAAAGTGATGCGATAACTTTAAGTGAAGTTTTAATGTGGTGGTAAACAACAAAAATGAATATAGAAGAGGATTTATTTCGCTTTTACCATTTCATGGGACTGAAACTTGTGAATATTGTTGACACAGGTTATTAGAATACTTGATGACGTGAGTGATGTGTTAATTTTGTAGAAACAACAAAACGAGAACAATAATTTAGTTACAGAAAAGCAGATTGAGACATAAAACGCCTTAGAATATATCGAACAAAATACACAGCCAATTAAAACAAAATGATTTAAAAATGTGTGTGTCATTTAAAAAAATTGTTTATTAAAATAAAACAATAATAATAAATAAATTAATAAGCACTTAAAGTTAAAAGACTTAGGCCCACAGTATACAATAAAATAAAACAACAATTAAAGCAAATAACATAAAAATAATTGAGTACATAGCAATAAACAAAACAAAAAATTGTGTTCATAGTCTTGTCATGTTTTCTTTTCGCGTGTGAGAGATTATTTGTTTCATTGTGTTGATTGAGTATACGACTGTAATATTGGATGATCCAGAAAAGGGTTACAACATTTATGCATGTTAAAAATATTTTAATTTAAATAAGTATGACATCAAAATTAAATTTCAGACCTTTTAACTTTCTGGATCATCCAATATTTTAACATTAAAGCTTTATTGTTAGCGTAACAAAAAGTATAATTAGGCTTAAGTGTGCATAGGGCGCTGTTGTGGCAACAATACATAAAAAACATAAAAAAAGAGATTCTTATAAAACGTCATGCTCATAGAAATGATCAAGATTGCGACAGGCACGTTTACGCCAAACAGCAAACATGGGCTGTTCAGGTTCATCGTATGTATCTAATAGCTCGTTATATTCGAATGCATGACCACTTACTTTAAAGCCGCGATGCAGGCGATCCTTCATGATCGCTATGAATTCCTTGTAGGAGAGCAAACCATCACCATCCTGATCGAAAATGGCAAAAACTGTATCAATTAAATGACGTGACAGTGTGTAACCGGTGCAGATTTTGACAGCTCTAGAAAATTCATCTGAAATTAAAGAAAGGTATATGTGTGAGATAAATATAACGAACGACTATGATATTACAGAATAAACCAATTTTTGAAAATAGGTCTTCGAAGTAAAGGGTGCATTCAATCTAATACTGACTTATCTCGCATCAGCTAGCAGTAATAATCTCAGTTGAATACCAAAAGTAATGACCTAAGTTGGTCCAAAGTAATACTGTGTTCCTGGTCTCCTCTTCTAAAGGATGACTCCCTAACGCTGGGGTATTAAGCGACCTCGTGCCTATCAGTTAAATGGTTTACACTAAGGGTATCGACTGTATTCGTATTTCGTCCGGCGTTAACATTGACGACGTAAGTGCAAGAATTTCTCCTCGCATTCCAATTACATCAACCAGAAGGTGAATGCTAGGAATAAAGTTTTGAAATATTTGGCTGGCACCTCCTGGGGCTAGATAACGACATATATAAGGCCATAGGTCATTCCATCCAAAATTATGCTGCCCCTGACTTCTTTCCTTAGCAACACACAATTTAGATCATTGCAAACAACCCAAATAATACACTCCAAATTGCAACAGGCTATATTTAAATGATGAGCATCGATCACCTCCATGAGGACACCAGGATGCGGTATGGTATGCTATCTGCCGTGTCATCGCAACAATCACACAGTGATAGCAGATCCACCTGAGCGACACATCCGTCAGGACTTCAGGCGCTATCGTGAAGGCGTCCAAGACGTCATTCCATCGGAAGTCAACATATTGGAATCCTGCCAGCAAAGCCCTCACAACACACACCATCTATTCAATTGTCCGATCGAGCCTATAGACTTATGGCTAATGCCTATAGAAGTATCACCGTTTATCCGGCTAAACTCTTCGAATCTTAATTCCTAACTAATAATTATTATATTTTCTACTTCTATTTTCTATCAATATTTTTAGGAAAGAACTTTCACTAACAGCCAACCTGTTACAACAACAACTTTAGAGAGAATGAGATCGTCCGAGGAGCTGCAGACTGCTTAACTGTCTGTCTCCTATTCATGGGAAGACGAAAGTCGTACCAAGTGTTCGCATGAACTTTTGAAGCCAAAAACTAATCGTCAATCGTCAAATGGTCCCAGATAACCAAATTCTATCTTTTCGCTGGTACTTCCATCATCATCTGAAGACCATGTTCTTAACAGACCAGGTTGGCCATCAAATGCAGCAGTTAGGTAGGATTATGATCTTGGCGATGTATACATGTGTAAGGTTGAACTCATATCTCGCCAAATAATCTACGTAAATATTCACCCCTATTCCGTATGTCGTCGTCGTTGTCGACGACGTTTCTCTTTCGACATCACTTCGCATCGACATCGACATCACTTCGACACTGATTTGGTATTCTGTAACACTCATGCGACGATGTCGACTATTTATCGATATCAATAAAAACAAAAATTTTGTTGCATATTTTTGGGCAAAAATGTGTTTGTATCCTTCACCGCACTGTGGCACAGGGCATTATGCCTTGGTAAATGTGTCTGCAACGACCAAAAAGAAACGAGATAGACCCATAGTTACTTTTTAGTATATATGTACATAGAATTATTTTTTAGTCGATTTATGCATGTCCCTCCATTCATGTATTATTTTAAACAAGTTACATGCCACCATTATGATCCGAACGGGATGAAATTTGGAAAAAATCCATCCAATTGGGATGAAATTTTATTTCCACATAGAGTCCTATTGACATTGGTCAAAATCGGTTCAGATTTATATATAGATTCCATATATTTTTCTTTATTTACACTTTATTTTGCATTAAGTATTGAATAGATTCTAGAATGATGTATCCTGTTCTTGTCAGGTCATGTTTTTTTTTTTTTTAATTTCTAAAAAAAAAATGTTCAAACGCTTCAGTCGTCAACAAAAACTATGACGAAGAAATCTTCGACATCGTCGTCGTCACACATTGTTACGGAATACCAAAATATTTCAATAGTTATCGATAAATGTCGACAACGACATAGGGAATACCAATTTGCAAAAGACGACTCTCTTCGACGTCGTTTCGTGTCGACGACGACATACAGAATAGGGGTGATTATTATTTTTTAGGCAGATGGCTGTACTGATAGATTTCTCGTAAAGTATCGATCAAACAATTTCAGATTTATGTAAGCCAAGCGGCTAAAATTGATAATGGTGTTTATGGTTCCGATACTGTAACAGCCAATTATGTGCAATTTTAGTTTCGTAGATTCCGTTCAGAAATTTTTGATGTTAAAGATGCACCTTGCACAGGTAGGCCGGTCGTGGAAAATGTGGATAAAATCGTACAAAAAACAATGGATATTTGGCTCAAATCGGACATTTCGATGTATGTTAAATAAAGTCCTATAGTTCATATAAAAATAATGGATTTCTTTTTCAGTTGGTAATTTCAATTAACGATTTTTATTTGACTACAACTTCTAGGTATCATTATACGGAATCTATACAAAAACGTGTATCGGTATTAATATCTTCCAATTGACATTTTTTTCCTGAAAATCGTAATATTCCGCAATATGAGCCGATGTTTTCCATTACCGCAAAATCTAGAGATATCATTATATGGGACCTATACTAAAACGTTGACTTGCGTAAACAGGTGTTAAAAGAGCGGTTTTATAAAATACGACACAAATGATGTGACTAAAAACTACAAAATACCGAATATCGGAGATGGTACCAAAACGATGACCGATAAACCCATCTTCACAATAACAACAGACGATGATAGGACATTTTTAAATCGTATGATCTACATAGGTTTTTAAAATGAATATCTCTAGAAGCTATCAACGGAATAAAAATATTGACATACCTCATGGTGGAATTGTATTAAAAATGTGAATAGCGAACCCTAGTTATTACATCGCCGAAACCAAACTAACAATATTCCGTAGTCGTGATGTATTGTATAAAAATATGGTTATTATATAAGCCTATATTACCTTTTGAAATGGCACGATCAGCCAATGTGTACATACGCATGGCAATGGAGAAATCATCCAAATTGTTAAGGAAACGACAGAAATCTCGGAATTCATCAAATGTTATGCCTTGTTCATCCTTGACACGATCCAAAAGACGTTCCAGAAAACTATCATATTCTTCGGTATCCAAATATGTATAACGTAAAAGAATTTTGGCAAAATCTACTTCCGTTATGGCTTTATTGCCTTTGGAAAATTCGGTAAATTCCAATTCTAATACTTCGGTTTGCAGGTTGTCCATGAATTTATAGAAACCTTCATAGTATAGATCCTTATCACCCTTTTTGCCAAACAAGTGGACTTGTAGAGTGGTGTCGACTTTGTGTTTACGTTGTAAGCCTTCTTCGTCATCAATGTAGTTGTCCTGTTGTGGTTAATGGAAAAATGCAGATTAGTAAAAAATAATCAAATGAGGATAGGATTTTTTTTAATTTGGATAAAAAGTTTTTTTTACTTCTAAAATTTTTAGTCACTTGCAAAATTTGGAAAAGGGTTAACACAAAATAGTATATCAGGAATACAAACTTTTCACTTGTTTTGAAAATAGAAAAATGTACATAGTGACGGATATACATATAGTATAGTACATTTTTACAACACCTTAATAGAGTGTCATATAGTACAAATGTAGTTCATTTTTACATGTTTTTTTTTTTAATTTTCCACATTGTTTTTGTTTTTTTGCGGTATACTGTACCTCTTCTTTTTCTTCCTCTTCTTGTTTAGATTTATTATCTTCTTCTGTGGCCTCTTCTTCAGTTTTATTTTTGCCACGTTTATCTTTCCATGCTCCACTAAATATGCGTTCCATCTTTAGCACAATATATTGGTGGTTACACAGTACAGAACATACATTCATTGATAGGGATTGATTGTAGGGGGAGAATCCATTCGGGTTAAATATTAGCAATAGAGGTTAGCATATAGATATTTGGGGAGAAATGGAAAAAGCAAGGGAAAAATTGGATAATATTAAAGAGGTTATTAGTTACCATACTCAGATGCGTTTTTACAAATTAAAGTGTTGTTAAAAAAACTTATAATAAAAAAATAAAAAATAAATGTGGACAATGATGTTCATTGAACAAACTAAAGCTTGGAAATAATAATATTATAAAACGAGGAATAAAACTTTAAACAAGGACAATAAACAAATAAACAGGGATATTTTAGGTGACCTCATATTCGGATATGTTTGTGTGTTTTATTGATATTTTGTGTTTTTACTTACAATAACGGAAATGTACGTCTTTGTCATTGAAACAAGAAAAATAACTAAGGCGCAGCTTGCTAATTGGACAAAACAGAAGCTCGTTTAAGAAAGAAGGCAATTAAAATATATTTCAACTTAAATAACAAAAAACTGAGCAGCTTTTAGGACTTTTAGGCATCTCTAGCACACAGTGCATAGATGTTCAAAATCAAATAATAATTTGAGAAATTATATATACATATGTTTCCCAATAATATTTTGAGACAGGGAACCACTGTGCTAGACTGCAACGAAATAATATATTGCTGAAACAAATTCGTAATAGCATTTTTATTTTTTCTAAAGCTAAGATTTTTGTTGCAAGCTTTAGAATAAACGACAAGCCAATGTTCTTAAGAATAGCTATTTATAACTTATTTCTATTATAAAACAAAAAATAAAATATTAACTCGTGAACAGAAAAATAGTCAACAAACAAATAAAATTAACTCAAACAAGTGAACATTGAAACGAAAGGCATTCTGATAACAAATCAAATCCATCTCTGAAACTTACAAATGCATTTTTTTGGCTAGGCTTTTCTTTTGGCTTTTTCTTGTAATATAATTCACGAGCCTGTTCTTCGGTGGAAACTAAACGTTTAAGCTGAATACCGGATTTTAAATAAAAAACAAAATTATTATTAAGAAAACCAAAATGAGAATATCATCTTGTACACATTGCGGAATAAGGAAATTATACATTCATTTCTTAACATAACCTATTATAATCCTGAAAGGCAAGCTATATAAGGGTAATGTTTTTTTTTGTATTTGAATAAAAAGAATATAAAATAATTTGTTTATAAATATATAGAAAATATAAATATATAATTATAAAGCAAATTTTATTTGGAAATAACAAAAAAAGGGAATTGATACAGACGGCAAAGAAACATTAACGGTGTTCGCAAGTTCGTATGGCGAGATGCGAATTTGCTTTCGGAGAGGGAGGTTCATCTCATCAAGGGTAAGATGAAATGTGTATGGAAATTCGAAAGAACCTATCCACACGCTTTTCATCGAGAGCTCCAGATGGAGAGGATATTCCTCCCGAAACAAAAAGATGCTCGATTAAAACCTCTAAATGAGCAGAGTAGTATTCGATCGTCGATCGGTATCTGAAGAACGGACGAAATGAATCGAATGAGACTATGGTTTTACAAAGCGCTTAAGGCCATTAACAATTTCCTTGGGGAAGGTTCAATCTGGCTATCTGTATTCAGAGAGAGGGTTGAACCACCACTTCTGGGTTAGGCGTAAGTTGGAAGCTGAAGATGTTTGAGAAGTAGACGGTCTTCGAATAAGTGGTTACGAAAGCTGCTGGAGGAGCTGGGAACTTTTTTAAATATTATTCCCATTAGTTATACATTTTTCTCAATTATATGTTCATAACAAATAGCACCCTAATGATTTTCCATATAAAATTTGCTCATAAATAAATACAAAAATATGATTATTAAATAATAATTGAAAAATTAAAAGCTTACAATTCGTCTTGTTTCATCATCCAAGTCATGTGAATGAAAAGAGCCACCCAAAATTTGTCTAACCTAAATGAAAACAGGTTTAAAATAATATAATGGAAATAAAATTAAAAATCACAAATAAAATGTAAAAAAACAACAATTAAGAAATATTTATGTAAATAATGTTGAAAACATAAAATCAAGGGCAGTTCATTATTTGCAATGAAAATTAGAATGTTGACAAAATTTACATAGGTGTTGCATACAACATGCTTTAGGGTCTAATTTTTAAGCATATTTCTTTGTAAATGTCAAACTGCCCTTTTTTAAGAACTTCGTTTTGGTAACATACCACTAGGAATTCATTTTTATCAACACGCGAATTACCATCAGTATCGAACATGTTAAAGGCAATGCGGAAACCTGATTTGGGTTCTGTAAGTAACAATGAACAATAAAAAATATTTACAACAATTAATCAATGGCTATTATGCAAAAGTAGAAATGCTTTGTAGCATTTACTTACTGGTCAAGACTGATAACAGAAACAAATACTCGGTATATGAAATAATTCCTATTAAAAACAAATAATAATGACAAATTATTGATTGTTTGTAATAACGAGTCAGTCAACAGCATTTTACCTTTATCTCTTAACGTTCTAAAAAGTTGATTGGATCCTTTCTTTAATGGTGGTGTTATATCTTTTATTTTGGCAACTTCTTGTTCGGTTAACACTTTTCGTTTAAGGCGGGCTATAAGAAAAAGGTTTTAAATTTTGAAATTTGTTTAATAAAATTAATTCAATATCATACGTCTTGGCTCCTGCTCGACAACAGAATCCAAAAAGTCTTGCGGTGTCATGTACAATTGTCCGTCGTATTCGACAGAAGAAAATTTGATAAATCGCCTCTCACGTGCTGTCAGCTTAACTAAATTTTCTTCTTCACGCTAAAATGGAAATAAAGAAAATAATTAATTTTTAATTTTTAAAAACATTTAAAAATGAATTAAGTTCGTCTTGGCGAATAAGATTACGGACGCTCTGTATGAAAATTGTGTTTAGGCCTTCAGCATATCGTGAATTTTATATGGGAGCTATGTGAAAACATGACCTGTGTATATTGAAAAATTTCGGAACGAAATGTTTTTCCTTTAAGAACCTGAAATGCCCAATTGGGAATTGTCAGAAAGAGTTTCACTGTTATAACCACGGTTCTGGGGTTTGACATTGATGGTTCTGAGGGAATTTTAATGGCAAAGATCGGTTAATATATATAGGGGATGAAATGGACCAAAAACTTAACTTTTGTCGGTTTTTTGGTCGCTCGAACTTTTACATGGAGAAGGGGATCGGGCCAAAGAATAAACATGCCGGTTTTGATAAAGATCGGTCAATATTTAGCGGGTCAAATGGATATTGACTTTTGTGTGAAAAATGGCAATATTTGTGTTCTATAGCGTATGAAGACCCGAGAAGTTGAGAGTATATCCAAGACGAGTGGTTGACATTTAAATTGATTCTAATTATATTGTCGTACACTCGGATATGGGAGTTACACTTAAATATTTACAGGTGCTTACGTACTGAGATAGCATTTAGTAACCCATTACCACACTAGAGGGCGAAATATGGCGCTGATCGTTTTGAAATTTTCCATGAGGATCCAGGTACGGTCAAGGACAACGCCTATAATTTTCGGTGAATATCAGATAATAATATTGGGATGAAGTGGACCGAAAACTTAATTTTTTGTGTTTTTCTTGAGTCGATCTATAGGCCACCATTATAAGCCGAACATCACAAGGGAAGGAAATCTGGACAAGTAATTAGAATGGCTGTACTGAATATTAGTAATATTCGGAATATATGTCAGTGTAAGGAAGTGGTGCTGTTGATCTCTAATCGGGCAAGAGGGTGGAAATATCACGAAATATTGCCCAAGCTCAGAATAAACATCCGCAGAAAGTTGGAGTTCCGTGGATGTTGTGTAAGGTATAGTCCGTCCGACTATACTGCTCCGCTCACTGGTTTTAATTGTTTTTGTAAATTTCTCACGGATATATTTTCAAACAATATCAATCACTTGCTTTATTAGTCTGCTATTCAAATTATTTTCTATTGAAATAAACACCCCACGAATAACGCATTCAACGAGTTCACAACAACTAATGAACTATAAATTAAATTATAATGTTAACAAAACTAACTTCAAAATAAACAAATTGCCCTATAAATTATACTCGATGTAATAACATGAAATGAAATTTGATACCACGAGTGTGCCGCGATCTAATGGCGCCACTAAGAAGTGATCCCATAACAGACAAATAATAACAGTAACAAAAACAGTTGAAATAGATTCCAATTGATTGGAGTGGAGTGGTAGGAGGAATTAAATAAGCTGCACAATGCTACTTACTGCCGCTCCGAAAAGCGGGTAAAAAATTAATTCACAAAACACCCACCTGCAATAAATTACAACCGAAGACATGAAGTCAGTCAGGCAGCCAACCAACCAGCATGCGCAGAATGGCACAGCTCAGCGCCAATGAAATGTGACATTATCTATAAATCACAATTGGAATCTCAGAGCGAAAGATTGCATTTATGATCATTTCCATATGATAATCGGCGAGATTTAATGTCGGTGGCAATGTTTGTCAGTAGTGGTGGTACTGATGATTGTGGCTGGGATCGTGATCCCTTCATAATGCTAAGGCGGAGTTTGCCTTTGTGGCGCACAAAAGAATTTGAAAGATAAATAAATGCAAACTTTCAATGGCAACTAACTCACCACAGACGGAGACAGACAGACAGACAGTCAAACATCCAATGGGAATGTTTACATTGTTTGGTCTGACATCCAATAAATATCCTCCCAACAATTACAAACACCAGAAAAGAAAACGCGACACAATACATGACACAATTTCATGATGAATGACATCCGAACGGCGGTAGAAATTGTTATTGCCAATCATTCTGCAAATTATGCATTGCATGTCGTACATACATACACACATGTCTTTGACAGTAGCTGTGAAAAGGATGATGTCAGTTGAATGCGGATTTATGCGCCACAGCAAAAATTCTCTTTTGTATTATAAGTATCCTTATCTCTCGCTATCATCGTCATTATTTTATATATGCTCGCACCCCCAGCATTCATCACAATACCGAAAGTGATATCATGCATCCATCATCATTACCGACCTGCCTGTCTGGGAAATAGATCGCGTGGGAGCAGGTAGATTTATTTTGTTTGTGTAGTTAAAGATCATTTCAACTTCTGTATGTAGACAGATCATTATGATATTTATTCATAATTGTTATCGGGGCTTAGAGATCACACAGTAATGGCCCGATTAAAAAGATTGAACAATTAAAAAAGAAATCACAATAGAACGTAAGAGATCCTATTCCTGTTAAGGAGGTGTGTGTAGACAAATGTGACATGATTTGTATGAAATGACTGGGGATAGCAGATCGCAGTGAAATCGTATAAATAATACCATTGTTAGATATTAATATTATTTTTGCAACATCCGTTTCATTGTCATTCAATACACAAACAATCAGGCCAGAATTATTTTGATGCTAATATTAATTTATATATATTTTTTTATTTATACAACTTTCAACTTCTAGTTTGCTACATCTGACTTAGCTTTTTATTCATAGAGGCGTAGTGACAGTGGCCAAGCTAAACAGAAAGGCATTTCGGTATCCAAATTTTGTTAACAAATAACAAATCGGTGTTAACGAATTAAATATAGAGAATGATTTCTGTTCTAACATCATTAACAAATTTCGAAAATTAATATAGAAGACGTTAGTCCCGAATACAGAAAACTCTACTATACACATTTAAATTACTATATCTAATTTTAAGTTTTTTTTTTAACATTATAATGTAGTCGAAACACTGGACATATTATAATTAAAATAAATAATATATACATTAGGTTTATGTGTAGATGAGGATAGTATGGATGACAACATAAGTCAAAATACCCGCTGTCCTTAAATACCCGATGTCGAGGATCGTAAAAATCCCAAATACAAATTGTGTGACTCGCAAGAAAAAACACGGACGATCTTTGAGAATATGCATAGAATCAATACAAAAATTTGTATAAGTCGTCCATTTTTTAACCGATTTTTTAGATATTTCTCATTTTCGAAAGCTTATTTAATTGTCTACCCACGTTTTTTCTACATTTACCGTTATAAAACTAATTTTCGAAGTGACCCAGAAAAACCAAAGGTATATTCGTGGCCCAGGGACTCCAACTAAACAGAATTGGTACATTAGAACCCCTGAAAAATTTTCGTGTCGCACAGTGTAATTAAACATAAACATATTGCCATAACACATGATGGGCATTGAAATCTCCTAGTATCAGGGGGTTATGACTATCTATAATTGGCCTAATATCCGAAAAATTACCCAGTTTACAGCTATTCATCGGCTTTATATAAACATTAAGCATCTCTACCTTGGCAGTTCCACCCTACCCCCATACATTCATTCCACGGAAGCTGCTTCTATGTTCTGAATTGATTTGCCACCTTAACAACAAATACAAGTATTTGATATCGGTTTTGTATACTGGTATTACACATTCATACATTTGATATCGATGTCCTCCAATAACTTCAGTAAATACAATAAAGGTACCTGGTACCAAATTACAGATCATTATTCTATTATGGGAATCTGCTCACAATTACCATATATTTGGACATTGAACAGTTCTTTCATCTGAGGAAATATCAGTGATGAAACATGCTAATAAAGTCCTGTGGCCTATATACAGATCATGAGTCTATTATTACTTCTAGTCGCACGATACCAAAATGATCGCCCCAGTACATTTCTAGATTGTCAATGTTGTCATTTCCATTGGCTGTTATCACGTCTACAATAGGAATCTCAATTTCGGTTGGATGTGCCCAGATCCAAAAAAAAAATATTAACTTCGATATTGAGGTTGATGTTAAATTCGTTTTCATATTTTAGCCAGGTTTATAGCTTATTTCGGATCGTAGACCCACTGTTGAAGGGACAGTGGTTTGAACTATAAAATATGAATCTTCTACATTATCAAATATCATAAATAATATGAAACTATTTATTTTACGAGATTAGCTATTGGACACCTGGTTCTGGTTTATTCCTTTATCATGCATGCATCATTAGTCCAAACAGATGGGCATATACCTTAGTTCGATTGCAGCACTTACTACAGCCATGCACATGAGCACATAAGCAATTATGGTAATGAGGAGTTACAAACTTAGTATTGCTACCTTTCCAATGTAATGTGCATATTAACTTATACATGACCATTTTGGCTAGTTGTTTATGTCTAAAACCGTCAAATTTGCTTCCGGAATTAAACAAAAATATTTACATTGTATCTACGTCGCTGCTATCAATTAACATGAACTTGAAAAACATTTATCAGCTATTACATGCGTATGTGTGGTTGTTGTTGTTAGCTATTGATTGCAAAGATACGACATTTTTGTATGGGTTAACGACCTTATCAATTATGTGATAGAGTTGAAAGCAATAACTAATTTGTTGTTAATTTATACCCCTTCATATTTTAACAATGATGACACATTTAGTAAAACAATATATCACAAAATATTGAGGTCATGTGAAAAAGTTGGCCCAGTTCTTTCGTCATTGAATTATGGCCAATTTCTATATCCTTTTTCCAAAGCAAAATAATATTTTAAAGAAAATTATTTCATTTTTAGAGAATAAAGAAAAATTTTCTTTGAATTCTACAAATTGAATTATCTTCCTTTCGATTTCCAAAAGAAAACTTGGCATCCCTACACCCAAACAAATAATATAAACAAACACAGCTGACTGGGGAGATTTCCAGAGCGTTAAAAAGAGAACGAGGAGAGAGTAGATTATATCCATCAACAGAACAATAAAAATACACATAAACATTCGACTATAAGCAAGTGTCAATATACATTTGGGCTAAAAATAGACACAAATATACCATATTCACCATATTCAGGCAAAAAATGGCACATGATGAAGTAGAAAAAATTCATTTCTTTGTTTCTCCACAACAGATCTCTGGCAAATTTTCACCCAAAACACATTGAATATTTCTATTCCATTCAACTTCAAAACAAGTTTTTTGCATTAATCATCGCCTCACCTTAATTCGTTTCAGATTGAGAGCTTCATGTCGATTGGATTGGTTTTTCATTAAATTTGCAAACATAAACGCGGTGACTCCGCCACCAACTACTAACACATATTTCACATAATTTCGTTGTTTTTGTGGCGTGTAACGGACAGAACTGAGGTTTCTTTGTACGGGTCGAAGGTTTTTTGTAAAATTCACTAGACTTTTTGTTATTAATAATCGATTTGTAACACTCATTTTGTTTTTCTTTAAATCTTTTCCGTCCGATCCGTTCCGTATGTTTTACTTTAGAGTTGGGTAGTTCAACTAGTTCATTGGAACTATTCCGAGAAAGGAACGAACGGAACTAGTTCCAGTTCTTTAATTAATATCAAGGTATATTTAACAAGGTAGCCGCATCGGCCCAGCTGTTGGTGCAAATAAATGTCAAAAATGTTGTTGTAGTGTAAAACCAAAAAATTATAAAACAAAATTATAAAGGAAAATCTCCGAATTTTGAAGATCTTGTTTGGCAATACTTTTATTAACATTTTCTACAAGAATCTGTGTAAAAAATCTTATGAATCTGTTTGTTTTGGCAAAATGTTTTTGACATATCAAATAGAAATTCGCCGATGCGGCTACCTTATATATCTAACTTGATTAATATAATTCCTTTCTCTGATCCAGTTCCTTTTTTGAACTATTTGAAGCAAAGGAACTGTATGGAGCAAAGGAACTATAAAGAGCAAAGGAACTATATGGAGCAAAGGAACTATTTGGAGCATAGGAACTATAAAGAGCAAAGGAACTATATGGAGCAAAGGAACTATATATGGAAAAACGAAAAAAAAATAATAAAAGAGAGAGAGAGATTCAAAAGAACAGTGGGAAGCCTCCAAGACTCCAGCCTTCATAAAATTCGCTTGTTAATCGTCGTTCTGCCAAGACTCAAGCGACGTCGTACGCAAACCTTCGCCAACAAATGGTCTGTTCCAGTACTTTTTATACCCTCCACCATAGTATGGAGGGTATATTAATTTTGTCATTCCGTTTGTAACTCATCGAAATATTCATTTCCGACCCTTTAAAGTATATATATTCTTGATCAGGGTAAAATTCTAAGACGATCTAGCCATCTCCGTCCGTCTGTTGTAATCACGCTATCTTCTGAAGGAATTGAGATAGGGTGCTGAAATTTTGCATAGGGTTTTCTTTTGTCTGCAGGCAGGTCAAGTTCGAAGATGGGATATATCGGCCCACGTTTAGGCATAGCTCCCATATAAGGGTACCCCCCAATTTTCGGTATTTTGGGGTTCTTGAGCGCGTTTTTCAAGCGAATTTGTAGTAAATGTATCCACAAAAAATTATAAATATAGGTCCACTGGAACAAGTTGAGTTTAGGGGCTCATCTCCGATTTTCCCACGTTTAGGCATAGCTCCCATATAAGGGTACCCCCCAATTTTCGGTATTTTGGGGTTCTTGAGCGCGTTTTTCAAGCGAATTTGTAGTAAATGTATCCACAAAAAATTATAAATATAGGTCCACTGGAACAAGTTGAGTTTAGGGGCTCATCTCCGATTTTTCTGAAATTTTTGTCATAGGTAGATCTCGTCTCCCTGATCACGAAAATATATGACTTTCATGGGGGAAGTCCATAATTCCCGAGATATGGACCTCTAAAGTTCCGAAATTCCTATGCTCATAACTTCGTTATTTATGAATCGGTGAAGGTAATATTGGTATGATTGTAAAGCGTACACATTATATTTCCACTTAAATTCGTCTTAATTAAAAATTATCCAAAATAGCCGGCCTTCGGCCGGGGATTTAAGACTTTCTCCTAGGGACAGGCGGAAAATTCGGCTAACGCATCAACAATGTTTTTTTAAACTATTTTTTCTAAATAGCGGGCCTTCGGCCGGGGATTTAAGACTTTCTGCTATGGACAGGTGGAAAAATTGGCTACGCGATTAAAATTTCCTTTATATCAAAGTTTTTCTTATATAGCCGGCCTTCGGCCGGGGATTTAAGACTTTCTCCTATGGACAGGCGGAAAATTCGGCTAACGCATCAACAATGTTTTTAAACTAATTTTTTTCTAAATAGCCGGCCTTCGGCGGGGATTTAAGACTTTCTGCTATGGACAGGTGGAAAAATTGGCTACGCGATTAAAATTTCCTTTATATCAACGTTTTTCTTATATAGCCGGCCTTCGGCCGGGGATTTAAGACTTTCTCCTATGGACAGGCGGAAAATTCGGCTAACGCATCAACAATGTTTTTAAACTAATTTTTTTTCTAAATAGCCGGCTGAGGTGGGATAGAGACTAAATGGAAACCGTGTTGTTTACGAATGAGGTTTAGGCAAATTATGATTAGGGATAAGTAAATCGACTTTCGACTAATCGACTTGTTGTATTGAAAAGTTAAGAAATCGACTTTTGATTTTTGATGAAATCGCATTCTTGCTTTCGCCTTATTCTGAATGAAGTTCGAAAGTGAAAAAATCCGCTTTAAGGGAAAAATTTGCTATTTTGGGTTTCAGGGTTTTTGTGTGAAAATTTTGGCTAATAAATTTGAATGGTGCTGCCGACAAAAATATAAGTATTTAATATTTTTTATGAAAAATATCTACACAATACATTGTTGTATGCATATTTTTAATTCAAAAACATTGGATATCCTATCCTATAACGATGCATGCTCAACCAAATATGCCCAGTGAATGTATAAAGGGAATAAGGAATATTTAAGCCGAGTTTGATGCAATTTGGAAACCCCAAATAGTCAAATTTGCCTGATGAGGCACTTAGCGTGGTTTTATATTTGCCGGGATCGGGATCGGTGTTGAGAGTCTCTCTCTCTCAGTGGTAAATTGTGAATTGTGTTGGAAAACATTGCCACAGGTAGGAACAAAAAAGTACGAAAAGGTACCTAAAATTCTACTTCAAATGATAATAAATCATAATTATCGAGAAATATTGGCCAATATTTATTTATACCAGTTGTTTGCATAAATAATATATGTTATAATTTAAGCGTAAATGTATCCACGAATAATAAAAAATATAATTTTTGTTTTGGTACGTTTATGTCAATTCGTACCTTTTGTGAACAAAAAGTACGCTTGTTACAAAATTAAAAATAGCGCAACTCTAATTACTCTCTCAAGAGAGAGAAACTCTCAACACCGATCCCGACAAATATAAAACCACGCTTAACAGTGAAAAACTCAAATAAAAATTATGAAAGAGCAATGATAAAGCTACAAAAATTTTTTTTTTTCTTTCAAATTTATGGTGTGCAAGATTTAAGGGACGAAATAAAGGAGGAGGAGCATACCACAAAATAATTGCTCACTTTAAGAATTTGGGTAGATAAAATATCTGAATTAAATAAAAAGGCAACAATTATGTAAGGAATTAATGAACTGCGAATTAGGCTACGTTTAGACTACTAAATCCACTCGATCTCAAATGTCAATTCCATTGCGTATACGTCACGTTAATCCTGTTCACAAATCCAGTGGGTTATATTTGCCGTATAAGCAATGGAATTGATATTTGAGATCGAGTAGATTTCGTAAATCTAAACGTGCCTTTAATTTTATTCAAGGGCAGATTTCTTCCCATAATTTGTTGTTTCTTTGAAATCGTACTATGCGGTATTTGCCATCATAAAAAATGTTCTGTTGTAGTTGTTGCCCCAAACTGCATCAAAATAATGTGCTAAAACATACATATATATTTTTTGCTGTTCTATAAACATACTTTAGAAATTAATTGCCGAAACAAATAATAATAAATACAACAATCTAGCATTCCTACACATTTATAAGTTTTCTTGTATTTTGTTAAAACTGCTTATACAGCATTAATATATAACTTATTTTGATTCTTTTATTGTTGCATATCACTTTTTTTTATAAGTTCATTGGCCATTTGTTCATTCACTTTTGCAATGTTTTTAAATTTCTTAATACATTTACATATTTTGGTTACATAGCATTTAAAGTCTGCTGGTGACCGACCTACATTACTATTAATTTGTATCAGCATTTATCAATAACATTTTCTAATTAATTATGTTAAGCGAATTATGTATATAAAGAAAGCCAAAAATAAAGAAAATTCAGTCGTCTTTTCCACAGGCATATTGTTATTTTGAAATTTTTTTGTTTTCTGTTTTGAAATTTTCGCTTGCAAATACAAAAAAGCAAATACAAAAGAAAGAAATAAACGTCAAAAGTGTTTACATTTTAAAGAATTTTTTAATATTTTATTTAGTTTTTATATATTTTATTATATAAATTGCAAAAATTAAATTTCACTTGCACAAATTAAAGCAACAGGTTTGTAACACGAATAGGTTAAAAAGGAAATGTCAACAAAAATGTTTTGAACGAACAGAGCAAAGCAGAATTTGCGTGTACCGCAAATTCTGAACAGGCAAAGTTTTGTTTTTCTTCCTCGCACCCCTCTCGCCTAAAAACTCAGAACTTGCCAAATAAAAATTTGCCCGTGGAAAAGGGGGCATACGCTCACTGACTGATGATAGGTGTTCTTAGATCGAATGTTGACTTTGCCAATGTTAAACGAATGCCTGAGTAGGGCATATAAAAGTAACGGCGTCAACATAGAATGTAGTCGACTACTAAAAACAAACTAAATTACCGTTTTATTTGATTTATATTTTATACATTTTCTTTAATGTTTACATGTGTTAAAAGAAATTATATCTAAAGTAAACAAGAAAGTATTTCACGTTTGTTCGTTGTTTGTTTGATTTATGTTGTCGTTTAGTTTTTTTTCAATATTGCTAAGAGAAAATGGCATAAGCTGACAGTTTTTATTGAAAAAAAAAATTTTTTAATGAAAAAATCTATAAAGGAAAAAAGGTTTAATTTTAATTTTTCGTAACATGGAAATAATTTCTCTGGACTGGAATTGAACTGGAATTTAAACATTATTCGGGTAAGTCCACATTTCTCGCTTTAAAGTTGTGGATCTGGAAGCTCCTGTGTTCATTGGCATAAATTTAATTGAATGCTATAGGTCTTAGAAATATAAGTTGGAAAGTCCATGGTTACAGAAATACAGTCCCCGGAATATTACTATGCAAATATTTGTTTTGTTCCCATACATTTTTAATAGAAAAGTTGGCAAAAAGAAAACAAGTCCAAGTCGCTCTTAGAGTACAAAAATACGAAAAGTTCTTCAACAAAAAAAAAAAAGCAGTAAGAAAGTCAAAATCAACTTAACAGCCAATTAGTAATAATAATATTATGTATATAAGATAATTTTGTCCACATTTGCAAGGTCGGTATAAAAAATATTTTGCAGAAAATTGGTCTACTACTTTTTACGAAGAAAATGTGTTTAATGTTGTCAATCGCCTCACACCCTACAAATAACCAAGAAACTTCTACAGCACCTCAATCAGGTTGTGAACGAGATATTCATCTAAATGACGTCTGATATTGCGAATAATTCTGAATTATTATGTCAAAAAACAGGATTTTTGATTCATGCCGGTCTTGTAGCACATGCGAGATATGTCCATAGTAGATAGGCAGATCAGTCAATTGACAGAAGTTAACAGATCATGTTAATTGATATATTTATAAATCTATTATTTATTAATTTGCTTTTTTTTTAAGAGAACTAACTCTAAAAAGGACGGTTTCGAGGTTTTTTCTAAAATTTGGCAATTATTTGATACCAAAATAATAATGCTATTCGGAAGCTGCATGAATGAGGTACTATTTCTGACTGTAGGAGTATTAAAATGTACAGTGGTTGTCAGTTTATTTGATGCAAGCACAACGAAATGAGTTAAAATTATCTAACTCAAAAATGGAATAAAATTTTAACAAAAACAAAAAGGATTTTATGAATTCAACAGTTTTACTTCAAATCTAAGTTTAATTGTTTTTTTTTATATATTTATTAGTTCTGCAACAAATGAGTGGAAAACAATAATACAACAGTTCTCAATTAGAACAGCTTATTTGATGCAATGATGTTTTAATGTTATTGACACCGCTATGATCCGAAATATAATGTTTTTTTTTGTTTTTCTCTTTTGTTCGGGTTTTTCTATTATGCTTTGCATAATTTTAGTTTGATCTTGCAAGTTCACGTGTCATACCGGAGAATTTTAAAACATGGGTCGACTCACAACGATTAAGCAACCAGAAATTGTGATTCATCATTTTAAAAGGGGAAAATCTCAACGTAATATAGCAGAAATTGTTAATATACCATCCTCAACAGTGCAACATATAATAGAACGCTTTTTACGGGAGAATAAAGTGAATGACAAGGGCAGAGTTGCACCAAATAAAATTCATACCCCAAGTGACGAACGATGGATCATCAGAAGTGACGAACGATGGATCATCTTAGTCAGCCTACAAGGTCGTGTGTTAAATTTCGTTTAAACCGGTTTATATTTAGATATATTTCCCCTGATTTCATTAAATTATGCAACTATTACCGAATAATAGTTTTTTTTATTAACATTTACGCCCGAAATTTTCGTCATTGGAATCCAATCACTAAATACCTATGCTGAGTACATTCATGATACTCACTAAACGAAGCAAAATCGCAAGTTCTACAATCCTATAGTCAGTTTAGCCCATTATCTGGTTGTCTCCCAATTATAAGAAAAATTCAAAAAACACCGAAAATCTGGCTTCAAAATTTCAGCATCCGTTTTGGGTGGATGCAGTGGTTATATCGAAAAATCATACATTAGAACCATATTGTCTGTCCATGGGGTATCCTTCAACCACCATCACAGCTTCCACGCAACTTATTATTTATTACCGATATTATGAGATTTTAACAAGAACACTTCATTTTATATAAAATCATTTAAATTATATGCATTTTGGAATATTCCCATATATTGATAAATATATTCTTCTGTGATCTTTTGGAATTTACTTAAAAATTATAAAGGTTATCATATACCCTACCTCATCCGACTTTTGCATTTTCTTTACTGGTTTTGGTAATATCGAAATTCTGAATTCATTTTTAAGACGAATTAATTTGAAAATATTGAAGGTACTCTCTAACCTTCGGTTCTGCCGAATATATCCCTTTTACCCCTTCTTCAATGGTTGTTGACAGCACTTCAGATATTGGTGTTAATTCCTGCTGCTAGGTGGCGCCAATGGCACAAAGCATCTTATCTGGTTTGTACAGTACAAGCGAAAATCTATTCGTTTTTCGTTAAAGATAAATAAAAAATTTAACGAAATATTTCGTTTCCATCGCAATTGAGGTTTCGTTCACAATTTTAGATTTGTTTATTTGCTTTTAAGTGTTGTTCTATTTCAATATTTTTCTAAAATGTCACTCTTTTTGTTCACATTTGAACTCTTTGGTATTTTACCGCACTTTTTGTGGCGTATTTGAACAGTTGTTTTTGCCCAAGACAAATTTTTGATAGTTTTTGTTAATTGTTTCAAAGTTAATGTGTCTCAAACCAAATGTTTGGGGTAGGTAGGTAATATATACACACATACAGACATAAAGCGTAATATTTTATTTATTTTGAAATTCTGGTGAGGAATTTAATTAGTGAAGTTGAATGTTAAATTGTACATTTATTTTCAAATATAATTATAATTTTTAAAATTAGATTAGTTACCGGAGAGATAGTTTGCTTAAAATATTTTGAAATAAGGCATATTAATTATAGCAAAATTATGAATAAGTCTATTTGAGGTACAGAGGAAAATTTCATATTTTTTGACATTTTCGATCCACCGTATTTAATTTTACATTTTCCTTGAAGAATTTATATTTATTTATCTCTGGTCCCTCTGATCTCTCATGATCATTTTGTTTCAATTGCTATTTTTTCGATAAAGTATATTATGTTCTACTTAAACAAATGATTTGATATTACAGATGTCATTATAAACTGTTTTTTTCCTCACATAAGCAAAGGTGTGATAATTACGTGGCCCCTTCAAATTTGATTTGTATAGTGTCGTTTCTGTAAATTTTCCGTATTTTGAAGGTTTTAGCTGCATTTCCAACCGAAAGGGCTGTAATTTGGCATACACGGTTATGGGGGTCAAATTAGTATTGAGGCAAAATACTTATTACACTCACTGTATATGCAGAAAACTTGAAATACTGGTCCATGTTTTGAACCATTTTCGGATTTTCAACCGAAAATGGTTCTAATTTGGTGTTTTGGGGTTTAGGGGCTGGGCTGTATTTTTAAATATCCGCCGCATCTTCGGTATTTTTACGGTTTAAGCCTCAAAAGGCCTATAATTTGGTACTCGGTGTTTTAGAACTGGAACATGTAGTGTGTTGACATAGGTCCCACCCTATTTTCTGTATTTGGAAGATTTTCACCGCATTATTTGTGGTTTTTTGAAACTGACATTTTTATATTTACACAATTTTTCCTATGGGTTCATGTTTTGACATAGCTACCATATAAAGGTCCCGTCCAAAATTTTATTTTTAGAGGGTTTTAATCACATTTGCCAACCGAAAAGGCTGTAATTTGAAATTTTGAAGTTCATATGAAAAGTATCTGTTCACTGTCTTCTTCGGCTTGCCATAAGGTAGTAGGGTCAATAACGAATACTACCTTGACGTCATGCGCCGTTTTCGCGAGGCAATTTGTCAGATGGAAAGGGACAGTCGTGAGTAAATTAGACGATTACTGCCACGCAACGAAACATGAATTTGGCTGCGGATTTATGATTAACAGGAAAATAAAAGACCTCGTCTCCATATTCACTCCAGTAGATGGGCGAATTGCTTTAATCCGTATAAAAGCGAAGTTCTTCTACATCAGTCTTCTTTGTAGCCGTGCTCCGACGGAAGACAAAGATGAACAGACCAAAGACATGTGACCGATGACCATGACATTAAAATTCTGCTAGGAGATTGTAGTGCAAAAATCGGAAGGGAAAATATTTTTGGCTCCACCGCTGGAAAATTCAGCCTGCATAAAAAATATGGTAGTTAGCAGAGCGAATATCGATTCGGACCACTACCTTGTAGCAGCCAAGGTTCGCAATCGTCTTAATGTAGCAGCAAATGTGCGATCTAATGTAAAACGGAAATTCGACGTCGAAAATCTGCAAAACAACAGGTAGGTAGGAACTTCTTGTTTTCAAGATTTAACTAAGAATGTTGTAATTTATATTTGTAGGTTTTATAGGCAGGGAACTTATGGGGAGGGAACTTTGCGTACATTTCCAAGGAAGATATTTTCGTTTAAATTTTGAAAGCTGAATGTTGCCAAAAGCAAATTTTTGAAAAAAAAATAGAAACATATGATAGCATGGGACTGTCATGTATAGTTATGCCATGGACCACCATTGAGAAACTCAACCCGTATAGGGCAACCTTGCACACAGTAGCAATACGTAATGCGTGAGAGAATTTTCGGGAGAAAAGGAGGAGTGAATTTTCAGATATATAAAGAATGAAAAATAAAAGCGTCAACTGGAGCAAATCGAGATTTACGAAGTCCGGAAATTTTACCAACGAGTAAAACATCAGGTCAGATGCTGGTCAGGAGCATGCACCACCTGAATTATTCAATTTGGTTAGTGGAATACATGACCTAGGATTGGATTGGAATAAGACTCCTTCCCATCGTATATAAAGTGCTATACAGCGTGCTGTGTGAAAGACTGAAGCCAATGATTAATGACATTATTGGACCATACCAATGCGGCTTCAGACCTAACAAATCCACCATTGACTAGAATTTCACTCTGCGCCAAATCCTGGAAAAGCCGCATTCGACAGTCCTACCCGTTCGAAGGTGTTTAAAGCCAAGTCTGCGTTCGGTATTCCTGACAAATTAATACGGCTATGCAGAATAACCTTAACTGGCACAAGGTCAGCTGTTAAAGTCGGAAAGGTCCTCTCGGAGTCTTTTAAGATCCTGCTGGAAAAAGTCATACGGTAGGCAAATGTGAACAGAAATGGCACTTTGTACACCGAACAAGATAGTTTACTCGCCTATGCCGATTACAGTAAATGGCGAGAAGATCAACCTGATGGCATAAACGATCAAGACGTCCAGTAGACTCGGACAAACTGTGGAACTTGAGAACTACAGCTTCGAGGTAGTCAACGATTTTATAAGTGTTATCGGAGTAAAAAATAGTAGATTCTTGCAGTACGGGAACATACCAAACATCTCGAAACAGGGTCTTTCAAATTGAAAGAGCTGTGCACAAGACCGATGCACCTGGAAATCTTTTTTGTGTTTGGCTTATATAGGTTACGTTTTATTGTAGGTTACAATAAGAATCTTAGAAGCATATCTTGTATATACCTTAAGTGGTGTAGGGTATAATGCCCGTTCCGTAAAGTTTTTGGGTCAGAAATAAAAACTTCAGATAACATTTCATGAAGATTGGTAAACATATTAAAATGTAATAGATTTTTGAATAATAGTAAATATACATAAATATTTTGGACCGATTCGGACTGGTGAATGTAAGATAATTTTTATTTGTAAACTTTTCATTATATATTTTTTTTAAATTTCCTCTAATATGATTCTATCATATCTAATTATAGACTATCACATTACAAATCTTTTGGTCCACACATCGAATTACCTTGTCTAATAAAAGTTATTCGTGCACCCTAAAAAGCAGATTAACGTCAAGTCGAAGCCCTTTTTTGGATCAGATAAAGATGTCATTTAAACTTTCATATTTTAAGTTCTTGGTTTTATTGAATGCCGAACGTTATCAAAAATATGATTAGCTTCCAGATAGCTTAGATGGCGTTTAATGTCAGGAGAGGAGTGGGGGAATGATATTAAGACGACAAAGAGACAATAAAAATCGAATGAAAACAAACACCAAAAATATGAAAAGAAGACAGCCCAGCCAGTCCGACAGACAGACAATTGTTTTAATTTCCTAATAATTATTAAATCATTCAATGATTTATCGGTCATTAATCACAATGGCTGGGCAGTGTGCTTTGTAACAAAGAACAGCAACAACAATGGACAAACATCTCAGATTACCACAACAAAAAAAAAACCAAGCATCACTATAGCTAAGTAATGGCATGCATCAGAGTGACCAAAGTCAGAGGGGTTTTGGACCACCACCAGCAACACTACTACAACCAAGTGGATGGACGGACGGACGGCTGAACAGACAGACATAACGATAAATGCAACATTTTAATAATTAATAAGAATCGTAATAAAAATGTCAAAATATTACAAAAAACTTTAATAGAATTGTGTGATTTCTCCTTTTGTTGGGTTGGCAGCAGCATCAGCACCTTCAGTTGTATGTCAGAGCCACGTTTTGTCTGGCGTTGTTGGTTCATCAGCGAGAGAGGTAGCTTCTAACTAGAATTTCACTTGTCTCCCAAATTTCAGTGTAATAATCATCACCATATCGGCATCATCGCCACATTATCAACGTCATCATAAATGGCCATTATAAAGGTATTCTCTCCTTAAAAATAACACATACACGCACACACACTCACTCGACCAAACCCCGGCCAAGACAGATAGACAAAAAGTCACGTACTGGAAATATTTTACAAATCTTTTGCCATAACCAAGAATATTGTTTTTTTTCTCGAGGGATGAATGGGTTTAGTGGTCAGAGCGTTGTAAAGGAGTTAGACAAGTTATGAAAGGTTAGGCGTGTGTGTGTTAGCAGCCCAACTCTGGTCTGTACACCTAACCCGCAGCATTACAGAGAATGTCCCCGTCGTTAAATAGTTTAAAATACTATGTGTGAATATGAGATCGCCTATAGATGATTTTCACTACAACATGGGGTATTCATAGCTCTTCTTTTCATTCGCAGTCTAGTGGGCTGCCATGAGTGATTTGTCAATAACCATTCTGGCAACATTGAGTGTCTGCGTGTTTGATAATTCTTAATAATTTTTGGGAGGTATACAACATATATGAGGATGGCATAACGATCTACAATCGTCATAAAATAGATTAACATCTATTGATACTGGTCCACCACAATTGTGGTAGTGGTGGTGATTGTACCAATATGAAAGAACAGTGAACCACAACAACACCAAAAAATAATACACATGACTTTTTGAAAGACAACAAAACAAAATCTCTTTGAATTTGAATGGAGGGGGAGTTCAACATCAGCAACAACAACAATCGGTCCATAATAATAATTATTATTTGTTAACATATTCCAATGAAGTTTAATCGAACAACACCTTGGCTAGCAACTGGTATTTCTATTTTTTTTGAATATCACAGGGAGCCATGTCGTGGCGTTACGTGTAATATGCATGATCTGCCTTTTGTCTTTCGATTTACTTTTATTTGCTGATGCTGACTTTGAAATTCGTTTGTATTCGACTACTTCGGTTTTCGGCTTCTTTCTGAATGGATATAGTTTTTGTTGTTGTCTAGTTCAATTCCATTCAAATAATAATGAGTATTGTAATTGTTGTTATTTCGTCTTTTGTGGTAATTGAGACAACTTTCAATTCAAATATTGCCAATTAATGTTGGATTATTTTTTATTTTTGACTCGAGACTGTTTGTTTTCCGTATAATAAAACTGGCAAAAAATTTTAAATTATTAAGAGAAAAAATACTAGTAAACACATAGAGACTCTACCAGGTTGTGGAAGATAGGAACTGTTCGATTTGGTAGTAATTTCACAGTTCATTACACCTCTGATGAGAGGTTGGTTTTGCATAGAGGAAACAAAAAATGCTCCACTGGACAAACGAATGCGACAAACCTTTAAGGACCTCCCCATTCACGATTCAAATGAATAAGAATAAGAAGGATAAGAACATTAATAGACATAATTTTGTTGTTTTGTAGTTTTTTTTTTTGTAATTAACAAAAAGTCATTCATTTCGATGGCGGACATGATTCTAAAAATTCCAATGACATTCAAAAGAATACATGTCTGGCTCCGGCACACTATGTGCAAATGCTTATTATTGGCCTAAAGAGCAACTGACAAAATATTGGATATATCGGAACAAGATTTTATATAGCTCCCATATAATGGGTTTTGAAAATTTATCTTTAATATTTAATAAAATTCCATGAAACTAACAAAATGTAGATAAGTCGAACCAAGATTTGGATTTGGTCCAATACTAAGGGTCTTGAAAATCTTGGGCCTATAAAATCGTTTATATTCGATGAAAATTTACAGTTTACTTCAAATTTGGACTAAGGCAGTAATAAGTGTTGTTGGTACACGTTTCAAATGCCAACCATACCAAAAGACCATAAAAAAGTAACTTAAATTATATAACTATAGTTTATAGTTTTGTTATTTTTAGTATAATAAGTTAAGTTATTAAACCATTATCATCAATTTTTTAGAACACACATCATAAATATATAAAATATTGTCTTCCCAAATGTACGATTTGGTATCATTCATGCAATAATTTAAGGCCTTTATTTAATGACTGTTCAACGATATAACAAGGTCGGATTGTAATATAAAATACTGAATAAAATCCAAATAATGCAATAAATAAGTATGTATAATCTTCAAACTGACGAGCAATATTTTAAAACCAATCCTCCATATCTCCGTTTCGGATAACGTTTTTGTCAAGTAACTGCAAATTTTATGGAAAATATTGTATGATGATTGGGCTGGATTTTTATATTTGTAATATCAAAAAAAACTTAGCGAGCTTTGTCGTGATCGATTTAACATGTCAAGTCCTCTTATGTGTTTCTCCCTTAATTCACGTTTCTGGTTAGGCCCCAAATAACTGGAGTATGATCGGGTAGTAAATCTGTACACGCAGAGAAAAAATATGGTTGTGCCAACAATATTCGAAAAGTAAAATATATTGTGGACTCTATTATGGAATATTGCAACCATATTTTTTGTTTCGATATGAGTCAGCAGTATGCATATAAATGTTTGCCCCAACCATTTACATTTTTGGCCCAATCTTTTATATATATTAAAAAATGCAATAAATATCTCTGTCATTTACATGTTTGTCCCAAACATTTGTTCTTTTTACCTGAAAATATATATTTTAAAAAATTACAATATGAATGTTTGCCCCAACCATTTACTTTTTTGCTCCCAATCATTTTATTGGTAGGATTTTATTCAACCTGAAAAAATTACAATTGTTTTGTTCACAGCCAACCACACACCTGTATTTCCTGTAGTGTGGTGTACGAAAGGTATGATCATCAATGAAAAAGCATTCTATTGTAAAAATAAAACATTATGTATTATTGGATATGGTTCTTATGTTCATACATACCTTCATCTTCTATTTTGTCATTTGTATTTTTTGGAGCGCCTCTAATTTATATCTAAATAATTTGGAAAATATATATGTGAATTTTGTAACACTGCAGAGGTCGGTAAGTGTCTGAAATAAACAATAGAATCGAGTGAGTGGAAAGTTGTTAGCAACAGAAACAGTAGCCAAATAAACGGTTCGAAAAATGAGTGCAAATAGTGGTAAAGTAGAGCGAAGTAGGAACATAGTTGTGATTTTAATGAAATGTTTAGATTTTTTTTGGAAAGAAGTAGTGGCTTTCTCATGATTATACGAATTGGTACTCGTATTGAAAGAGAGGTACATTTACAATAAGGGAAAAATTAACTATGAATGAAATGATGAAAATATTCATTAAAAAGTTATTTCTCTGCATGAACTGGTGTGTTGATGATGTTCAACTGCTTTTTCAAAAAATCTTCACTTCCGCACGTTTCATGCCTACAACATTCGTAATATTTATTTGTATGAGTCGACAGTAAGTCGACTATTATCCAAAATCATTTTCTTCAAACCTTTAATTTCACGTCGTTTGAAATTGGGCTTCCAGAGTGAGCATTGACATCGTATCGGCCTTTCATATTCCATTTAACCGGCTATACCTCAATTGAACTTGGGAAAATTCCCCCAAAAATGTAAAAATATCGAAAATTTTGCGGTATCTTTAGATGGATTTCGTATTACTCTCGGCTATATATGCCACCTTTGCTGATTGTATGATTGTTTATAAAGAGTATCGTAAGTATTTATTGTACACAGAAAAAAAGTAGTGTACGAACATTATATGAAGAGTGTTTAGAAAATGCTGCTACGGGATTTCTGCATATTATGAATGCAGTTCATAAAACTTTAAAAACTTGTTTTCTTGTCATAGATATAGAGAGTGAAAAAAACAAATTTAGTGTATTGTGTTTAGAATTTATATCGAAAAAAATTGGAAAATATATATGCGAATTTGGTAACATCAATGCAGAGTTTGGCAAGAGTGTCTGAAATGAATGGAATGGAATGCAAAACTAGTCACAATCTAGGAAAGTATGTGGTTGGAAACAGTATTTTATTTGACTACTGTTGCAAAAAAACAAACGAAAGCACAGCCGAACAATGAATGGTTGTTGTGGTATTTTTGTTTTCGTCAAAGAGAGAGAGAGAGAGAGGAAAAATAAGCGCAAATAATAAGAGCGTATAGTATGGAGGGTATATTAATTTTGTCATTCCGTTCGGAACTCATAGAAAAATTCATTTCCGACTCTATAAAGTATATATATTCCTGATCAGGGTAAAATTCTAAGACGATCTAGCCATGTCCGTCCATCAGTAATCACGCTATCTTCTGAAGGAATTAAGATAGGGTGCTGAAACTTTGCATAGGTTTGTCTGTTGTCTGCAGGCAGGTCAAGATTCCTAGATATATCGGTCAACGTTTAGTCATATCTCCTATATAAGGGTACCCCCAATTTTCGGTATTTTGGGGTCCTTAGCGCGTTTTTCAACCGAATTCGCTGAAATTTGGTACATTAGATACTAAATTTCTCCACAAAAAATTATAAATATAGGTCCACATTTTCTGCTGGCCCTATATAACGATACCTACTAATTTTCAGTATTTTGGGAGTTTTGATCGTATTTTTCCACCGAATTTGCTGTAATTTATTATTTTGAAATCTCTATAGGTACTAAATCTCTCCCCAACAAATTATGAATATTGGTCCATTTTTTCGAGCTATCTATATAAGGGCACCTCCAATTTTTGGTATTTTGGGGTTCTTGAGCGCGTTTTTCCATCGAATTCGCTGCAATATGCAATATTTTATATTAAAATAGTTATCTGATTTGTTCCGCGTATTGGGTTTGGTTCTAAGACTCTGCTGTAATCATTTCACCTGCGGAGGATATCTAGATAAAACTATAATGTTAAGTTCGATAATATACGAACTATAGGCTTCATTTAGGCCTAGTCCCTGCATGGGAGGTACCAGAAGGAGTGGACCGATATTCCCCATCTTCGAGCTTGAACTAAGTTTGGGAGAAATAATAAGATGGTCAAAGTTAGGATGAAATCCACATTTTCTGAAACGGATTTGGTCCAAAGAAACATGGGGTCTAGAACGAATATTTCGATGAGACACATTTTCACCGTGTCAAAGTATATACACCCTAAGGGTATAATTATCCATTAACATTTTCTGAAAATTGTATTAAGATTTATAAAATCGGTTTGTAGAAATGTCGGTATAGGTCCACTTTTTGGTATGTTCCCTATATTTTCATTTCAAGTAGCTGTCAGTATATCTATGGTGGAGGGAATTCAAAGTTCGGCCCGACCGAACTTAACGCTTTTTAACTTGTTAATTATACAAAATATAAAAAAGGTTATTATTGCACTATTTTTTGGCATAGTCCGTTTATGGCATGACCATATTTTCCAATCGAATTAGTATTAATGCGACATTTTGTTGCCTCAATACAAATATTTCACAACATCTGCAAATTGTTTACGATTTTTGTATAACTCTTTAAAACGGTTCCGTTTAATACATCATGCAGCTGGTGTTCATCCATACATTGGCAACTATTCTCAATTTACAAAAATCTTCGTCTGCTAATGAAGACATTGTTATTAAGATAAGTGAATTGCAAAGCAAATCCAGCCTCAAATTGTAGGGTTATCGATGTTATTATATTTTTTTGGGATAAAGACACAATAATAAAAGTGAAATGTTAACGCCCCTACTTCAATTCAGGTTTTTTCAAGCTATCATTTTTTCCAAATAAGGTTGTCAATACCGGCAAATAAGTAACCCATATCTGCAGACAACGGACACATTGAAATCGTAATATGGTTCAATTATACGTAGGAGCGTGCCTTTCTTTTAAGAGGTAATTAATTTTATATTTTATAAATTTATTCGCTGCCCAGGTGCGTGGCGGAGCCGTGTTATTAGCGAATTTCACTTTAGGCTAAACAAGAAGTCCATGCTTCATAATTAAGATATTTCAATTAAATGGTTTCGTTTTTATGTTCTTTTTATTTATTGCTTAGGTTTGTTTTGTTCTGGACTGGACTGCGGAATATGATTCACCTTAGCATGACCCCAAGTGAAAGAATGGTTGTTCTGTGTGTGTTGGGCAAACAGAAAAAGTCAGAACAAAAATAATAGGTCCAGTTAAAATGAAATTAAAATATTTTGTTCTTTGTAAGAAAATAACTTATTAACTTCTGGCGAATATTAAGAAAAGTTATTACAACATTTGTTGGTTTTTGTTGTTACTATTTCAAATTCATTACTCAAAGTGCAAAGTCATTAGAGAAATGTATATGGCAATGGTTCTTTTTGGCCACGAGGCCCCCTTCCCCTCTGTACGCTGCCCGATTGAGGCCAATTGGTTTTTTGGTTTGTTTCAAACGTTTCTGCCATGACCCATTTGTGAGGCCATGTAAAATGAAATATCAACCACATTCTGTTTTTGCTAGCCAATCGAATTGATTTCCCTTTTTATTTATTTCCCCCCTTAATTAAAAAGTAAATAAAATTGTCAAACTGCCAATTGAGAGTGTCGCCGCCACATTTTGCGTTGACGGATTTTTATTGACATACAAATTTTATGTAATCGCCTTTGAACAATTTCGATTTTATTCTTTGCTATTCGAATATCCGAGGTTCATTACATTAATTAGTGGTAGGTAGAAGATGATATTTGTAGATAAATAATAATTCGATTGAACGAACATGGGAGTGACTTATATGAGAGTACCGGAATAGTACAGAAACATCGATAAATAAGCGATACACAATACTTCCAAGAAGCTTGATATTTTTATGGGATATTAATATAAAAAAACTTTTTTATAACCTCAACCATAAGTTGGAGGATATATTTAATTTATCATTCCCTTTGCAGCACTTCGAAATAATCAGGACACAATTGTTATAAATAGTGTTCAGAAGGTGTTGCCTATATGCGGATTTCTAAATTGCATTCATAAATGCTGGTTTCTTGTAGGAGAGTGTAAAAAAAAACGAAATATTGGTCCTAGACCCACCTTTAAGCATCCCGATCGTCATATCTCGACTAGCTGAGTCGATCTAGACATGTATGTCCGTCCGTCCATCTGTCCATTATAATTTGTAAACACGATACAGGCCACAGTTATGGACCAATCTTCACGAAATTTTGCATGTAGCATGGGTTCGGCTAATATTAGGGGATCGGTTAATATTTAGGGGATGAAATGGACCAAAAACTTAATTTTTGTCGGTTTTTCTGGTCGCTCCAGAGGCCGCAATTATGGCCCAAATACCGCGAATTTTTGCATGGAGAAGGGGATCGGGCCAAAGTATAAGCATGCCTGTCTTGATAAAGATCGGTCACTATATAGGGGGTCAAATGGACCCTGACTTTTTTGTGAAAAATTACAAAAAGTGTATCCTATAGCGTATAGATTTACCCATGAAGGACATAGACTCGAGAAGTTGATATTATACCCAAGAGGAGTGATTAACCTTTAAATTGATACCAATTATATTATTGTCGTATGTACTCGGATGTGGGAGTTACACTTAAATATTTACTGGTGCTTACGTAATCAGATATTATTTAGTAACCCATTACCACACTAGAGGGCGGAAATATAGCTGTGATCGCTTTGAAGTATTCCATGTGGTTCCAGTTATGGTCAAGGACAACGCCTATAATTTTCGGTGATGATCAGATAATAATTTTGGGATGAAGTGGACCGAAAACTTACTTTTTTTGTTTTTTTTTTTTCGAGTCGATCTACAGACCACAATTGAAAGCCGAACATCCCAAAACAATCCACGTTGAAGGGAGAGGGTGCAAAACTTCGCGAAATATTGCCCAAGCTCAGAATGTAGTACCACAGAAAGTTAGATGTTCATGGAAGTTCATGGTCGGCCCCGTCCGACTATACTGCTCCGCTCACAGGTTTATTTTGGTTTTATGTTTTCTTCTCCGTTAAGTCTCGTCTCGTTTCTTTTTATAATTTTATCGTCATTCCTGAATTTCCTTGAATTCAAAGTTGTCCAGATCGATGGGGTCACTTTTTTGCAGCAGGTGACCCATGATTTTATTTTTAATCGTATCCACCAACTTTCGCATAAGTCCGCCTTTCCATACCAATATTTGCTGCCCTCATCCTCCGTTATCTCCTTATGTTTACCGAACGCACTATTTTTGTCGATTACTAGATAGCAGAAATCTGCTTTGTGGCGACTCTGGCGATTACTTATCTATTGCTGCTGACCTCTTCCGCTTCCGTTAAGGCCGGTTTGTCCTTTTGATCCACGGAAGGAAGGATATGTTTGCAGATCAACGACAGCCGCTGGTACTGAATTATATAAGTTCTGTAACGAAACTTTATTCGTATGATAAAGTTGTCATTCCGTTTGCAACACATCGAAATATTCAACGGAGACCCCTTAAAGTGTATATATTCTTGATCAGAATAGAATTATATGCCGATTTATGACTGTGCCCGTCTGTCTGTTAAAATCACTATAGAGATCGCAATATTTGAGATAGAGCTTTGAAATTTCTCACTAGCATTGCTATTATTCCTAGGATGGTTGTTATTACAAAATCGGTCAATGTTTTGGTATATCCCCCATATAACGGAACCCCCAAATATTCATATTATGGGGATTTTTGAGACGATTTGAGCCGATTTGACTGTAATTTACTACGTTTAGTTATCACCTGGTCCTGTTCTTTGGGTAGCTCCCATTACTCGGTATGTAGGGGAGTCGGGTAGCACCCATATAACCGTACCCCCAATATTCGGTATTTTGATGGTTTTGGGCACATGTTTTTACCTAATTGGTTGTAATTTGTTATTGTGTTGTGGTATGGTGGTAAATCTTCCTATTGGTTCACCTTTTAGGGAAGCCCTCATATAACGCTAAGCGCTAAAGATTAGTATTTTGGGGGTCTTGAGCATTATTCGGTAATTTTGGGGGTTTGGGCATGCTTTTCAACCGAATCCGCTCTAATTTGATTTTCAGGTCCTACTAAACATGGTCAATATTGATTCGTTTTTTAGGGAATCCCCCATATAACGCGACATCCCTAATTTTAGTATTTTGGTGGTTTAGAAACGTGCTACAATCATATTAGTTGAAATTTTATATTTTGGATTCCTATTGAGTAGAAAATCTCACTACCAAAAATGATCAATATTGTACACCTATTATTCGGAATTTTGGGGGTTAGGGCATGTTTATACCCTTCACCGCACTGTGGTTCAGAATAGAATCACTTTTCAAGTCGATTTATAAATGTCCGTCTGTCCGTGTTAAATTCTAAACAAAGCACAGGTCGCATTTTTGATTCGAATTGGATAAAATTTGGCACAGCTCATTTATTTGGCCCAAGGACGAACCCTATTTAAATTGGAAAAAATTGGTTCATATATATGTTCGTCCGATTTTAGGTAAATAGTGCACCAAAGACCCTATATATCCTTCGATTTGCACGAAATTTGGCAAGTTTTGATAACCCCATCTAATATTCCGCTTCTTTTTCGGTATTAATAAATTTTTAACGGAATTGTCTTATGGAAGTTGGTATAATTGAACGTATCGGATTTCTGCCGAATAAAAATAAATTTAACGACATTTTTACTTATTCTTATTTCCTTTCATTACTTTATTGGGTTTTCACTTGCTTTGTTTTGTTAGTAGATCTCTCCAGTCAAGATAGTGTATGTCTCTTGAATTTTAATGATCAAAGTTATATATAGCATTTCCACATTAAATGAAACCTTTTACAAATTAAATGAAACCTTTTCCAAATTAAATGAAACCTTTTCCAAATTAAATGAAACCTTTTCCAAATTAAATGAAACCTTTTCCAATTGAAATGAAACCTTTTCCAAATTAAATGAAACCTTTTCCAATTGAAATGAAACCTTTTACAAATAGAATGAAACTTTTTCCAAATTAAATGAAACCTTTATTCTTATCCAAGGAAATATAATATTTCCAGTAATTTTAAATCAATATTTGAAAATTAAATCAAAGAATATTAACAACTATAGTTGTATGGCTATGTAATTAACATAAATATTCTTTAATTCGTTGTGATTTTATTTTATATCTTTACTAAATAAAACTAAAAAAATAGTAATACAAACTGGGGTATTTCTTGACATTTATTGACAAGGTAACTGCTTATCTTAATGAAGAGGTTCCCGACTTGCATGTCCATAACGTAGTTAGAATTACCTTACCGAGTTAGCTGTTGAATACTTCGCTCGATTACATCAACAATGTTATGTTCCATTGAAACGTCACACAGCTCAGCTCTTGTACATAATTTTATTTTTAAAAATGCTTTTTCGTTTGGATTTACCATTGGAGAATAAGGCGGTAAGAATTTAAGGTTGCATCTTTTGGATTCGATCAAATTTTTATGTCATGTAGCTTGTGTATTTGAACGTTATTCATTATCAAGAACGAATTTTCCAACTCTGGATTGATTTCCTCCAAAAGACTTTCTATAAATAATTTAAATCTGTCTGCATTGACACTGGAATTAGAAATGATTGTGTGATTGGGGTATCCCCAATATTCATTGATCGTTGTTGGGGTATCCATTTTGTAAAGTCTTGAGCATATTTTTGTCTCAAGCCTAATGTTCTGGAGTAATTCATTCGTTCTATTTCACTAGAGGCCATCTTCAACGTAATTTTTAATTTCCGTAATCCATTTTCTATGGAGCTTGTGGAAATATTTATATCATTTTCTCTCAACAGTTTAGTTTTTATGGCTTTGAGGGTAATTCAAGGTTGACTTTCTAGATATAACCCGATCACACTTAAAACTTGTGGTGTCAAAAATTTAGTTATATTTCCTCCACGCTTATTTTCTTTCCAAAATTTCTTTTTGTATCTTCTTATTAATGCTTGTGCTGAATTTATTTTTATGCAGGTTAAATTTGCAGTCTCGGAAATTGTTCAACACTCTTCATACAATTTACATAATACAAATTTCATGTCTTTTATTATTTTGTTATACTGACCCAATTTGTTTCGGGGTCTTGTAGATGTAGCTTCGGTAGGTTCTGGAGCATTTCCATTTGCAATACTTGGCGAGGTTATAGATTCTTCTTCAGATTCCCAATTATCAGAGGTTCCCGAGGTTAGCTCATAATTATTTAATTGTGTATGGCTACCTATACAAAACACTACTAAATGAATGACTCCAGAACATTAGGCTTGAGACAAAAATATGCTCAAGACTTTACAAAATGGATACCCCAACAACGATCAATGAATATTGGGGATACCCCAATCACACAATCATTTCTGATTCCAGTGTCAATGCAGACAGATTTAAATTATTTATAGAAGGTCTTTTGGAGGAAATCAATCCAGAGTTGGAAAATTCGTTCTTGATAATGGATAAGGCTCAAATACACAAGCGACATGACATAAAAAATTTGATTGAATCCAAAAGATGCAACCTTAAATTCTTACCGGCTTATTCTCCAAAGGTAAATCCAATCGAAAAAGCATTTTTAAAAATAAAATTATGTACAAGAGCTGAGCTGTGTGACGTTTCAATGGAACATAACATTGTTGATGTAATCGAGCGAAGTATTCAACAGCTAACTCGGTAAGGTAATTCTAACTACGTTATGGACATGCAAGTCGGGAACCTCTTCATTAAGATAATCAGTTACCTTGTCAATAAATGTCAAGAAATACCCCAGTTTGTATTACTATTTTTTAGTTTTATTTAGTAAAGATATAAAATAAAATCACACCGAATTAAAGAATATTTATGTTAATTACATAGCCATACAACTATAGTTGTTAATATTCTTTGATTTAATTTTCAAATATTGATTTAAAATTACTGGAAATATTATATTTCCTTGGATAAGAATAAAGGTTTCATTTAATTTGGAAAAAGTTTCATTCTATTTGTAAAAGGTTTCATTTCAATTGGAAAAGGTTTCATTTAATTTGGAAAAGGTTTCATTTCAATTGGAAAAGGTTTCATTTAATTTGGAAAAGGTTTCATTTAATTTGGAAAAGGTTTCATTTAATTTGGAAAAGGTTTCATTTAATTTGTAAAAGGTTTCATTTAATCTGGAAATGCTATATATATATATATATTTATAAACGATTCAAAATGGGTTAATGACGTTAACTGCAATAGGTCATAACCTGCAACTATAAACTTGTGAATTCTTTTTTGCAAACATTCAACGAGGAGGTGTCAATGCAATCTGCTCAAAACAATTTGCCATGCTTTGGTGAATGATAAACTATAACAACAACAATAATAAAGAAATAGCACATTCTCACAATGGCCCCAGTCACGATTATGATCAGCGCCGACACAGCATCGGCGGTGGGGTTGTAAGAAACCAACAAAATAATTTAACAAGACAGGAAGCATTCTGAAAATGTCTATGGCATTTGGCCAATAAAAACAAAAAACTAGAAAAGAAAATCTGAAGCAGCAGCCATTTTAATCCTCTGTAAGAACAAGAACAATTGTGAACAATTGTGAAATAATAAAACATGAGAAGAGGATTGTCGTTCGTTTGGTAGTTCGGTAGTCTAGCCGCATCTAAATCATCATTAGATAGCCATGAGTAATGGACGACTTGACACCTTTAGTTATCGATTTAAGTAACTTCACATCAAAAGCAATCACTTCATTAGGCCAATGGAGAACATTGGCATGGCAAAGAAGGGCGGCAAGCCAATTTACTTGCTACTTGTTGATCAGATGGTGGCTACCATGATGCCGGCTGCATAAGATGCAACTATTCCTAATATTCAATAGATGCGTTCGAAAAGACAAACAAAGCAAAACGCAACAACAACAACAATAAGAAACAATATCTAATAATAAACAAGATTCTTGTTAACCAGTTTGCCAATATGTTTGTTTTCTTAGCCTTGCCATTTCGTTGTGGCTAGGCTAGCTGGGCCACTGGGCGCTCCAACAGATTGTCTGTCCATTGGGTAACAATAACAAATCTTCAATTGGTCAACCTTAATGCCCTTTTATTAACGATGTTCGCCGTTAAATGAAAATCGTTGTCTAGCACTGGCATGACTCGTCTTGTCTTCGGAATAGAGGTAGATTCTCTGGTCGATTGTCTAGTATTTCGGTTATGTGATGGTCATTGTTAGTGAATCCAAATGTGCCCCCAGTTACAAGTATTTTAATATTTGACTAGACACATCCCGACACATTCTTAACTGGCTGACTGACTTTCGCACTGCAGCCAGCGTAACACTTCGGGCCAAAGTTTGTCGGTGTGAAGTAACCATTTTTGTTGTGTAAATATTAAGATTTTTATTTAGTTTATGTGAAAGTCGGGAATATTTTATAATTTTCAAATTGATACGCATTTTGTGGAGATTGGACCCGTTGGCGGTTGCGTCACAGTATTCTAAAATAAAAATAAAATTAATGATGAGAAATGAAAACTCAAAACGTCTACCCGGGATGGGAATTCCCAAACCCTAGGCGAATCTCTCTTTATATAGGGGTAATGTCAAAACATTTTTTTAATCTTTAAATGTACGCCATATAGGGAATATATTTATATAGATATATCCTACAAGAACCCGGAATGTTATATTACAGTCACTACAAGGAGAGAGCGCCTGAACCTTCAAAGTACCGAAAATGGGGGCAATGTCCAAACCTTGACCTAAATTAATAATTTTCATATGTCAGGCCACAAACCGCTCAGTACGAAATTACAGTTACTTTGGTGGAAAAATGTGGCTAAAACCTTCAAAATATAGAACATGGCAGGATGGGCTACATCCAAATATCGACGAATTATAGAATAATTTTTCTACTCAATGAGAATCCAAAATGTAAATCCAGAAAATACCAAAATTTAGGGGTACTGTTATATTGATCAATTTTGATAATTGTTGGAAGATAGATTTTCTACCTTATGAGAATCCAAAATATAGGATTGAATCAAATACGGTTAAAAAACCCGCCTAAAGTCCCAAAAATACCGAATAATAGGGATACGGTGGTAATGATTAATATAGAGTAATATTAATCATTTTTGGAATGTAAAATTGAAGCCAATTCAGATGAAAAACGTGCCTAAAGTCCCTGAAATACCGACTATTTGGGGTGCTACTCAGTGGAGGATATCTCAAAACATAGACCAATTTTGATAATTTTTGGTAGAAATATTTTCTTCCCAATGCAAATTCAAAATATGCAAACTAGAACCAATTTGAATTGAAAACCCAAAAATACCGAAAATTGGAAGGTACCGTTATATGGAGGCTACCCTAAAAAGTGGAACTGTGAGAACACCATATATAACAAATTACAGCTGATTAGGTTGAAAAAGTTCACATGTAAGAACTATAAAAAATGGGTGGTGGCTTCGGGTTAGTTTCCTACATTCGGAAAATCCCTCTTATTATGAAAAAGCAACGAAAAGAAAACCAAACCCTCCTAATATTGACGACTTCCACAAACATATAAAGGGCCTCCATCTGCGAATATGCACTTGGAATGTGCGCACGTTGTACTGAAAAGGGTCAATTTTCGCTTTGGCGGAGTGCTCAAGAAGTACAAAGCCGACATAATTGCCTTACAGGAAATGCGATGGAAAGGGACAGGCTTAAGTAAATCAGATGAGTACGCACTGTATTATAGCTGTCATGAAACGTGACATGAATTTGACTGCGGATTTATGGTTAACATCGTCTCGTCTCCAGATTCAATCCAGTATATGAGCGAATTGCTATAATCCATATAAAAGCGAAGTTCTTCTACATCGGTCTTCTTTGTGACCATGCTCCGACGGAAAACCAAGATGAACAGACCAAAGACATATTTTACGAGCGCCTAGAAACATCATATGACCACTGCCCTGGCAATGACATTAACATTCTGCTAGGAGATTTCAATGCAAAAATCAGAAGGGAAAATATTTTTGGCGCCACCGTTGGAAATTCAACCTCCAGCAAAAAACGTGGTAGTTAGCAGTACCAGATTCAAGCATCTCGATATACACAAGGCCACCCGATCAAGCAACGAGAAATCAAATTGATCATGTTGTGATAGACGGAAGGCATTCATCCAGTGTTGACCGGTCCGAGGAACGAATATCTATTCTGACCATTACCTTGTAGCAAAGGTCCGATCTAACACAACACGGAAACTCGACGTCGAAAAGCTGCAAAAACACAACAATTAGCAGAAGCCTAGTCGGCTCAACTTACCCACCTGCTTGACGAAAGTACTCCTTGTCCCGATAATAATATAGAACCACAATGGCAAAGAATTTTCCACTCCCTACAAACTGCAACAAAAGCAACACGTGGGTACCAAAGACCACCATCAAGAAACCCTTGGTGCGATCAGGAGTGTTGTAATGCTACTGATGTGAAAAACGCACCGTATAGGGCAACCTTGCAGACAGTAGCAACACGTAATGCGATGGAGAATTATCGCGAGTGGGAGCAAATCGAGATTTACAGGAACCAGAACGAAGTCCGGAAATTTTACCAATCAGTAAAACACCAAATCGATGGCTTTGGTGCAGGCACATCCTCCTGTAGAGATGAAGGAAAAGGAAATCTGGTGATAGATACAGACAGCGTGTTGAGGATCTGGAAGGAGCATTTTGAAAAGCTTCAGGTATCAAATAGTAACGGTCAAGAAGATACCTGAGAACCAATAAGAGATGAAGGAATAGAGTGTATACAACCTAACCAAGATGAGGTCAGAATAACGATCAACCGGCTGAAAAATAATGAAGCAGCAGGTGCCGATGTGTTAAAGGCGAACTATTATAGACTGGTGGTCAGATGCTGGTCAGGAGCATGCACCAGCTGATTAGTACAATTTAGCTAGAGGAATGCATGTCCAATGATTGGAACCTCAGCATCTCGTACACAAAGAAGGAGGCAAGACGAAATGTGCCAACTATAGGAGAATAAGTCTCCTTCCAATCACATATAAATCCAGTGTACTGTGTGGACGACTGAAGTTATGCAGGATAAATTTTACTGGCAAAATGTCGGCAGTTAAAGTCGGAAAGGACCTATCGGAGCCCTTTAATACCGAACGAGGATTCAGACAAGGTGACAGTTTGGAGTCTGGCAGTGAAAGGCGAGAAGACCTAGCTGATGGTATCAACGCGCAAGACGTCCGGTAATCTCGACCAAATGAGGAAATTGAGAACTACAGTTTTGAGGTAGTCAAAGATTTTATATACCTCTGTACCGCCATAAATAAAACTAATGATATCAGTTTTGAAATGCGGAGAAGGATATTGTTGGCTAACTGATCCTACGGTCTGAAAAAGCTATTTAAGAACAAGGTCACCTTTTACCACACCAAACACACACTCTAGAAGACGCTGAAACTACCCGTACTGTTGTGCAAGCAGATGAGGAAGCTCTTGGGGTTTTTGAGAGAAAAATTCTCTGAAAGATCTATGGGCCGATCGGGGTTGGCAATGAATATCGCCGTCGAATGTACCATGAGTTGTACCATCTATTCTCGGACAAAGACATATCAGGCGTATCGTTGGCTAGGTCATGTGAGTAGTAGCAATGTATGTGCAAAATTTCAAAGCTTTTTAGAGGTGTTTGCAAACGGAATGACAACATTTAATATACATTCCTCCTTGTGGGGGTATAACCACATTGTGGTGGAAGATAGCCCCATCTTGTTTTGGAGGGTATAAAGTTATAAGTGTATAAATTGAATAGTGTATACAGCCGGCTAATGCTATAAAAAGACCGCATTACAAACACTCAGTTTAGAAAACTGCGCTAGGAACTACCGAAATGAAACAGGGTTGGGTGTGCGGGCTCATAAAACAGATTGACCTAATTTAAAATTTACAGGGAAGACATATTTTATTCACCAGAAATCTGGAATACCAAATTACAGCCACTTCGATATAACAAATGTGACAAACACCTTGAAAATTGGTCGGACCGACATATCCCATTTGCAATAATAAACATCCTAGGAATGTGCACATTTTCAAAGTTCTATTTTAAATCTTGCGATCTCTATCGTTTTTCAACATACATGTCTAAATCGACCCATCATTTGTTTCAATGGTATAAAACTAATTTTACCGATATTGTAGTCTTAGCCCTCTTCTAACTAAAATTCGATAATTTAAATTCCAATTGCGAACACTGTGTTGCCGATCAAAACCAATATAGTCTTACATTCAATTGATTGCAATTCTCAGCCATATTCCACTGTTAGCCATCATAACATGTCGGAGTTTACTCCCTCGCACTATGGCCAAGCGGGAATAAATGATTGGCAACGAAGACGATAATATCTTTGAGTGTGCAAATAATGCCCCCGCCCCAGTCCCCACAATAATTCCAATATTCGTATGGAAATCAACCTGACATATCTCATAAGCCGTTAAAATATGTAACATATGAACGACGGCTATTCGATTTCGATTACACGAGAGTGGTTCGAACAAAACACATCCAGTCTACGAGTTTTGATCAGCCAGCAATTACATTCGATATGTGCGCCTGAGCACATGGTTGTAAATTGTTGTTATGAATCCAATTCAGGGTGATTGTTGGTTGATGTTCGAAGTTCAATTTCTCCATTTCCATTGTGCCCTTTCATGTATCATAAATTTCTTAGGAATTACGAGGTAACGAAGAAGAGGAACCGTTGGCGTTCCAATAAACTAGCCAAACAAATTGCCGTTGTTGATGAACGGACAAATGAAAGCATGGGCGCATTGTGGTGAACCTCCATCCAGCCGACTAGGCTGCAATATTATCGCGGACGGGTTATAGGAGCACATAAAGTGTGGCTTTCCACACTTCAAAAGACGCACCTTTACCGACACTTATTGTCGGCCAGAACACTACCGGGGTGTTCGCCGGTATAAACAGGGCTTAAGTGTTGTTCAATAAAATGATAGAGGAAAATGGGTCATCCTACTTGGAGCAGAGAGGAGATGTGGGGACGCAGCTCATTCCGCCACCACGATGACGTGTGCTATGAGTTCAATTAGTTTTATACGCTGTCGCTGTCGACCGCAATTGAAGGTAATCGCCATGTGTGTGGTGTGAATATCAGAAAAAACCGAATATGAAAGTACAATATAAAGTTCATTGATTCTGACATTAAATAATAAAAAAATCGAATAGCACATTCTCTTTGAACACAATCAATGTTCTGAGGGATATATGTAGATCATAATAATAATGAAATATTTCATATTCGTGGCGGTTGTGAACATTTCTCGATGCTTCTTTAATGTGAGTGAAAACGATTCTGTAATCGTGATTAAAAATACATTTTTATGATATCTTTAAAGAGTCGATGAGTCGAGCAATATTCAATCTTTTTATGTACTACCCCATATGTTTGTTTTTCCGTTTGAATCTCCTTGAAATATTTGTCGGAGACTTAATAATGTATACGAGTATGTATTCATGATGATTCATGATGGGAAAAGCCTTCATATGACGGTAAACTTTAATATTGGTACTATATGAATTCTGAGGACGCTTTTCAAGTTTTTCAGCCAAATTGTCCGTATTTTAGTATTTTGGATTCCAATTGGGACGAAAAATGGTTGTAAATTCTTGTTAACAATATTGAACCAAGTTTCGTATTTTGTCCACGGTTTTCAAATGATTTAACTACCCAATTTGTACAAACAACATATACGTCGAGGACTTAACCATAACCCGTCGTGCCATAGAACAGTGTTGGTAGCGCTTGGTCTATTAAAAGTCTTTGATACAGTCAATCATGTCTCACAGCTTGAGGACATCGAAAAGACTTTCCTCCTGCCAGGTTTGAAACGTGGAGTTCCGGAACAGGAAGTCCAAATCCCGTATGGTGAAGCAAGGAGTTCCTAAGGGTGGAGCGATATCCCCGGAACTGTTTAACCTCTACGTTTCCGGAATTCCACGCGCTCCAGAAGTGGACATATGTGTAAGTTTGAGCGTTTATCTCACCGAGCTATTAGCCTTATTCTCTTACGCGAAAATATGAAAAACCCGACACGAAATATTCGGCCACATTATCCAGCACATGGACTACGGAGATGATAATGCATATGAGAATGTCATTGAGTGTGCAGTTCAGGCAACAAAATTCCGACCACCAACTACCCCAAAATAGTCGGGGTCACAGTCGGCAGCATGTTGAAATCGTACGCGCATACCACAACAATCTGCGAAAAGTTGGAAAGTAAGAAAGAAGGTTCTCAAGTCGTTTGCCGGTAGCACTTGGGTGCACATAAGGAAACCTTTGTTGACTTCTTACAAAGCGATACTAGTGTTACGCAATGGAAAAGTCCTAATAGAACACCGCCCTGAGAATTGCAACAGGATGCCTACATCAGTGGACCATTTTCATGAGGAGACGCAATATGCTTTCGCTGCAGTACCTGCTCGGGGGATTCAGGGACAATCACCCATCATATGGTAAAAAAGGCTCCCCTCACCCAGGCGTGTCAGAAAGGATCTGCATGATCTAGAGAGAGAGAGAGGCCTAACGCTATAAAAAGAAGCCTCTGGATCAAGTTGCCTATTGAATTGGTCTGTATAGCATTCATACTGATGCTGCAGTGCTGAACGGAAGATCAATAACAACAATTATTTATCAACAACAACTATTTACTTTTTTTGCGAATGGCAGGATTTATTTTAAGCTGAATTTTATTGATTTTGTAATTCGGATTCTCGTTGGTAGAAAATATCCTAATGAGAATATTGGCCCAAGTTTCAAGATTGTTCCCATAAAACAGAACATCCAAATAACTAGGGATTTTCTGTTTTTTTGGTACATTTGTCAACCGAATTGTATATGGTTTGCTATTTTAGGAATTTATTGGGTGTCAAACCGTCCTACAAAATTTTTACCGTGACATATCCCCCATATAAAAGTTGATTTTAATTTGAAAATAGAAAATGAACGCTGGAAGCCTTATCTGGATCTACTAACTCCATGCATTGGAGTTAGTAGATCGTAGGTAATTCACTCCTATGAATTGATTCATTCAGCATAATTAAATGTTTGGTTCTGCAAAATCCCCTTTCCATTGTCGACTGCACCATATTCGGTTCTTATTTCATCGCAATTATACATTGCATATCTTAATGGAAAGTACAGCTCGCTTTTATTATTAAATTTGGTTCGATTAATTTACTTGGTCCAAGGCCGAACCTTATGAAATTTGTAAAAATCAGTTCAGATTTCTATTGTAGCTCCCATATTTATTTTTGTCTGATTTCATGAAAATGTTATTTGTGTATTAAAACCGATTCTTATTTTGATATATCTCACATATATAATTTCGTCTGACATCATGAAAATATCGTACGAAAAACTGTATAAATTATACGAAATTTTGGGCGAAATGGGTTTTGGACCTTGGACTAGAATAACCCGAATTTAATTCCTACCTTATTACTTTATTTAGAGTATTTTCTTTTGTAAAAAATTATCTAATCAGATATATTAGCACACATATAACCAAACGAAGAACAACCTTAACTATTTTTGATTATTTCCATAATTATCGAAAAACACGATTATCCCCTTATACAAACAGTAAATATTAGTGTTTCAACACATTTTATTATATAATTCTTATCAAAGGCAAATTAGCATAGAATCCTTACCAATTGTCCCCCCATCCCAAGCACCTGTTTTCCCCCAAAAGAACTACTTACGCCAACGCCTATCATTGCTGACCGTGAATATATGCTAATTTTCGATAAATGATTAACGACTAAAATAGTTTTCTTGTTCGTAAAATGGGAATTCATGGCAATCCCATTCAGAAATCCAATTCTAAACTAGAACTGCATTAAATGCTTACTTATTGACTGTGTGGAATGTGTCAGACATAAATCAAAATGGGAGCCACTTGTGTAATTTTAATCACATCGAAATTTATCCCGATAGTCTGCGGTGGTCTCTTGGTCACACTATTTAGACACTCTAATGAGCTTTTGAGTTACGATAAAAATCTTCACTTCACCTTACAATCAAGAACTCACACACACACGCATACAATGTCGCACTCATACAAGATTCCGGCGATGGGTGATTAATTTCATCGATGGCAATCGACACCCCTAATACTACTTGGGTGAGTAAAGATTCGTTTGTGATAAATTTCAAAGGAACGGGTAACCATTTAAATTCCAGAGACCAAGAGGCATCTCAGCGAAGGTTAGTTGAGAATAAACAAACAAGAGATTGTTAATATCAAATAACAAACAGAATAAGAATTTATCCTACCAATGGAAAAAATGCTGATAACTTATCTATCTCCTTTAGTTTTCTTCTGTGTGGAAATGGTAATTTATTCAAATTTAACAACAATAACAATTAATATTAAAAAAAACATAAAGTTTAAATATTTTTTAACCAGCAAAGCTTAATTCATTTCGAAAATTTTGGGGGAACTTTAAAGTGGTTCTTGGAGAACTTTAAAGTGGTTCTTGTTTCTGTGGAATCTATTAATTATAAAGACGATTAATATTCTTTCGACCAAGTCATCGGTCGAAACAAACACAAGAAGTGGTTAATATTAAATATACGACAGAAGAACACACGCACAAACATAATTCAATAAATGTCAAATCAAATAAAAATCAAATTTTAACATTGACATTTTCAATGTTAATCTTTTATATGTCCATTTTCTTCTTCTTTGGTCGGCTGTTTTCATCGGCCAACTGGTTTTTGATGGTTAAGAACTTCGTTGTGGGGCTAAGCGCCACTTGTTTTTTTTTTAATCAGAATATTAATGTTATATTAATTCAATATAATATTATTTGTCAGAATATAATTGGAAATGATTATATAACTATCGAATAACTTCAAGGGTCGCTGATTCATTGAGTCTACTAAAAAAATTGTGTGTGTTAGGAAACTTTCCCGAAAGGTAGCACTGAGTATGCGGTGTCATAAAAATGGTTTGTACTCATGATCATGTGATCACAGTGATAGAAATATGCGGACTCAAGCCTGAATTAAACAAGTCCACCATGAGGTGGATATTGAAAATACCTAAAATCGATTGGGACTTTTAAATTGTAAATTGCTGACAAAACAAAACACCAACATACTGGTAATAGGGTTACAAATTTGGGCCACTGTTAAATGGGAAAAAGTGTGGACATATACAGCTATTTTTGGGTAGGAACATTTGGCGCCCAGCGGGAACCCAACATATCAAATGAAAGTCAATTTGGTGGAAAATGTGCTCGAAAATACTGAATAATCGTTATTGGGTCTACCCTTAAATTTTGACCAATACTGATAATTTTTGGTAGGTATATTTTGCTTGAAAATGTGCTAAAATCATCAAAATATTAATACTTACTCAATTAGTTGCCCCGTGACAGAACATTTGTTCCATAAACCGAGCTTAAAAGAGATTTCCGGGCGCATCGGTTTTGAAATGTTGTCTTCTACTTGATCTTTCCATCAAATTCACGTTCTGCGTGAATCATCAGTCGACTCGCTTTTAAATGCCTTTTAAGCTGGGGCATCCTTTTCCATTCTCACAACATGATCTATCGTGGTCCTTTCGACGGCATTATTCTTCGTCGTAATATTCAATAACATCGGACTTCGAAATAAAATTGATGAGAGAATACACTTTATGAATCGGACGAACATCTTGGACGCGGTTATTATAGGAATGATCGCAATAGAAATGGAGGTGGTGGCTTAGCATTCCTATTACACAGTTCTGTCAAATTCAGACATGTCTCGCATGAGAAGAATCGTATTTAAAAAAAGAAGAAGAAGAAAAACGTGAAAGTGAGCAAATCAAGATGTACAGGAGTCAGAATGATATTATACCAAAGAGTAAAACACCAAACCGAAGAATAGAATCTGGAAGGAGCATTTCGCAAAGATTCTGGTATCAAACAGTAGCGGTGAAAATGATACCCCAGAAGCAATAAGAGATGACGGCATTGATTGTATACCAAGATGAGGTCAGAAAAGCAATTAATTGCCTGAAGAATAATGAAGCAACCGAAATATTCAAGACCAGTGATCAGTTGCTGATCAGGAGTATACACCAATTGATTAGAACAATTTGGCTAGAGGAATGGATATGTAATGATTGGAACCTCAACATCCTGTGTCCCGTGAAGACAGGATGTTGAGACATGGCGGTATGTGCCAACTATAGAGGAATTAGTCTCCTTCCCATCGCATATAAAGTTCTATCCAGCATACTGTGCGAACGACTGAATCCAATGGTCAACGATATTATTGGATCTTATCAATGCGGCTTCACCGCTGACAAATCCACAATAGACCAGATTTTTACACTACGCCAAATTCTGGAAAAGACACACGAAAAACACATCAACACATTATAACAATTGGTCTACCAAAAAGCCAATTCACCTGTCACAGAGGTGTTTAAATCCATGTCTGCGTTCGGCATTCCTGCAAATTTAATTCGGCTGCAACAGCCACCTTTGAATGAATTGAGAAGGATTCTTCCAAAGTGAGACTGACAGTAAATGGCGGGAAGACCAAGCTGATGGCATCAACGCGTAAGACGCCCAGTAGACTCGGGCCAACTGTGGACATTGAAAGCTACAGCTTAAAAGGTAGTCAATGATTTTATATACCTCGGTATCGCCATAAATAGAACATCATTTTAGAAATTCGGAGAAGGATAGTGTTGGCCAATAGATGCGTCTATGGTGTAGTAAAAAAAGCCACCTCTCACCAGACCAAACTAAAACTCTGCGACACCCTGATACTACCCGTGTTGGTGTATGAATCTTAAACATGGGTACTTTAAGAAACAGATGAGGCAGCTCTTAGAGTGTTTGAGAAAATAATTATCTGAAAGATATAAGTGCCGATCTGCGTCGACGGTGAATATCACCGTCAAATGAACATCGTGTTGTACAATATGCTCTAAAGCTCTAAAGACTTAAAAGGGAGCCAATTGATGGTTAACGCAAAAGGGAAAGGCCACGAATTCGATGGAAATATCAAATGGAAGATAACATATCAAAATATGTCCTTTCAAATTGAAAAGAGGCCCACAAGACCGACGCGCCTGATTTTTTTTAAGCTCGGCTTATGCAATAAATGTTCTGTAAGACACTTACATACCTGGCTCGAGGTAGAGTCCAATATATGGGATTATGTGGGGAAGAGGTTAAATGTGGAGCTGCCGATGTTGAGGTGTTAATATGTATATATCGCCGATTAATAACTCTGAACCGCCTTATTTTTCTGATATGGTTTGGGGATTTCCAAACACCATAAATTTTGATAGGTAATAATGAAAATGACAACAGAACTGTCAAATGGAATCGATAGATCATCTCCATCAGCAAATCGTCTGCCAATGCCAACAGGCAAGGAATCAGAGAACCATTGCTGCAGACTTGTCAGACTGCAACAGGGTGCCACCTCATGACTCCAGTGGACCATCTTAATGAAGATATGAAGTTCCTTTCTTTACGTATGGTACTAGGCGAATTTATCAACCCAAGTGGTTGTAATTTATCATTTCGGGTTCTTGATGGTTATGCAATACTTAAGAGAAAATTTCCAATATAGGTCCATGATTTGGCATAATCCGTCTCCGTGAAGGTCCTAGATGAATTTCGCAACCTGTAATTTGTTTATTTCCAATTTGGCACTTCGCAAATAATAATAATACCACTAGGGTTATATTTTTAAAACGGGTACCGACCGATTATAAGCAACAATGTTTGTCCCGGACTAAGTTCACTACGTTTTCACTTGCTCATTTTTAATTGATGCTTTCTGAAGAAAACTTTAACCTATGTATTTCATTATCCAAATTTCATAAACGAAAATAAATACATACAAACAAACTACTTTATTAAATATTACAAAAATTTTTTATCTTATCTCCCTATGTATAATTTTTTCAACAATTGAATTCCTCTATTTAAAATTTTCCCAATTTTACGATTCGTATGCATATGACGAATATCGTACCTTGTTTTACGATTCTGTAATTACTTTATTTCCATCAAAGGGATCATATGGATGTTGTCTTGTCGTCAATCCTTTTTTATATATTTTTTTTGTTTGTGGCGGATGCTGAGTTTATGGCCCATTTGGACAAGATTGTGAACAACCAACCATAAGATTTTATTGGGTGCCGATAAGATCGATCATTAGAACGATTTTTGTTATCCCCTTAACACTTTATGTTTATTGCGGCGCATGGCTATGTCTGATGGCAGTTTCATACCAATGTACTATGTATGAACGAACGTATGTGTTGTGTATGAAATGCTAAGTCAAGGCTAAACAAATGTTCTAAGCCAAGTTAAAATTGAGAAGGAGATCCTACAATGGAAATGGCTGTGTCGTTGGTATTTTTTTTATAGAGGAACCCTGTGTGTGGCGTAGCAGGGACATTAAAAAAGTGGCGATGATTGTGATATTTTTTTATTCTACCCACATCTCTTAAAACATGTCATTGGGTTATTTTATGACTTTTGATGTGTGCCTGGCGTTTGATCACCTCACCTTAGATCGATTCCACACACACACACATCTCATCTGAATAAAGCAATTGACATTTTGCTTCGGTTTGTTTTTGTTTATTCAGAAAAATGATCGAACATTGAACGTAAAAACGATCCAAAATCTCTTCTCCCAAATAAGCCATTCCCCCAATTGGAAGTTTAGTTTCATCTAACAATCGCCCATTCTGAGAAAGTGCGGCTTAAATGTCGGATTGATGCTGATTTTTATTGTGTAATTTGACACTTTGTTGTTACATTTATTGTTTTAATTGATTCATTGAATTGCAGCAATGAATATTTTTCCAATAGCCATAACAGAAGCAATAAAACGAATTCGAATACCATTTCTTGGCAACGGAGTCTGCAACAGTGTGAGATCTGTTGAACCCGGCCGGTGTTATGGTCACGTCTGGGTTATTTAGAAATGGTCACTTGGTCAAGTGTAAACAAATATCAATGGGATCGATCGGTGTCGTTGTCACATGATTAAGTAGTGACAGTCTGAATGGTTATTTAGGAGATTAAATAAAAAGTTTCAATCGACATTGGCAGGGGAAATGTATTTGCCAGAAAATGAAATATTTTGAGATTGCGTTCTGTGTGGCATTCCATTTCAAACAATAACCGGAGGTCAATTCCTTAATCGATTTGAATATTGATCTTTGTTAGAGGGAATTTTATGTAATTGGTTATTTGAGCTGGTCTACATTCGGATAGCGACAGTATTAAATAGCCTGTGATACCTATTACAATGCTAATTTTCCTATTTTCAATTCAAAAAACCTTAGAAGTTTCACCGACCTTTTAATAAATGAAAAGAAAGTTGAAAAGAAAATAAAACAAATTTATGCAACACATAGTCGTTTGGAATGTAAAAAGTCGAACGAATCTTTTTTGGGCTAAACTGCATGGTGATAATTGTTCCAGGGCCAGAAAAAATTGGCTGATATATCGATTTTGGAAAAATGTTCGTTAGACTTTTTTCATTTAATATCACCTAATGCAAAATGTAATAAACAATCGAACTCTATCTTGACATAAATTCTCCTTGGTTGCTGTAAGAGCTCGAAACACCTGGGCCTGTCACAAAATTAATAAATAAAAATCTTACCTTGGCAACGCATTGTAGAAGACTTAATTCTGTTAGAATTCGAAGGAAGCTATTAAATTTTGGGTTGCAAAATCCTTCTTTGCACAAAATAATATAAAATCTTCCGCAAACTGGAAGCATTAGGTGGACATTTATATAATGAAGACCCATAGAGTAAATGTTGAATAAAGTGGAACAGAGACAGCTTCCTTATGGATATCCATTATATTTTTCCAATTCATTGTTATTTTTGTATCCAGTTAGGTTTGTAAAACATATCGATCTTGACACAGTCATAAGCTTTGGCCACATCTACTGATAGCATAATCAGTATTTCCCCCTATTCTTTATGCGAATTGGAAACGTGTAGAATATCAACAATACACATGGATGTCGATAGATGTTTCCTGTAGGCGTCTGTTCCAGGTGGACGAAGTTCATATTATTTTAGGAAAGTTAAAAGGCGATATTTGACCAATAAATCGATTATTTTAAGAAAAACAGATAAAAGGGTTATAGATTCTTTACTTTTTTTGGAATCGATACAATTTTAAATTTCCCGCCATTCATCCATTCACTATTAATGGCTGAGGCAGGGATGGAAAATGAAAAATGTGAAAAGGTACCAAAAGATTACTTTTTTAATAAAAACCAGTAAGGAAAGTAGTAAAGTCGGACGGGGCCGACTATATGATACCCTTCACCACTATGGGTATATTAAGCAGGACTATAACATAAAATTGGATGAAAAAAATGTGATATTTATCTAAATGTGAATCTACCTAGATCTATCCATAAAGTATGTCAATCGACTTCAAACAAATATAAATAGGTCATCCGTTGGGCTATGTCTGCACTTCTAGAAAACGCAACTACGTAATTCTATGCTCAATTTTTTAAGTTGTGCAAAATTTGATGTCAATCTGACTAACATGAGGAGTTTGATGCCCAATTTACTAGAAATCGGGCGAAAATATATATGGAAGCTCTATCCAAATATTGAGCGATTTCAAACAAACTTGTCACAGGTTAGGTTATACAACTTTCAGAACGTTTTATTCCAATTGGTTCCTTAGTACGTCAATTACTTAAAATCAATCTATAATAAAAGGGAGCTATATCTAAATCTGGACCGATTTTCACGAAACTTGGCAGACATCATTCTAGGCTCAATTAAGTACGTTATGCCAAATTTCGTGCAAATCGAAGGATATATAGGGACTTTGGTGCACCATTTACATGAAATCGGACGAAACTATATATGGGAGCTATATCTAAATCAGGACCTATTTTCACGAAACTTGGCAGACATCATTCTAGACTCAATTCAGTACGTTATGCCAAAATTCGTGCAAATCGGAAGATATTTAGCGACTTTGGTGGACCATTTACATCAAATCGGACGAAACTATATATGGGAGCTATATCTAAATCTGGACCGATTTTCTCCAAACTTGGCAGACATCCCTCTAGGCTTAATTCAGTACGTTATGCCAAATTTCGTGCAAATCAGAAGATATATAGGGACTTTGGGCGCTATTTACATGAAATCGGACGAAACTATATATGGGAGCTATATCTAAATCTGGACCGATTTTCACGAAACTTGGCAGACATCATTCTAGACCTAAATGATTAGGCTGTACCAAATTTCGTGCAAATCGAAAGATATATAGGGACTTTGGGGCACCATTTACATGAAATCGGACGAAACTATATATGGGAGCTATATCTAAATCTGGACCGATTTTCTCCAAACTTGGCATACATCACTCAAGGCTTAATTCAGCACGTTATACCAAATTTCGTGCAAATCAAAAGATATATAGGGACTTTGGGGCACCATTTACATGAAATCGGACGAAACTATATATGGGAGCTATATCTAAATCTGGACCGATTTTCACGAAACTTGGCAGACATCATTCTAGACCTAAATGATTAGGCTGTACCAAATTTCGTGTAAATCGAAAGATATATAGGGACCGTTTACATTAAATCGGTTAAATATATATATGGGAGCTATATCTAAATCTGAACCGATTTCAATAGGGTTCGTCCTTGGGCCGAATAAGTGACCTATGCCAAATTTCATCCAATTCGGATCATAAATGCGACCTGTACTTTGTTTACAATTTAACATGGACAGACGGACAGACGGACGGACATGCATAAATCGACTCAGAAAGTGATTCTATGCATATTCTCAAAAGGAACCATGTGTCTATCTCGTTTCCTTTTGCCTGTTACAAACATATGCACAAAGACATAATACCCTGTACCACAGTGTGGTGAAGGGTATAAAAATTTAAAATTTATTTAAAAAAAAAAAAATAACAAACATTTTATTCAGTTTCATAAAGATCGATTTTCAGGATATCATCACTTAGTCTATCTTTCTGATGGTAATAATATGAGAATTCTTGCTTCTTTCGATTGCATTTGAATATGTAAGCTATTGACTAATTTTTTTTTTCATTACCTCTTTCTCGAAAGCCAATATACCCCACACTAACATGAATTTCAGTTCCAAAGTGCTCTTGATTTTATTGAAGTAATTACGACGACTATGAATGTAATCAGGAGATAGAACAGAGTATTCCAAATTGAATATCTGACAAACATATCCGGTTAAAAAAAGATTGAAACTGGTAAATTAATTTAATTTTTGTAATTTCAGTCATAACAGAACAGTTATCAGTCGTACACCTATAATTTTTTTCAAGAGGAATATTGCAATCACACCTTTATCTGCAATACTTTTGCCGGTCAAATCCATAAAAAATTCTAATCCAAAAAAATATATATCATGGTGTAATAAAGGATTGGAATGGTACTGAAATAGTTACGGGGGTACTTTTTTGGGTAAAAAAGTACTATTGTACTGATTTTTCCATCCCTGGGCTGAGGGTAAATTTTTTTTCCAAGCAGCTGAAATTTGACTCCCAACTTCATAAGTCACCCCATTTATAGCAGCAGCTAATGGTTTTGTCTTGTTTTTTAGTGCTCGACCAAATTATTTAGAGAATATAGGAAGTAGATTGGAGCAAGCGGTTTATTAGAGGAAAGGTTCAGATTTTAACAAATTTATGTATCCAATGATGTGGAAAAGCAAATCTTGAACATCACTATTTAAAAATATATCTATCTTTTATTTTTATTTAAACTTAGTATGTTGAATTGTAATAAATTCATGCTGTGCTTGAATCAGTCATAAATATTTTAAAATGATTTTTAAAAATTTGTATGATGTACCACATGGACACTGTGGGGTCGCTAATGCTTTCGTCTGATGTTGAAGATGAAGGATGTTTCGAAGATATAATTGACTACAGGAAGTTTTATATTACACTAAGGCCATCGTCACTTTTGAGTGATGTAAGAATTTTAGCCTTTTGATTAGTAAAGGATGATAATAATTTTTCTATTTTCTATAGACAAATATGGCTGGTTGAAAATTGGTTGAGACGGTATTAGGGTATCTGGCAGAATTTATTAATAATTTTCACATTTTGGATATTTTTGTGCCACTTCTTTTCCACAAAAAGATTTGTTAATGTTCGACTTTTACTCCATTCCTTGGCAGTATCATCCTTTTTATTACGCAGTATACACTTAGGTGAATTACATTTATCTTTATATTCAGTTATAGATCGGCAATCCATATCCAATCACCTTCATAATTCAATAGGCATATTATGAGTTTACACCACATTTTTACCAGTATTTGCCGAATTCCTTTTGTTGAACGTAAATCTGAATAAATTATACCCAATGCACTTGCAAGCATAAATTTTGATATTTGATTATTTCAAGTCTCGCATATAGGTGAAGTTCTCAGTAGAGTTGGGCATTCTAGTTCACGTAGCCGATCGATCTCTCTCGTTCCTTTTTTAAAAAGGAACTAGTTCCTTAATGTAGTTCCTGTGCTCCATATAGTTCCTTTACTCCATACAGTTCCTTTGCTCTGTTCCTTTTTTTTTATATTCCCTTTGCTCCATATAGTTCCGACTCCTACATAGTTCCTTTGAATCTCTCTTTCATCGTTCTTTTTGTTTTTTTTTTTCGCTTACATAGTTCCGTGTTGATTTGTTAATAGACGATTGAAAGTTGTGCAAAAAATGACATGAAGCTACAGAATTCAGGACAGAATGCAGGACGATAAGCATAATTTTTTATAAATAAAAAAATTTAAAAAATAACATTTAACTCTTTATACAATAATAAATTGATGAGCGTATTATTATATATAGTTAACAATGTGACAGCATTAGAAAAACGAACGAATGAAGAACATGGAATAAAGAAACGAGATCAGAAAAAAGAACGAGACCAAAAAGGAACGATGTTAGAAAAAGGAACTATATTAATTAAAGAGTTGGAACTAGTTCCGATCGTTCCTTTCTCGGAATGGTTCCAATGAACTAGTTCGTTCTGGAACTAGCCAACTCTAGTTCGCAGGTTTTCCTTCTAGAGCAGATGAAACAAGCTTACGAAATTGTCCTGGATGATGTTCTGGATACATGACGATCTCTGTATTATTCGAATTGTAATTATGTTCGATACGTATTCATATTTTAACTGCTTCATCGTTACCATTTTTAAAACTTTTTTCTTACTTTCTTCATTTGATGCACTGCGCGGTTTTATTGTCATTGAGACCCAAAACACTAATAATTTGTCTGATGTATTAAGAGAAAAAAAAAATATTTTCTATATTCTAAATTAAATTAAAATTTATTAACATTTTTGTACAAAGTTCTCTTAAAATTGTCAAATCTCACAAATGAGTAAGCTGAGTCTGAGAAAGTTATTGAGATCTTTAACAGGCGCTGGTTTTCACCTGCCTCTATTTTGTTAAATCTTAAAATCTTAAATACAGCAACCAAAACAAAAATTTATTGTGTGGAATATATGTTATTTTATGAAAATTTTAATTCTTTTTGAATTACGTGTGAAAATTTGAAAAAATTGTGAATTCACAGTAGAGACATTTATATTTTTGAATTAATTGTGTGCCCAAGAAAAGCCATTGAATGCTATCAAGTAAGAAAATTAAATTTGATATGTAAAACTTAGCATGATGTCTCAGAGTAAACAAAACGATTTGAAAGTGATATAATTTCTTGACAAATTACATGGCATTCAAGAAAAACACGCGACAGCAAATTAAAGTTACGCCAACAAATATCTGAATGAGAGTGACATAGTTCCGTTTGTTATCCATCTCAGCATGATAACACGTCGTGTCTGACATTTGACATACGTATGCGATTCCCTCTACATTTTGGAGATGGATGCCTCATGTGAACTTTTCAAATAATAATAATCAGGAAACAAAAGTTAAATAAGCATCGACAGACTTCTCCAAAAAATGTTATCTTTACCGCTTTTCTTTTGTTGTTGTTGTTGCTGTTTTTAAGATAAAGTCCAAGTTTAGTCTCCAAGCGCCGTCTTAGCAAACATCAGAGACGAAACACAAATTTCAAGCATGGGAATCTTTCTACTTCGTTCAAACACGGGTAGGTCGGTGAAGAAGAAGAAGAAGACGACAACAACAAGAGATTGTTGGTACCAGTCATCATCTGGCAACAGCAACAACAATAAGAAAACATAACTGATATTGATAAATTGATTTTTGAAAATAATTTGAGTTTTATTTGAGTGAACATTATCGTCGAATGTCATCAAAGCTGGTAACTTAATGCTAACAAAATGTTTACATGGAACACCGCCAACAACAACAAACAGACAACACTAATAACTACAACAATAATACATAACAACGACAACAATAATAATAATAACAATAATGCTTGACAATATTACAAGCAACGAATCGATCGATCCCCAACCCAAAATGATATGAACAACAAATGTGCATGCAGGCCAAAACCACCGAAGAAGAGTGAAGAAAATATTTCCAAAACCAAAGAAAAAAAGTTCAATGTCAAAGTCACCTCAAAAATACCGGGCAAGCTGGCAGTCGAGCTGAATCGATCCAACCAATTGATCGATTGAATAAATATTGAGTGAAATTCGAAGAAGATCTTGTTTGATATTTTGTTGTGTTTGGATAAAACGTTAAGCGGAACAATCTTCATTGGAGCAACAATGACGATCTGTTGTCATTTACAAGAGATTCTTTATTTGAAAGAAGAAAAAAGAAATGAAAATAACGGACTATGTGATATTATGTCAAGTGTATCTACCATCAACATTTTTCTTGAATAGATGAAATTTAATAATCCATATATCGGGGATCGCGACAACATTCCATCACGTGCCTAACAAAACTTAAATAACACGCAAGTGGTATATTCCAGTGTTGGTTTTATTTGGAAACCGTTCGAACCGAATAATCATGTGGGAATAAAACCTAAATTCAAAATTCCCCTAACCTACCCCTTTGATAAGGTGAATATCTAAATAGAAGTATGAAAGATATCTCCGGCCTAAGAAGCTGTTATTACCACGATTTTCCTCAGGACGGATTGGAAGGGGACAACATGTCGCCCGTAACACAACTAATGGTTCAAAATCATCTATGCAGTCCTTACAACCACTACATGTTTAATCTGGCACTGGCTGTGGAATCAATTTTTCAAAATTGCCCTTGTACCAGTTTTATATGTTGTTATTTTATCTTTTTTTGATTCGTGCAGGTTCCTCGTTTCTCTCGGAGCTGGTGTAAGGGAATACTCATCGTCTCAAAAATTTAGATGTAGATAGTTCATATGTGTCATGAGGATGGTCCATATGTGTCATGAGGTTAGGTCTGACCACTTCTAAATTGCATAGCATTGGTATTCGCGAACAACATTGGCTCCGCATTGCTGATCACAGACCGAAATATCGCTTTATAAGAGGTCAATAAAACTTTCAAGGCCCAAGTTATGCCAGCAAGGGACTTGGGGGCCTTGTTCTTACTTCGGAACTTCACTTACGACTGGCGCCACATATCGAGGTTGGCTATCGACAAATTAAGTCAGATACTCAGCTACTGGCTCAACTGTAATGCTCGACAAACTGGCGCATATCTTCGGATTACTCTGTGAAACGATGGTTGTAACAGTTTGGCTACCTCCTTTCCCCTGAAACAGTTCAATGATGTTAAATGTGGAAAATGGATGTGGAAAATTATGGATGGTTATGGTTTATGTGTGGAGTTATGGGATAAATGGGAAGGGTTGTGTAGTGGAAAAACCTTATGTTGGAAGCTCCAAAGTTCTTGACTAATACTGGTCTCAAACACATATCAATAGGACGAAGATCTGTGGGCTGAACTGGATATGCAAATAAATTACCTTATCATGCGGACTCTGCTTGCAATTGGGACAAATGTCTTCGATCCCGGCAACTCTCGCTTGATACAAATTTAGGATGACTGATCGAAGCTGCGCTAAAATAGTTCTGGTTCTTCTGGACAGGGACTTCGGCGACCGCTGCAGGTTGACAGTTCTCAAAATCGGTCGATTTTAGATGGAATGGCTTCCTGGATGTCGTTGCTATATCGCTTGATGTCCTTCCTGATGTGTCGAGGGGATGGATCCTGAACCATTATATTGTGGTTGGCATGCGTGGGCAGATGGTATGTCAGTAGGAACTGTCTGCTGAGCAACTTATGACAATATCCTTGCCTCTGATGAAGATAATCTACACTCGTCATCGGGACAATTCCCTGTTACGGTGGGGCAGCATAGTTGATGTTGAGGCAACTGCTGTGGAGTTCCACACTACGACGAAAAAGATGACGTCGTGGACGAAGACAAACCGGAACATTCCTGAAGTGCACTACGGCCCAGAGTTTTGTTTGATCACGGTCAAAAGAAACCGGAGAAAGAATTCCGGTATATGTTGCTCCCAAAACAGAAAAAAACAATACATATAATATAATATAATAGGGGTGGAAGTAAAATTCTATGTCGGTTTATACATCTTCGTCTGTCAGTCATTCCGTTGCAATTATGATATTTGAGCTCCATATTATTCGACACTTTTGGGATTTTAGACACGATTTCCAACCCAACCGCTATAATTTGGCATTTTGACCAAACCGACCCAATTTGAAAATACTCACAGACCGCATTCCTTTGAAGATCTACATTATGGGAAAAGTTTTTGTTTGTGGTGTACGGGTAAATGCACTCAATATGATCTGATATCCCATAAACATCACATATTCCATTCACATGTGTACATCCTAACATCTTCGACTTCAAATCGAACAAAACGCCATCGACTGTTTCAAGTCCATAAATTGTCTTGCTTGCATCCTACCTAAAAAGAGAACAAACTTTATAACATAAATTCATATTTTTTAATTCTATTTTATAAAGAGTATATGGCGCTGAATAGCCTTGTTATCTTCGAGCTCCATTCAATATTTGTCAACATATGTCCGACATAATCATATCGAAAATACTACAAACCATTCTCCATAAAGATGTTCTATTTTATTTGTATGAATATGATTTCAACGAAAATCCAAAAACCGGTTCTTCGATTAAGAACCTACGAGTCCAAGTAACATCTCTAACATTTGACATACAACAAAATTATCAATATTTGTGTTTAATTTGTTTCAATTTTCCAATACTTGGGTGGTCCCACTCCACTCGTCTCCACCGCAACCACCAATTCCACCACAACCACCTGTTGTTGGTCGATTGCATTTTAATCATTTGTGACATGTTTGGGGATAATGGGTGCGGTGATGTACTGTTGTTGGAGTTTTTTCCTTTTGTTTTTTTTTTTTGTCGTTGAGATGGCAAACCGAAAGATGAGCTCTTTCGGAATAGAAAAAATCCCATGTGTCCCAAATGAAATGAAAGCCAACATTGTTCCAATGATTAAGCAGTATCAATAATTTTTCACAGAAATTACCGCTATAAAATAATAAATTAATAAGTTCTTTCCAACACGAAGTACTTGTAATCGGCAATTGTTAAAGGAGGAATACTTATTGTTGGGTAGACTTTCGATGGCTTTGAATATTCTCGAAGAGAGAAAAAACATTTATTATTTAATCGATAACTACATTTACAGTTATTTTAATGTGTTGGATTTTTGTACAATATTGAAAGTGAATTGAGATTCACTTAGAAATATTGAAAATATAATGCAAGAAAAGGTATGCAAAGCGGAGAAACAGAACAATTGAGTACAAGCTTTTATTTGTTTGTATGTTTATAATTGTTCTTCGATTTAAATTATAATTGTTTTCTTGTGTGTGGTATTTCGTTTTTTTTTTGGGTATTTAATTCAATTTCTTTCTTTAGGGAATTGTCAAAGATGTTATTCTGCTGATTACAGTTTTACGCCCTCCAATTTTTGTGTTGTTATAATCTTTTCACATAAGAAGAAATCTTTCCCAGTGGTTGATACCGCTATTTAGAGTTAGACAATAAGTTCCCAACCCGAAAATAGAATATGTCTTCAAAATTGGCTCCAACACACAATATAAAACCGGATACCGTCGTAATGCCACAGGAGTCATGTTGCGGCATGCATCCCACTGGCCATCTACCAGTGTGTCCCAGCCATGAAGCGGTTCGATCTTTTTTCGGTCCGCTCCTCAAAAGGAACTATGTTTTTACTTTAGTTACATTGTTCCTTTTAGTTCAATCGCTCACTGCTTCATTCGGTTACTATAGTCTCTCGTACTTCTTCGTATTTTTAATTAAACATTCTGTTTTCTTTGAGAAACTCTATATGAACGATCGTTAAAACGAACGACTGAAACAAAAGAAAATACGTAAACGAGAGCAAAAGCAAACGACTACAGATCCGGACCTAGTTCCGATCTTCCTTTTGCGATCTGCTTCGTTTCGGAACGACACAACTCTAGTCGTTCGACTCATGTCACAATTTGGAAAATGTGTACATTCAATAAAAACATTTCTCCGCCTCCACAGTAATTCCGTAGATATGTGCAAACCAATATAGCATTCAAAATAGGCTAAAAATAACTGTCGACAACACTACTTATGTAATTGTTACCTCCATATATGTCAGTAAGCCAAATTGCCTCGTGAACGAATTGCGTTTCGGAAATTTTTAATTAGCCTAAAGTTCGGTCAAATAACATAATAGTGCCAAACTTCAATGTAATTGCATAACAAATTGGACCGAACTTTGATTACAAAAATATATGGTCATATGAATTATATCCTCAACTATGGGAGTACCTTCTTCGATTTTCAAATGTTACAAATAAATTCTCAAAAGGACAATATACCACCAAATGTTACCACAGTGTGGTGTGTGATATAAACATTATATTCTGCTCCACATTTCCAATCTATCAATTCACCAAATTTTAGACTTAAACACATATAAGACTACCAAGCCTTCGATTTGGAACAAGTGTACTTATTTTTTATTAATGATTTCATTTTAATATCGATAATAGATCAAGCAAAGGTTACCCTATGCTTATCCTAAATTAAATATAGTCGGCGTGCTTTTATGTGTTCACCTTGTAGTCTTCTCTTTTTTCCCAAGAACTTATCATAATTTCATAATTCCAACGGAGATTTAAGATACCAGGCAATTTCTGAAACTGTTATTACCAGGCGCTAAGTCTAAACCATAATTTGTCATATCGAAATGTGAAGATGTTATCTATTTTATTTATTTGTTGCACACTGTGCACATCTTTTTCTAGCCGTCGACCACGCTCGTATCAATCCAGCCAATTGGACTGGAGACACCGAATGAGTAAGAGAGACACCCAGAGCGGTTCTATCTGCACTGCTGCGGCGGCGGTGGTGCACAGTTAACCACATCAGACGTGCGTTTTTGGCTTTGAAATCAATTCGAGGCGACCTCATGTAGTGTAAAAATGTCACACGAGCTCATAAATCTTTTTCCGCATTTTCTTCGTCGCATTTCTGTGGCATGGTCAACCGGCGCATACGTTCAGACAAACGAATGACCGTGTGGAGTGTACAGAGATGCCACAGGCGGGTAACCAGTTCTACATGGGCAAGATATGGTGCCGTTTGCCGTGTTATATTGTCGTCCACTTTGCATACCTGAGATTCTTCATTCAGCCGGGAGATATCTTTGTGTCGTCGTTAACACCACCAACCAACATCACCGTTCAGGCAGCCAGCTAGGCATCCAGCACCATTGTCGCCATTTACTGTAACTTCTTTTTTTCTCATATTTTTCACGTTCAAGTTATCGGCATGAAGGGCCGGCCAGCCACCTCTTCGTTGCCTTGCTTCAGCAGTTCATTGCCGCCAACAACGACCGACCGCTATTGGATTACATAATAATTTCATCTAGCCTAGGCACAATCTTGCATCTGACCACAAGTGAGGCCACGGTGCGAAATGTGCGCATCGATGTGTGCTTCGTGTGTCCACAATGATGTTGTAACAATAACTTTGAAAGTTGCAAAGTGGCGGAATCATTTTCATGTGGTTGACACTTTGTTTGTTAAGTGTGCGGCAGATAATCTGGTTCGAAGCAAGATGCTCCTCCCGCACACACACATACACTCACTTTCGTGGAAATTAGGTTTCATACATTTTTCATTATCCCTTTTCTGTTGACCTGATGGTTACAAGAAAGTTAGTTCTATATTTGGTAGCTGGTGCGAATGATGAAGGATGCGAACAACAACTCATGATGTGGAAAAGAAAATTATAAAGCAAAGCAAAAAAAGGATCAAAAGGTCGTCGCAAGTAAATTATATCAGTAGTAGCAGCACTTGTGCTTTTGATAAACTTTACTTAAATTGTTTTACACCCAGGAAAGGTCAAAGGTCTTAAATAGCTTTTAAAAGGGTTTCAGATGGAGTCTTATAATTTTTTTTAAAGAAAATGCCAAATGTAAATGAGCGAAATAAACGAATTTTGATTATCAAGAAGTTCTAATACACAGTTTAAGGGGACCCCCCCATTCTCGGGGTCAACATTTTTGTTGATATAATTCGAATCTACACTAATTAAAGAATGTCCCTACAAAATTTAAAGTGAAAATCTCAAGAACTCTTGAAGATATATCCGATTTATTGTGGCAGCATCAAGTGACGGCTGAAGGACTTCTCAAACTTTAAACACGTTTTTCTCTAAACATTTTTTTGCGAATGGCGGGCACGATAACTCAAAAACTAATAATCCAATCTGGGAGTGTATAGCTCTCGTATGAACTAGGATAAAGCCAATCGGCGAAGATCTTCCTTATTTTTTTAACTTGGTTTTTGGTAAAAAATCGGCGATTTTCCAAAAATATTTTTTCACAGGTCCTCCATTTTGTTAATTTTAGAGCGAAGTCAATAATCCTAGTTCATACGAGAGCCAGACATGTACTCTTTCTAACACCGTTGGAATTTTCGGATTCCGATGTTCCAGTGAGGAGTTATCATGCCCGCCATCAAAAATAAGGACTTTTCTTTAATTACAAACAACAACAACAAAACAAAAACAAAATTTTTTTGTAAATTAGTTTTCTTCTCTTTTAAATCTTCAATTATGTATGTGCAAAGTCACAAACCTTAACAAGCATTGGTATTGATTTACCAGCCCATTGAAAATCTTGAAAAATTAAAATCGTGAATGGGGGGGGGGGGTGTTCACTTAAGGGAAGCTAAAACGAATGAGACAACTCAGAGACCAACAACATCCTTGGAATATCGTGGAGATTGGAAAGAATTCTAAACTAGTGAAAAATGTGTTTAATTCGGCCGGGCCGAACTTTGGATACCACCATAGGTATACTGGCAGTTACTTGAAAACATTCCAAAAAGTGGACTTATGCCGATAATTTTACCAAACGCTTGTTGTAAACCATAATGTACACCAAATACAAATTTTAGTCATTTGTAATGAAGATTTTTCGTAACAAAACCTAAAACGTGGACCGATATTGACAACGCATGGTAAGATGGACAATTTGTATAAAATCCCCAAATACTGCAATTTAGAGGGCAAAGTTATATGTGGCCATAATCAACGTACAGAATTTTATTTCGGGGGTCTGGTGGAAGCTGCTGGCGTGGTGGAAGCGGGTGCTTGAAGGTTATACTTAAAGCGGGACCAATATTGATTACTTCGTGTAGGAATTACCGAACATTTGGATTTAGTTGCTATGTTTAATTGAGGACCGATATAGCTCAATTTTTAACATAATATTTTTTGCATCACAATACCTTCCTTCACGCTTAATATTAAATATAACGAAAATCGGTAAGTATCATCATCTGGGGTCTAGAGCTAAATGTGTGTGCTTAAAAAAATGTGCTCAAAAACGCACAAAATACCGTAAATTAGGAGGTACCCTTATTTGGGGGTTACCCTAAAAAATTGACCTAAATTTATAATTTCTAGTGGAGAGATTTGCTACCCAATATAACACAAAGTACTAAATTAAAACCAATCTGTTGAAAGATACTCTCAAAACCCCCAAAAAACTGAACATTAGGGGGTAATGTTTTATACAGGCTACCAGAAAAAGTGGACCTATATTAATAATTTTTTTATTGCCTAAACGTGGACCGATATAGCCCATCGATCAGAATTTTACGCTGATCATACTTTGTAGGTTCGAAACGGATTATTCCGATGAGTTACAAACGGAAAAAGAAAATTAATATACCCTCCATACTATGGTGGAGCTTAAAAAATTATTATGAGGAGACTCAAATGAGGAGATAAAACTAAGGAAATCTTAATGCGAAACAAAAAGGGAATGGACAGACTTACAGGTAATTTTACAAGGATATTTCAGCATGCAGGCACATTTACATCAGGTTGAATGCTCACCAAAACGTGAGCCCATATATCCCATTTGCAGTACCAACCATCCTAAGAGTACTGGCAAAGTCTGTGCAAAATATCAGAGCTCTATTAAATATAGCGACGGATATGCGTACATCGACATAAAAAAATGTCCCAACCCCAAAGATGATAATATTTGTCTAAAATCCCCAAAAATACAGAAAGTTGGACGCACCGTTCTATGGGGGCTAAGCAAAGTTGGGAATGAAGGGAATATTTGTCCACTCACTAGGTACCTACGTAAAAAAATGTCAATAATTTTACTGAAAAATAAATGTATAATATCATGCTAATCGTGTATGCTATCCGATTTTGACTAAACCTTGTACAATCATAATTTTCTGCCAATCCTATAGAATGTTCAAAGAGGCCCTAACGGTCCACTCCATTAGAAAACTTGTAAATTGTACATACGTCGCACAGTGGGTTAGAATACCCTGTTTCCTTGGATTAATTAGAAAATTAAATTTTAAGTATCGTTAAAAATTTTTGCACACGGTTAAAGTATATAAAATTCTACATCACTTGTCGTTGAAATAAATGTCAAAAGTGGACTGGTGTTTTTGTAGTGAAACTTCAAAGTCAAACTTCATACAAATTTTTGTGCCAAAAAAGGCTGAAAAAAGTGAAAACGTTCCCGTTGAAAATTTTATTTATTTTAAAAACTATTGTAAAAGTTAATCATTTTTCAACGGAACCATGAAGTTTAGGTTATTTTGCAAAAACTTCGTTAACATTTGAGTATGAAATTGTGTTTGGAAGTGATTAAGATTTAGTTATTTATATTGAAAATGCCAAAAAAATTAATATTTTTATATTTTAAATGGATAAATAGTTATTATTCGTCCACATTCGTGTCATAATTTTTGGTTTATATTAAAGAGGACATAAATCTTTGTTATATTGCAAAATTTTACGCTGCCCTTTTGTGCATTTTAGAAGCTATGCATTGTTTAATACAAGTGTTGCAGCTGTCAAATTAGCTAAAAGTCACATTGATCTCGTGGCTGGTGATGTTGTTGAGTGTTGTGTTTTCTTGTTTTTCATGTTATTTTTTCTAATTATTTTATTGTTGTTATTTTTGTTTCTTTTAATAATATTCTTTGTTACAATTATATTTTTTGTTTTTGTTTATTTTAATAATATTCATTGTTTTGACAAATAGTGATTGTGTTGTGCAGTTTCAAGTAGTCGGGTAAAAGGGTTCTTTATTAGCATTTTTTTATAGGTACAAGTTCGAACGTTGTTTTTTATAATCGTCGAAGCTTATGATGAATTCGAGCGCTCAAACAATGAATGACAAGATGACATTTTTAGCTAAAGAAATAAAAAAAACGCACCAAAACGCTAAAAAAAACGGCCGAAATAACAAAAATATATGTCAATTTAATAAAAATGCACGTGTCGGTTATAGCTGTATCCGGTGGCCATGAGAATAATAATGAAAAATTTCAAATATATGCACACAATACAGGACGATTTTTTGTTGAAACGTATCCTTGGTATAATATGCCTACCACTTTGCACAAGTTTTTTATTCACGGACCCGAAATTGTGTCAAATGCCCTTTTACATATTCAGCAATTATCAGAAGTTGGTGATGCTGCGGACAGAGATGGCCTGTCAGAAACAGTGACGTAAATGACATACATTTCCGACGTTTTCCGACATACGTCAGAAACGTCGGAAACCCACTCAAAACCATTGTTTTTTATAAAATAGCTATTTACATTTATCGATTTGGAAATAACGTATGCTTTACTCAAATTCATATCGAATATCAAATTTTTTTCTTAAAAAATTCAGAATTTTTTATCAGTTCTAGTAAAGAATAGCCAGATATACAGTAAAAATAATATATGTTCTTGAAAATTACTGTATATGGTGATAATATTGAAATAAATGACGTTTACTACATTTTATACAGGTATATGACGTTTTCGACGTTTACACCTTTTTGACAGTCGAAAACCTGAAAATTCGTCATACGGACCATCCCTGGCTGCGGATGATGACGATGTGGATGATTAACTTTAAGATGTATAAAATTCAATGGGCCTCATGCATAAAAACGAGCAAAAGCGATGAGTTGAGTCAAGCTAGCAATTGCTCGTAAGTTGAGTTAGATCGAACAGGAACTGCTTTTGCTCAATTTCGTATGCATAAAAATGAGTTCAAACCAATTGCAAATACTTGAGCAAATTGAGATCAAACTTCTAATTGTTATAGTGGAAGTGAATTAGAAGTAGCAGTAAATACTAATAATAAAATAGAAACTGACGATATATCTGCATTTTTAGCACAACAAAAATTAAAGAAAATAAATATTCACTTTGAAAAAGTCAGTTACCAAGTGTCAAAGAAATGAAGCAACATTTGGAATAGAAATGACGGACTATATTATTATTATTAGGGTTTATGTTATTATAATCCACACCATAAGGCGGGCGAAGACCTCCTAAAGTATATGTATTTTCCTGATCAAAATCAATTATAACCATACCCGTCTGTTGAAACCCGAATATTTGCAAATACTTGGCTAATATTCTTCAATTTTTTATTCCGTTTATAACATCTCGAAATATTCACCTAAGACCCCATAAAATATATACACTGGTGGCCAAAACTAAAGCAGCTGAAATTGCAAACTGAATTAATGACCCGTAACTTTTTTTTGAAAATAAAGTTATAGAGAAAGTTTTTTTAAGAATATAAACGTGACATTTATTTCGAAATAAAAATAAATTCTATGGAAAACTACATTGACCCAATTTTGATTTTATTCTTTTTTATAAATAAGCAAATTTAGCTAGTAATCGACAGAAAACCCGTTATTTTTGATTACACCCACGAGACATTGAGCCTATACGATCCAAAATTTGATCCTTTGATGCACTATTCTTCACATCCTGAACCTTTGAGAAGAGGTTATGTTTGCTTGTTAGTGAATCCCTTTGAATTTTGCTATCGATGATGATACAACGATTTTTCTATAGGGTGAAGATCTGATGATTATGTTGGCCATCATAAAATCCGGATTTGAGACTCCCGCAACCAATCGCTGACAAGTTTTGGTTTATGTCTGGGGGTTATTGTCAAGCTTCAACACAAAATATTCATGAAATATTTTTCCAAAATCATTTTCTGTGATAAATTATGTTCACAATCACTGATAATTATTCATTTTAGTGTACGCGAGTCAACTAAGAGGCATGCTCAACAAAAGTTAAGCAAGAGCTCACAAAAGTAAGCAAAAGCTTGTTTTTATGCATATGAAAATGAGAACAATCTCATCCAACATCAATTTCTAAGTTCAAACTGAGCAAGAAGAGATCAAACGTGAGCAGTGAGTAAAAGCAAATACATCAAATTTTATTATGCATACGACAAGCACCTTTTACTCAAAAAATCGAGTCCGAGCTCAAGCTCACGTTTTATGCATGAGACCCAATGTTTAAGTTATCATATTGTACTCCTTGCACTATATACCTACACTGATATTTGGCACTACTTAATAAAATTATACTAAAAAATATACTTAGAACATTTTTTAACTTATTTTAATGGTATTAACTGAAAAATAAAGAAAAATTATTCTAACATAGCTTCCCTGATTTGATCCAAGAAAACATGGTACTCTAACCCACTGTGCGTCGGTGCTAAGAGCTAAATCCCGATTGTAGATTTAATAAAAGTGTGTAGATTTAAAAAATGTGTAAACAATATCTTGTGTCGCTATTATATGTCGACTATAATTTAAAACCAATGCTAAGGCCGTAATTATGGACCGATCGTCACGAAATTTAGCATAAAGTTCGGGCTCGAACCAAGGATAACACCTTTTTTTCTAGAAGTCACTATCATAATGCGAATTTACGATTTTCGAATAAAACATTCGAAAGTATTCAGAGTTCTTTAGGTATTTCGAAACAAACTCCCGATAATTTTATGAATTTAGGATCAAACCCTCGATTTTTTTAGAACATCTGAAAACGTATCCGAAAATCTTTCTATTTTCTGTACATTTTTAAATGTTTCTTTAGAGTTTTGTCAGAAATTGTGCGGAAAATCGAAAGTTCCCCATTTAAGAAATAAACTCAATTGTTCCTACCGATTTTTTTTTTTGATAAATCTTTCCGAGTTCTTGGGCATCATACAATTTTGTTCCAATTTCAGTAGGGATTCAGCATCAGAATCGGAAATTTGTGGAGAGTTTCGTTCTGAGTTCTGAAAAATCCGAACAAATTTTTGCAGGTAAGTGACATATATGTGGGAAATTACAAAAATCTTTTAAATTCCTTGAAACTGAGGTTTGCAAGGTTGTAACTCGCGAAATATGAACATATTGCATATAATTTAAATTCATTTCTATAAAATGTTCTTGTCAAAATCTTAAAATATTGGTAATAAATAATAAGTTGCGAGGAAGTTGTGATGGTGGTAATGTAAAAAATGGATGAAAATGTGTTCAAGCCAACGAGTTTTTTTGTGTTCGTTCCTGATTTGTGGCTACTACACAACGCACGCATATGTGATCAGTGACTAAGTTGCAGAATACCCCATGGACAATATGATTCTAATGCAAGGATGCAAAATTTGGTACAATTGTACTAATTTTAGCACTATTTGGAAGTCAAAAATACAATAGCACCCCAATGACATATTTAGCACTATTTTTAAATTATATCAAACTATTATCAGATAAATGTATTATAAGTGCTTAAACATACAATATGAAATGGATCGCCATCCCCCGCTGTCGTTACAAATGGATAAATTTGCCCTAGTTTAAACGCAGTGTCCTATGCCAATTCAGAATTCAGTATTTCCGATCAGAATGATAAATTCAGTAAAGATATTAATTATTATTTTTGTAACAGTTCTATGAGAGAGATGATTTTTCATAGTTTCAGGAATATTTCAGTACAGATATTTCTGTTGTTTTTAAATACTCACCAACTCGGTGGCTTTCACGTCAAGAAGTTATTGAAACAATTTTGGCGCAGTGGGAATCACTTCAATATTATTTTAATAATGATTTCGAAGCTGATTCCCAAAAGTTAAGGCTCAATTCTATCATTTCAGAATTTTCAAACCCTTTTTATAACCTTCACCACACTGTGATACAGGGTATTATGTCTTTGTGCATATGTTTGTAACAGGCAAAAGGATTCGAAATAGACCTATGGTTCCTTCTGAAAATATGCATGGAGTCACTTTTTGAGTCGATTTATGCATTTCCTTCCGCCCGATTTTATGTGAATGGTGCACCAAAATCCCAATATTTGTCCGATTGAGAAAACAAAATGCACAGAGTACTGAATTAGGTCTAGACTGATGTGTGCCAAGTTTTATTGACTTATTTATTGGCAGATTGTATTAAATTGAGTTTTAAAGTTGCAAAAACCAAATGGTTTATGCAACGGTTTAAAAACAAAAGACACCAAAGAATCCAAGTCTGCCGTGCCATTTTTGATATGCAATTTTTCATTGATTTCAGAATGGTATGTGTATGTTTTTTAATATGTACAAATATCTATATTTTAGCATCTCTTGTATGTACCTAAAGTGTCGAAGGGTATCGTCCGACTTTTGAACTTTCCTTACTGGTTACTGTTATTTTTGTTCTTGCAATATGTACAAAAAATATAAATAATATCAAATTAGAAATGCAGTCTGAGGATGCCAGAATGCATGTAGAATTTTTTATGTCTTTCAAAAACGACAATTGTTGGTCAATGGTGACTGAAGTCAAAAATTAACGAAACGAAGATATGTTTCCTTATATCTCACAAATTTTTAGAGGGTAATTATATGTTCCACATTCATCTACAAATGTGGAAAGGGTATTTTCATATCAAAATATAGTTAAAACCAAAGAAAGGAACAGAATACATGCTTCGACTGCATCAAATCTTAATTAATTTTTTTATGTGTGTTTTTATTAATTGTTAATAACAACAAACATTTTATGAAAAAATATATAAAAAGTACAATCGGACTGAAAAAAGTACACTTTTAATTGAAAGCCAGTACAATTTGAATAATTTCATTTCGCATCCCTGTTCTAATGCAATTGGGTTCCAAAGACGAATATTTGGTGCGTAAATTTTTATATAAACCTATTTTTGAGTCTAAAATTAAGGAAGTCCATTCAAAATCGGTGGAACTCCGCGCGATTTTAGTTTTTTTACGTGCCGGATCTTAACCGATCCTTTTAAAATAGGTGTCCTTTTGTGTATTTTCATAGGAGATTACTGAAAGCGGATGCGCATAATAATCGTATACACGTTGCGTGATTTTTAGCCATTTTAGGGTTAAAGTGCATCGAGAGGCACACTTTGACCGCTAAATTAAACATCAAAAAATTCATAATTATTGAAAGACATTGATTCGGTTTATTTGAAAAGCGCAAGCGCATCAACTGATTTCGACTAATACGTGAATTGCAAGCTTTTAAATATTGATAATTTTTATGTATTTTAACTGCAATATATTTAGTCATTTTTACAGTCGAAACTGTTATCAGATGAATATTCCGGTATTTAACAATCATCTAAAAGAATTTGAAGAAAATATTATGAAGAAAATATTTTAGAAGATTAAGGCAAAACCGTATTCCCTTAACCACACTAAAAAAATCGAAAATTCAAAAAACATTTCGATTTAATTAATAAATTAATTTATTTTATTTTCAGATATATTCTTGCTTCTATTTGTTTTTCGCGACAATTTAACCGTAATTCAATGTGATTTGATAAGTATGCAAAGAAAACAAATGTGTTTAACCATTTGTGAAGAAATTCGCGAATTACAACAAATACGAATTCATTTAATTTATATTTGAAATACAAGATTTAAAATCGCTATAACTTTTGTGCGCAGCATCCGAATTTGTGAACGCGAACATATTTCGAATCAGCATATTTTTCTTAACCTATGTACCAAAAATCATGAATGTGCCCGCAAAAAATTTTTTTAATGGAATTTTGTTAAATATAAAATAAAAAAATACTCACTAACTTATGTTATTTTTAGCATCCGTAAAAATTTGTCACCTTTTTGGTGTAGACATGTATGAAACATGTATCGAAACATTTAATGTAGTCTATCATGATTAATGTTCTACTTTTGAAAACAAAAATAGTCACATTTTGCAATTAACCTAAGAACTTCATCTTCTATAGACTGATCTAATTATTCCCTTCCGTTGTAGATAATCACTGAAAATGTTCTCAATTATTTCCATTAGCAAAATAAAACCTTTAACAATTACATTTAAAATTCGAGACTGTTGTTGGCTAATGACATATAATGCAGTCCATATTGTTTCTGTTCAATGAATCATTCAAGGCGCTTTAAATAATTATATATTTTTTCTAATTAATCCTTGTATGTAAATACCAACACAATTAAAGACAATATCAGCAAACCTTTTCACAAATATGGAGTAAATACTTCACTTTGGTTATCCTTTCCTTCCCAGTACCTGCAGCATTGTTTTCCATCGCCCACTGTGATTTGCAATGTCTTTAGTTCGAACATCACTGGAATTCAATTTCCATTTGGCCATGACTCATTCGGCCATAACGAAAATGTCCTTTAAGATAATTACACTCTCCCACAGAGATAATACACCTGTTGTGCGTATTTTTTCTGTTTATTTCCTTCTCTTATCGAAATGTTGTTTGCCAAATATTTGGTATCCTTGCCAGGCATTTTCCTTTCATTATCATTTGACTATGACAAATTTTGCCCATTAATGAATGTTTTTTCTTCTTTTCTATTTTGTTGGCCATGAATGAAATGTTTCCAGTAAGATAAGATTTCCAAAAAACAGTCAAGGGTAATTACAATGTTTTCCTTGATTCGGTTCGTAGATATCCTGTTTCTTGCCTTTGTTTATAAATTCAGATATTTTGAGCATCTACGTACTTAGAGCAGTTTCGTTGCATATACGAAAGGATAATCGTGTTGTGTTGTAGCTTCATTTGTTACCTTCATTCTTTGAACCAAAACATTTCAAATTGTATAGACAAACTGTGCTGATATGTTGAAGATAATATTATTTGATGTGATGATTTCGCTACAGTAGAAACTTCAGAAAGGCGTAATTTTAACAAGAAAATTTATAAAAAAAATTGGGGCCTTAAATTTACATATTTTATTAAATAATTTAATATTTAAAAACATGCAAACAAATTTTTTGAAGTTGCGTATTTACAATCTTCATTCTTCAGGACATGTGCCATGTGACATACCGTGAGATAGAAACATTATTCGTCATAGCATACATTTGATATTGCAGGAACATCTGATCGCAAAATGGTTTGTCCCCACTGGATTGGACTATCCGATTCCAAAATTTAGAAAACCGGTTCTTTCTTCCACGAAATTTATTTTTTGACGTATTTATAGGATATTTTTAGGAAATAATTCGGACGAATTCTACAGTTTAACCAAATAAGGAATGCATACTGAATATATTGAAATGCATACAGTGGTTTAAAGACAAAAACGATTTCTCGTATTTGAAGATCCGATTTAAAATCTTTTGATATTTTTGTAGAATATTGCGAGCATGGAAAATCGCATCTTTTAATAATTTGAGTTCGGTGTAAGTGTACTTTGTAAAAAAAAATAACGTCATAAATTTGGTTTCTGTCAAAAAACATACCCAACAGGTAGCTAACGGAAAACCACCCATAAAAATTTAGAAAGGAGTACCTACCATAACAGAGCCCAAAGGGAAAGTCTACGTATATGTATCAGAGTTTATTTGTTTCTTACGGCAATCATTGAAATGACACCTTCACTTAATTGTGAATTAAAACGATTTCTATTACCAATGTCTAATTTTGTTCATAGGGGTCGGGAATTCCCGTCCCGGGATTTTCCGATTTCTTGGACATCGATATTCCCGATAGTATTTCCCTGCAAAACGGGAAATTGTTTTTTTTAATACATATTAATGCGGAATTAAAATTTTCAATGCTTAAGGCATAAACAGAATGGATCCGTTATTATTTTTATTATCGATATTACAACAACTAAAAGCGGAGATTTTAATGTGTGTATAATTGGAAGATTATCATTTTTAAACTATTTTATATAATAAACAGGTTCGAAATTCGGAAAATGATTGAAAAAAAAAACTGTTGCAATTATGTTTTGAAACCCACGTTGTAGCATCTGTTTCAGACAGGGCGAACGTCATGAGAAGATTTATTCTGAAGGGTTATTTTACTGGAATCATGCCATACATTTAAATTATTGTTCATGTTGTCTTGAAAACATTGTAAGATCAACCTTTAATTCCACAGATATTACAAAAATAAATAAGTGACCGACGTGACTTTAAATTTATATCTAAATTAAAGTTCTTAAGAGACCAAGATAGTTTGGGGAATACGGATGTGCCAAAATGAAGCGGAATCTGGTCATCTACTAGTGATGAAAATACTCCAAAGGTATACATGTTTTGAAATTAAATTAAAATGGTTGCAAAGTCAACCCCTATAAGATCAAAACTTTGTCACAGTAGTTTTTTTTAAAGAAATAAGCTTTATATAAAGACAGTTAAAGTCCATAAAATGTGGGAGAATATTTTCAATTGTTGGACATTTTGACATCAATTGAACAAATTAAAAAATTCTTTATGCACAAATTAAAACACCGTTTTTCTCCCCTTGCTTGACACTTTCTCTCACTGGAATATGTGTATATAGTTGTAGCTGAACAGATACAAAGATCATTAAGATCCCAACGATCCTCTTCTATCCACGTGAACCTCTGCGTTCACTTGCTAACTAACATTCTAATCGAGCTAACGTCTACGCGTTATAAGGTAATTTATTTGTTTACGAAAAGAAGAAGAATCACCAATAAAGCCAAGCTTGATATATAATAATTTTCTAATTATCTTTTGTGTTTTATTTTCTCGTAATTTCTTTTCATTATAATTACACCAACATGCGCGATTCACCATCAACCGCTTGTTGAGTTCTAGCCCCCGCTCCCAAGAGTTAATCATTTGATCACACCCCTCATCACCACGGCGAGGAGTAGAGTAAGTCCCTCGCCTAAACACTACCCTTTAATATTTTTACATACAAATGTTGTGAAAAGTCCCGGGAATTCCCGGGTACCCGGCAATGAACATTTTGAATTTACCGGGAATGACAAAAAGTCGGGATTTTCTTTGTGGATGTTAAAAGACTTGATACTTTCTGTTCTGGGTTTATATGATTTAAAAAATAAAAAAAATATTTTTTTCTAAAAAAACTTTCCTATGTCGTGCAGTTCGGCTAGTCCTTTATGGGATTCCCAGTATTTATAGAAGATGGAGTTCCTCTTGGCCAATTCCGCCTCTGTGATACGTGATTCATTCTTGCCGTGAACTTGGCAATATCCTTGTTCATTTCTTCCACCATTTTTGCAGCCCCTTTGCTTTTCCGGCTTTCTAAGAATGTTATACTGGGTTGGGGAAAAACAAATCCATTATTTTTATATGAACTTTAGGACTTTATATAACATGCTTCGGAATGTCCGATTTGAGGCAAATATGCACAGTTTTGTTGTATGATTTGTTGTCAATATAAATCTAACTTCGTAATATCAATTTCATAGAATTCCTCCTCCCTATTTACAAAAAAACTCTAGTAGTCGATTTTCACAAAACTCCCTAGATACCAATTTTTATCATTTATCGCTTGGTGCCTGGCTGTATGACTGTATGGCGGATGCAGTAGAACTTCCTAACCATGCTCCTGGCTAGTCACTGTAGATGTGTGTGGCTTAACGTTGTCCTGGTGGAACACGACACCTCTCCTGTTTGCCAATGTTGGCCATTTCTGGTCAATTGCTAACTTCAAACGGTCCAATTGATCAGAATTTAGCGTTTGCCCATATGGAAACAACTCATAATAAATAATCCGCTTTAGGGTGCTTCGATTAAGTAAGTATTTAAGTTCGATTCCCCGCCTGTCTTGAAATGTTGGGTCCATATTGCTATTCTCGGTGATTTTTGTAGCAGATAACCTTGACTGCCGATGCCAAGACACACAATTCTGTTGGTGATGTGTGGTTACGATATCATGGTGAGGAAGGGGCGTGACTCGTGGGCTGATCAACGACACCTGATGGTACGAGGTTATTTAGATTCTGTGCTGTAACTTTGTTGTTATTTTCTCCATTCATATTTTTTTTATCCACCCCCAAATTTTCGTTTTTAACAGAATTGACTGAAAAAATATATATTTGTTTCTCATAATAAATTATACATGTTCTTCAACCTAGTTGGGTCTAATAAGATATTTTATAAGATAATGGGTGGCAACGTTTTCTACCAAAAATTATAAATATCAGTCGATTTTTGGGTATATCCCCACATTTAAAGGTCTAGAAGTGACAGTAATGTTCATTCCGGTAACTTGTGGGGTAAACAACTTCTTCACAGAACAATTTAATGTTTTACATAGCCCTCATACAAACGTCAAGCATTTTCGGTCCGTTCAAGGTTCATAGTATTAAAATTTGATGAACATTAGAATAAAATTAAAAATCATATGTAAGATCGAAACCAAATGTTATATATGCGCTCTATTTCAGGCAATATACAGTTTTGCCTGATTTCTTGTAAATTAGAATGTACCAAAGACTCTCCTTTTCTTCGTTATTGATTTGAGCATGAGAACATAGAAAATAGTTTGTATGCAAATTATACATCCTGTTAACACCATTAACTGTCCTGTTATTAATGATTCCCAGATTCTGTTAATGAAAAAAGTGAACTTTAAATGATTTTCTTTAAAATTTGATAAATGACATGTATAAGCGTTTTTTTACTAATGCCTTACTAACTATCTAAGACTACATTTCATAACCCAAAATGAGAGAAACTGGAATCAGCAACTGTGGGTGTCTTGTCTCCCAACCACGTGTTCCAGTTTTTTTGTTTGAAAAACAATTTAACTTCGTTTTTATGTCTAAGATGTACTGCTAACAAACTTTGTCTTCGGGAGGGCATTTTTGTTGGTAGGTTGGCTGGCTAGCTGGTTATTTGTTTGGTATCAACATGGAATCTGTTCTCATTTCAATAACTTCGCCACGTTCGCCTTGCTAAATGGCCATAGCAAAAAAAGTGTGCGGCATGCTACAACACGTTTGTGCCGAACAAATGCTTTATTTCCTTTCTGACTTTCTTGCCAAACGATAAAAAATGATTTCTGCAATGCCATTAAACAATTTATTTACTTACTAAGAATGCTGCGGCTAATCCGACGTCCTCCATTGTTGTCGTCGTCGTTTTGTGATTGTTGATGCTGCTGATGTTGTTGTTGCAGCATTGGCGGCCCCAACAACACCTGTGGGTCAGTTGTGTTTTTTAGAGAATATTTTCTTTGGCGCGAAAATGAAATAAAAATGGATTTGACTTGACTTATTACGTATCGTTTTCATAGTAGGTGTTCCGACGTCCAATGCCAAAGAACAGAGAAAAAAATCATATTCAACATAATTTCCGAAAGTTCAGCATATTTGTTGAACACTCAAGGAAAATTTTGAATATTTTAATAGGCAGAAATTAAAGGAGGAAACACATACGGCCTACTAAGTCGGCTTTGTATGAAATATCAATTTACAGAGGAATACCTGAGTCAAACTTGATTTTTGACGCCGTTCTCCTTTATTCTTTTACAATAATATAAGCCAACTTAACATGACAAGCCTGAAGTCCTCTTATGTGTTTCCCCCTTAAGGATATGGACTTGGCATTCTTCTTTGTGTTGAGTTCTTTGAGTTAGGTAGGAGTTGAAGGTTTAAGATAGTTGGTGTTTTGAAAAAAATCTTATGTATTTTCAAAACCCACAGTGTCTTTTTCAACAGACCAAAGTAGAATTGGGTACTCTAGTTCAAGGAGCGGATCGATCTTTCTTGTTCCTATTTTAAAAAGAAACTAGTTACTTAATATTGTTCCTTTGGTTCGTATAGTTCCGTTCTTTTGGACAAAAAAGTAAACAAATGGAGCAAAAATAAAAAAATATATGTTAAGTAATTTCTATTTAGTATAATATTCAGAAGATAGAAAATTCATCCGCAGGGCGATAATCGCAAAATATATATTTTTTATTTATTTTTTAACAACGTGACAGCATCAGGAAAGCGAATGAATAATATGGGAATAAAGGAGCGAGGTCAGTGAAAGGAACGAGATTACAAAAAGCAACGAGATCAGAAAATAGAACTATATGAACTAAAGAATTGTACCTAGTTCCTATCGTTCCTTTATCGGAATAGTTCTAATGAACAACTTCGTTCCGGAACTGCCTAACCCAAGGCTTCGAGCGTGCATTATGCTGTGAAATCGATGCCCTAACTTCTGACGAAGACAGTTTGCTTTTTGTAATTGAGAAATGTCCCTTTTCCTGATCAGATTGAATTTGATTGGCTCGTGTGGGGAGACAAGTGTAGCCACTAGCTTCCTCAGAGCTTCTACGCTTGCTCACGTATCAAATTGTTGCATTATATGGACTTTTGCTTGTAGACGGTGATCCAAAATCTTATTGTTGACCGCATTCAAAACCTCCTTATGAGTTTTCTTTGTTCGATTCGTCGATCACTGCATAGCAGAGCTCGTCTCTATAGTGTCTCTTGGCTACATTCACTTGAGATGGCGGCTCCTCAACAGTTGTTACCGTCATTTTTCTGTTTCGTGCAATTCGACTGGTCCTGTTGGGATTCCCAGTCTTTGCGAAAAATTCTGCGCTCGTCTTTTGGATACTAGAGCGAGTTTTGCCGACATAAGTCGATTGATTTACTTCGCTGTTTCTCCGGTTTCACTTGGCCACCTCTGTGATAGTTGTTTCATTCTTGTCGTGAACTTGGCAATATTCTTCATTCATCATTTTTGGTCTTCTTTCTAATATTCGTTGGTCTGGTGATTTTTTAATTCGGACCCATTTTTTTTGTTGGATGCGTGCTTGTAGAAAATACCCTCGATGCCACGATACTCAAATCTGTAATAGATAAGTGCTCACGACAACAAGGGGAATAATTCGTGTGCAGATCAGTGACACTCGAGGATACTGGGTTATTACGGTCCTACGCCGTAACTTCATTCTCATTTGCTCTTCCATCTTTGTTTTTTCAGTGGATCACCCCGTAGTCAGTTTTGTTCCGCGGGGATAAAACCCTAAAGGTTGATCAGATTGTCCCGTTACTGATTGTAATGGATTTGTAATAGATTATTATGATCATTCACTTTCCCACTATCTGTCTCGGGTGGGAAAAATAAGACTATCATAAACGAAGGCCTTTAACTTTTTTTCCTAAAAAACCGAAGTTACTATTAACAGCTTCTTCGATTGAAAAAAGGACCAAGGACCATCAGAATGCCTGAATGTGGTTATACAAAAACGTGGGCCGATATATATATATGGGAAATTACAAAAATCTTTTAAATTCCTTGAAGCTGAGGTTTGCAAGGTTATAACTCGCGAAATATGAACATATTGCATATAATTTAAATTCAATTCTATAAAATGAAGTGTTCTTGTCAAAATCTTGAAATATTGGTAATAAATAATAAGTTGCGTGGAAGCTGTGATGGTGGTAATGTAAAAAAATGGGTGAAAATGTGTTGAAGCCAACGAGTTTTTTGTGTTCGTTCCCGATTTGTGGCTAAACTACACAATGCACGCACATGTGATCAGTGACTAAGTTGCAGAATACCCCATGGGCAATATGGTTCTAATGTATAATTTTTCGATATAATCACTGCATCCACCAAAAATGGATGCTGACATTTTGAAGCCGGATTTTCGGTGTTTTTTGAATTTTTCTTATAATTAGGATGCGCATCCAGATAATAGAATATACTAATTATAGAATCGTAGAACTCGTGATTCTGCTTCGTTTAGTGTATATCTCATGAATGTGCTCACTGTAGCTTCTTTGCAATTGGGTTCCAAAGACGAAAATTTAGTGCGTAAATTTTTATAAAAAACATATTTTTTGAGTCTAAAATTAAGAAAGTCCATTCAAATTCCGTGGAACCCCGCGTGATTTTAGTTTTTTTACGTGCCGGATCAAATGAGCCTATCCATGTTGAATTCCGTCCAATAAAACGGCGGATATAGGTACCTTGAATGTGGGAAAAACTGCAAAAACTTATTTTGACAAATTCGCGTAAATAATCGCGGTTTTCTTCGAATTAACTTTACATGCATTTATGCTTGTATTGTCAAATTCGCGAATCTGCGTGGAAATAGGTCAAAAATACATCGATACGCGAATAATATGCGTATTTTATCCAAAATTGATTGTGGAGGCACATCCGCGGTTCTTAACCGATCCTTTTAAAATAGGTGTCCTTTTGCGTATTTTCATAGGAGATTACTAAAATCGGATGCGCATAAAAATCGTATGCACGTTGCGTGATTTTTAGCCATTTTTAGGGTTTTTGCATAGTAAAGTGCATCGAGTGGCACACTTTGACCGCTGAATTAAACATCGAAAAATTAATAATTATTGAAAGACATTGATTCGGTTTATACGAAAATCGCATGCGCATCAACTGATTTCAACTAATTCGCGAATTGCAAGCTTTTCAATATTAATCATTTTTATGTATTGTAAGTGTAATATATTTAGCCATTAATGACGTCGAAACTCTTATCAGATGAATCTGCCGATATTTAACAATCATCTAAAAGAATTTGCAGAAGAAAGCGTCGTATATTTTAGAAGATTAAGGAAAAACCGTATCCTCTTAACCATTCTAAAAAAATCGAAAATTCAAAAAAAATTTGTTTTAATTCAAAAATTAATTTATTTTATTTTCCGATATCTTTATGTTTCTATTTGTTTTTCGCGACTATTAAACCGTATTTCAGTGTGATTTGACTAGTATGCAAAGAAAACAATGGTGTTTAAGCATTTGTGAAGAAATTCGCGAATTACAACGAATAGGAATTCATGTAATTTATATTTGAAATAAAAGATTTAAAACCGCTATAACTTTTGTGCGCAGCATCCGAATTTGTGAACGCTAACAGATTTCGAATCAGCATATTTTTCTTAACATATGTACTAAAAATCATAAATGTGCTCGCAAAAAAATTTTTCAAAATTTTTTTAATGGAATTTTAAAAGAATTTTGTAATTTCCCATATATATATATACGTAGTAAATATATATGTATGTATGTGCAAGTTTTCAAATCTCGATCATAAATATTGTGACCTCTATTGTGATTTCGGCGGACATGACTAAACCGACAGGAATATAAATATTTTATGGGGTCTCCGGTGAATATTTCATGGAGTTGAAAACTCACTATAAGAAAAAGTATAGCTATCACATTTCCCGCTCGGAATATAAAATTCACTTTTGTCCATCGAAACTATTTCCGTGAGTGTTTTTGTGCATGAGTGTCCTAGAATTAAACACATCTACATACATACATCCATACCCGCACTCACACACTCGTATGCACATACATATATCTGCTAACTGCGATTCACACTTTTCTCTTGTTAGCTAAATGTGGCCAAATTGTTTGATTAATGTTGTTTTTGTTGGTCGAGGTGAGATTTGCTGCTTTTGTGGAATGTTCCGATGTTCAGCATAAGTGTTATTTGCTGCTATTCCCCCCGCATCATGTGTGCTGCACTGGACAGCAGCAGCAACAAATGTTGTTGAGTCTATTCTCTTGGACTTTAACTGTGAAATGTTCTGCAGCGCTTGTACAGCCTCTAGGCATAAAATGTTTACAAAGGCTTCTATGTTTTCTTTTTTCAGAGGTATGATTACTGCGGTGCGAACCAGGTAACCTCCTAATGTGAAAATAGTAAACTAGATTTATTTATGTTCTTCTCTTTTTATATGATGGTGGTAGTAGTTTTACTTCAATGGAAATTAATGAAAGTCATTTTGAAATGTCTGCAGTTCTTTTGAAATTCAGAATCAGATGAAACGATGATGTGCTCCAAATATTGGAATATAAAGACATTTTTTAATATTATGGATTTTTTTATCATTTTGTGGATAAAAGGGGGAATAATTCGAGTAAGATTTCTGAGGAGTAAAATATGTCATTGACTCTATAAAAGTTGATTAGAATTTAATCATGTCCAATTTGGGTATGCATATTAGCCTGAAAAGGATTACGGCTATTTTAATTGCGTAGAATTTCTGTGCTTCAGAGCATTGAGTTTGGCTGACTTTGTATGCGTAATACAAGTTTTTTATATTCGAAAAGCCTTTATAGCGTTTTTTCATACATCTAATCCCAATCCAAATGAAAAAAAAAACTTGCAGTACTCGATGTTCGACGCAATGATGACGTGGAAACAAATCGTCTCCGATTTGATCGGCTGGAAGAGAGGCTGGATTAAGGAGTGGTTGTGATAAAGAAACTCGTAGAGTACTTATAAGCGAAGTACTAAATATAGTACCATCTAAATGGAACTGAATATTTTATTATTTGTATCGGGCAAAGATATATACAGATGACGAAGAATATTTGTTATACCCTCAGTCTTATTGCAAATGTGGTTACAGTGGTAATCGCTTATAACGACGGTCTCGAAACCGCCGAAATTGGTCGCCGGCCATCTGTGTACCTCCTCACTGATGGTCAACTCTTAACATTCGATAATGTGAACTAATTAATGTCGAAGTAGTTCAAATCTTCTAATTTGTTCCAACAGTAATTATACCCTACAGAAGCATGTCAGGGTATTATATCTTTGTGCAGTCCCAAGAGTTTGTAACGCAGCGAAATATTGGTACTAGACCCACCTTTAAGTATACCGATCGTCTTATCTCGACTAGCTGAGTCGATCTAGATATGTATGTCCGTCCGTCTGTCCAATCTTCACGAAATTTTGCATGAAGGTAAAGATCGGTTAATATTTAGGGCATAAAATGGACCAAATACTCAGTTTTTATCGGTTCTTCTGGACGCTCCAGAGGTCGCAACTATGGCCCAAACATCGTGAATTTTTACATGGAGAAGGGGATCGGGCCAAAGAATAAGCATGTCTGTTTTGATAAAGATCTGTCAATATTTAGCCGGTGAAACTGATCCTTACTTTTGTGTGAAAATTGACAAAATTTGTTTACTCCTGAAGGACATAGGCCCGAGAAGTTTATAGTATATCCAAGAGGAGTGGTTGGCCTTTAAATTGATAGCAATTATATTGTCGTATGTACTCGGATGTGGGAGATACACTTAAATATTTACAAGTGTTTACGTGTTCATATATTATTTAGTTAACCATTACCACACTGGCGGAAATATAGCGCTGATCGCTTTAAAATGTTCCATGAGGTTCCAGTTATGGCCAAGGACAACGCCTATAATTTTCGGTGATGATCAGATAATAATTTTGAGATGAAGAGGAACGAAAACTTAATTTTTTTGTGTTTGTGTTTTTCGAGTCGATCTATAAGCCACAAACCGAACATCATAACACAACTCACGGTGAAGAGAATCTGTACAAGTAATTAGAAGGGCTGTACTGAATATTAGTAATATTCGAAATATATGGCAGTGTAAGGAAGAGGTGCTGTTGACCTCTAATCGGGCCAGAGGGTGCAACTACTACGAAATATTGCCAGGCTCGTAGTAAAAATCCGCAGAAAGTTAGAGTTACGTGGTAGGTCATATGTTCGGCCCCGTCCGACTATACTGCTCCGCTCACAGGTTTTAATCATCAGTTCACACAAACCCAAATTGTAAAATATTTGGTATGATTTAGTGTTTCATGTTCCATAAGTACGAATTTCCTAAACTACCTCAGTCCTATACTCTAAAAGTAATTTTAATTACAATATTCTGGAGTCCAGCTCTATCCGTTCGCACATAATCAAGTTGTACCAAAAGTAGTGCCATTTAGTAGACATAAGTATTATACTTTCATATCTCAATTCAACACTCCAACAGCAACCAAGATTCCAATTTTAGGCTTCCAGACCATATATAGGACGAATTTTAAAAGCTCAATCCTCAATATTCCACATTTCAGGTGTTCAGGTTTATCCGTTCACCCAGAATCCAAATTGTACTAAATTCAGTGCAATTTAGTACTTTTCGCAACCATAAGTACGAATTTCCTAAATTACCTCAATCCAACACTCCAACAGCAATTCCAATTTCAAGACCTTAGTTCTATCTGTTTATCTACATCCAACTTGTACGAAATTTAAAACGAGTTAGTACTTTTCGTACAGATAAGTACGATTTTTTAAAGCTAACTTAATCCACTTCCCAACCTGTATTCCATATAAATTTCTAGCTATACATGTTCAATATATACAATTAAAACTAAATTTAATAAAGTTTAGTACTTTTCAAGTGTACGAAAAATTGGTCGAATTTCCAAAAACCCTTTTGTACATCTTTATAACTTTCCATCAGTGGCCCACATTCCACATTCCAAATTTCAGAATTCTAGATCTTCCCCTTTGCTTCATACGAATTTAATACTTTTCGTACCATTCTGGTTCGAATTTCCAACCATTCTAGTTCGAATGGCCCACACTCAAATTTTAAACTGACACTCAATTGACCCACACTCAATTGATGATGCTGAAGCTGGACGATGATCTGTCAGTCACTCACTCACTTAATACTAACCTCTTTTATATATTAAAATATCATAGGCATAGATAGGTCTATCATAGCATGTACCTCCTCTAAAAACTGTTGCAATTTTGAAAAACATAAATAAAAATAATCCTCTTCGATGCTAGACAGTAATTCCGTAGACCTTTGTAAGGGTATATATCTGTTGGTAACATCGAGTGACACTTTTTACATGGTATTTTGGAAATTCGTACTGAAACGTCTAAATATTAAATATTAGTCTATATATTCGTTGAGTAATATTATCGTACCAATAATAATTGAAGCCAAAGGATCATTTGAAGCGAAGTACGTTGTCCTTTTTGGAACCGGTATTAACTCCTTTCACTGATTAAATCAGTTTTAAATCGCTGGAATTACTATTACTCTTTAAGCCAAATAACAGCTTTCTAATTTCCTTTTTAAATACAAATTATGTAGATATTGAACTGTTCATATTCTAACTCCTGGAAAAAATAAATTTTTGGGAATAACCATAATCCATAGATACACGTGAAAAATCATTTGATCTTATTATTATTATATTTTTTTTTGTTTGGATGCGGTAGGTATTTAAAATAACTGAAAGCTGGTTTACTAGATAGTTGCAGTTGTTGCTAGATTTTAAATTTTCTTAATAGAGTCCTAACTCAGATGGTCTTCATTAAAAACCGATTTTTATATTTTTGTCCCTACATTTGTTTTAAATTTAAATCGAAATATAAAACAAGTGTAGTGGACAATGTCTTAGTCCGACTTTGATAATCACCTGCTAAATTTAAACACAAGCCAAAATTTAAACAGCCTTCTATGGCATGAAAAGGACCAGCGAAGAAGATGTTTTCATTTTGTGTGTGCTTTTGTTTCTTGGCAGTATTTGTGAGTTATGCGCTCATTGTTGTTCGTTCGTTTTGTTTTTGGAATAAAAGATTCTAAGAAGAAGAATGTTTGAAATGTTGACCTTTAACATTTACCGACCGACCGGCCGACCAGCCGACCAGCAAGCCAACCAACCAGCTTGCGATTGTGACTACCGATCGACCGACCGACAGACATACCGCTGTTGTTGGCCACCGACCACCTTTTGTTTTGCTTTGACTTTTTTTCTACTGTCCAAAAATACGCAGCATGACCGATTTGCGGTCGGCTACAATCATTCACTACCAGGTATTGTTGTCCTTTTTGCTTGTTTTACGAGGGTACAAAAAAGGTAATGAAATGTTTTACCGAAGTGAAGCTGTGAGTGAGTGAGTGTGTGCATTTTTAAAATGTATGCCTGATTAATGTTTCTACCACCTTAATGACTTAAATAGCTCATTTCATTCCATCGAAGCACTTGTTGTTTTTTATCTTCACTCCCGGTCACAATTTGACCCTTTTTGTTGGGTATTCGATTTCCCTGGCTCGCTCGGGGGAGAACATAATTAAAACAAAAATGCGGTCCTATTATCCGTCGTATCCTTGTAAAATCCTTTGTCAACCATTTCTAATTAATTCACCAAATACCTTAATTAGTTGGAATAGGTTCGACCATAACCTATCTTTTTTATGTCCTACAGATATCAACAGGAAAACAAAATATTTTTCATTTGGAGGATCCATCTGTATGATAATTCATTCGTTCTATTTTCAGAGACTGGAAGTAAGATGTAAATGACTCAATGGAATATCTTCATTCCGATCTAGTCTTCTTATTTGTTTTATTTTTATTAATTATCATCGTTGAGTATCCATCCCTCTTGTGGTCCGATGCTGCTGCTTCATTGAGCCTAGAGTTGGAGGGCGTTGGCATTAAATCATCTTTAGATCTTCTGCTTTGAAGGGGATTTCTGTTTTTATTGCCCATTTTACACCTTTCTATGATAGATGACCCATTGATGGTTTACGTCATGCAGTTCCCCAGGTCAGGTCAAGTTGGGACTTTGTAATGCGACCGCCATTTGGTGGTTATCTTACAAAAACAATTGGCGCCTTTAGAATCAAACCGAACCGGCATCTTATTTGCCGGTAAATACTCATTATTTTCGTTTTTGTTGTGGTTTCACATATGTATGTATGTCCATGTGGGTTCTTCATATGGTTCCGTTTCGTTGCTGCTTTGAGGGAATGCTTCTTTTTTTATTGATCTTTTGAATTTGAATTCAAGGTTGGTGGTTGTAATGGTGGTACGACCACCACCAGTATTATTTTTATCATCATCATTACAATACTTTCCGATAAGTGTAAATATTCATTTCATTCGGCAATTTGTTGTTGTTTTTTTAATTATTTTTTCTCTAGCTTTGTAAACTTATCTGGAGCACCTAACACTTCGTTTGCCCACATCAGCCTCAATTTGTTTATTACATCGTTTTTTGCTCTTCTTCGGTTCGGCTTTGCACTGACAGCTAGACAAAGTCGGACTACTGGTCAACTTCATTGTAGCTGACTTGAACTGATTTTCATATTACAAATAAATCGTGTATGATTTTTTTGTTATAAATTTACATATGTGAACCCCTAATGACCCGACAATTATGTTCAATTATAATTCGATTTTCATTATCATAATCATGAACGGTGGTAACTTCAGCTGAACAATGCAAACAATTGATCGTGAAATAAATAAGTATCGACACATGTCTTTATTTATGACCATTGAAATGGCCTTGAACAATCGATTCTTGTTATATCGAACACACTCCGATTTGTTTGTTGGCTGGTGTTGTTGTTCGTAGTTCAACAACAAACATTACTTCTGTATGTGCGAACATCAAGCACTTGATATAGCTAACTGTTCGTAGCAATTGGATAATTATGATTGATGTTCGATTTAGCGGTATAACACTGAATTATAAATATATCAAAATTGGAACAAAATAGGGAGTAAGACTTAAAAATAATCGGAAAGTCCTCGAAATTGAATGAACTATTTTTAAGTACAAAAAGGTACTACATTAGCACTGTTACCAACCTTTGTTAATAGAATTAGAGAGAGGATATATTAGATGTTCAGAGGAGGTATTAGATATGAGACGTACAGTGCAGACTTCGTTTAACTCCACTTTAAAAAAATCTTAAATGTAAAGGTCAAAAGCCTTGAGAGTCATATCTTTTATATTTGAAAAATCTTTCCTGGATAATCAAGATTAACGCCGTTATGCATTCTACATTATAAAGTTTAATTAATATTACATACAAAGTTGGCTTGTGACAGAACGTTTGTTCCATAACCCGAACTTTAAAAATATTTTCAGGCGCGTCGGTCTTGTGCGCAGCTCATCTATAGTTGCTGTCATAGTCGATATGTCTGACTATGTCGATGTTCGAGAATAGATGGTACAGCTCTTGGTTCATTCGACGGCGATATGCACCAGGTAGTATCAGCGTCTTGTAGACTGTGAGTTTGGTCTGGCGAGAGGAGGTCTTGTTCTTGAATTGCTTACTCATATATTGGCCAGAACTATTCTTCCCCGGATTTCAAAGCTGATGTTATTAGTACCGAGATATGTATATAAAATTGTTCATTACCTCGAAGCTGCATTTTTTAAATTCCACAGTTGGTCCGAGTCTACTGGACGTCTTGGGCGTTGATACCATCAGCTTGAAGGGCTCTGAAAGCTCATTTCCGACTTTAACTGCTTACCTTTTGCCAGTTAAGGATATCCTACATAGCCGTATTAATTTTGCAGGTATGCTAAACGCAGGCATGACTTTAAACACCTCTGAGCGGATTGGTCTGTCGAATGCGGCATTGTAGTCGACGAATAGGTGGAATGTGCACGCTGGATAGCACTTTATATGCGATGGAAAGGAGACTAATTCCTCTAAAGTTAGCACATATCGCCTTGTCTCCTTTTTTTGTTCATGGGTCACAGGATGCTGAGGTTCCAATCATTGGGCATGTATTCCTCTAGCCAAATTGTACTAAACAGTTGGTGCTTGCCCATGAACTTTAACGCATGTATAAGGTTACACGTACACTTCGGAAGCCCGATTGTCCAACCTAACCTAATTTCTACTCAAAATCATGGAACGGACATTCGACACTAAGATAAATAGCGATTTTCAGGAATTTTAACACACATCATTCTAGGCCTAATTCATTACGCTGTGCCATCGATCGAAATCGATATATATATATATATATTTCTAAATCTGAACCGATTTTCTTCAATTTCAATAGGGTTCGTCCTTGGGCCAAATAAATTACCTATGCCAAATTTCATCCAAATCGGATCATAATTGCGATCTGTACTTTGTTCACAAAAATACATAGACGGACGGACATGCGTAAATCGACTCAGAAAGTGATTCTATGCATATTCTCAAAAGGAACCATGTGTCTATCTCGTTTCCTTTTGCCTGTTACAAACATATGCACAAAGACATAATACCCTGTACCACAGTGTGGTGAAGAGTATAAAAATGATAATATAAATCCGTTAGAAATAAAAGAACTTATTCGAGTTTCAAATTGAAAATCCATGAAACCATGTTTTTCTCTACATTTACCGTTATAAAATTAATTTTCGAAGTGACCCCGAAAAACCAAAAGTATTTTCGTTGTCAAGGGAATCCAACTAAACAGAATTGGTACATTAGAACCCCTGAATAATTTTCGTGTCGCACAGTGTTATTAAATGTTGGTATTTTCAGGTTTCTGGACACGTTTTGAATTTGATATTTTTCTAGTTACGAAATTTTGCCTTCAAAGGTGCCTGCATCTTACTATTTATTGTGGCCTATGGGTTGCAAAAAATCCTTGGACATACGTCTACTTCTTTGTTATATTCCTTATATAAAGCTTCCAAGATTATCCGCTTCGGAAATTTTGGCCGGTCGTACTTAACGGCTTTTTAACTCATTTTTTATATATTTATAATTATATCTAATTGTACGTTTTATACACATCCTATTATTTTTATTAAAAATATATTTTTTTCTTTTTGTCATCTATTTTAATTTTCAAAATCTGGTCGCCTTAGTAAGAAAAACCACAAAAACGAATTATATCATAACTCCCAATAGAAAGACTCCATACTTACTCTTTAGTCGAAGTCAAGCGGTCTTACAGATTCACAAAAATACATTTTCACAGGATTCGTCATCATACAGTCACATTGAAACAAGATGAAATGCGTCGGAAATAGAAGGTGCAGAGTATGCACAACATATAATCTATGCTTTATTCCACATTATCATAAAGGGTGCTGTTTAATTTAGATTTTTATAAACACAATGCATATTGCAGCGCACAGGCATGTCGTTGCCAAAAGGTTGCCATATATTCTTGACCGATTTCGTCCAGTTAAAATGAAATATATATATATATATATATATATATAATTTTGTCAGATTTTATATCAATATGCACATACAACCGAAAGTTTGTCCGATATACTCGCAAGTTTTCATATATTGGCAAATGACATGTTTATGCATTGATTGAATCGGTTCAAATCAAATCTTGTATATACCCAAAGTGGTGTAGGGTATCATATTCGTCTGACATTGGTCCTTTTCTAACTGGTTACTTGTCAAATGTTTAAGAATGAAAGAATCAAACGTGACTGGACCATTAAAAATACAATCATTTTTTAGAAAATCCAGTTTTATTTTTTTTTAATTTTCTACACATTTGTCTTTTGGTTAAAAATGACCTTTACCCCCTTACAAATTAGAATATTTGTATATAAATTTATAGGTAGGTTCACTCGAGTTATACACTCGTACATACTTACATATGTACATTTATATTATGTATGTGGTCATGCTTTTGCAATTAAGAATTAAAATAATATTACTTCTATATAAACCAAAAAACATTCTTATCGTGTGGATGATTATGTGTTACAACGAAAACAAAAAGCACAGGCCCACTGTGCTATAATCTACAAATATAAATGTTATTATGGAAAACGTTATGACATGAGTTTCCGTAGTGTAGTGGTTATCACGTGTGCTTCACACGCACAAGGTCCCCGGTTCGAACCCGGGCGGAAACAAATCCACGTTTTTTATTGAAAATTAATTTTATTATTTTTTTAATTTCTTTATTTAAATTTATTTAAATAATTATGGTTTAATATAAAGTTTATAAGAAAAATATACAATATAATTTTGAATTATGAAACTTGGTTTTATAAAGAATTTTGTTTAAGGGATGTATTAAAATAGATTTATCAGTACATATGTCATAAAATTCTAATTTAATTCTATTTTTAATTTGTGAAAATTTATTTTGTGGGTCCATATGTGAGTTTCCGTAGTGTAGTGGTTATCACGTGTGCTTCACACGCACAAGGTCCCCGGTTCGAACCCGGGCGGAAACATCCTTTTATTTATATGAAATTTTTTTACGGAATAAAAAATAGTTAATTTTCGAAAGTCAGAAACAAAAATTGTCTTCATGGAAAAGAAATTTTTCGAAATTGGTTACTATATCGTCCGCACTTTAATCGGTTGTTACATACATATTAGATGGTTTCTTTATATAAAGTTTTGTAAAAAGAATAGAATTTATGTATATTGCCCATGCCCATTACTAAATCTCAAACAAAAACTTAAGTTTGCGTGTTTTTATTTGAGCGTGTGTTATTATTGGGTGGCATATGCATTATAATTTCTGACAAGTGACATATAATCCCTAAAGTGGAATATTTGTTAATACCATTGGTCATAATAAATTAAGAACTAATTAATAACTTGTTTAGAGACACTTGAACAAAACTAAATGATTGTTTTTTTTTTCGTTTCGAATGATAAATGTTTGCATTATTTATTTGATTAGAGAAGGTTTACTAAATGTAATCGATATCAAGATAAATTATCTCTCACCTGCCTCTGTAATAAGTTTATGCCCTAGATATTCAAATTTTAAAGGGTGTGCATGTTAAAGGGGTTTTACATATCAGTTAACATTTAATTGCATGGTATCGAATAGATAGATTGTTAGACTATATAATACCCTTCACTGCATGAAAACTGTAAGAATTTTTAAACCCCGAGTAAACGAATATAGGTATAATATTTTGAATGACTCATACCCATTCATGTACTTACTTAGCTGGCTTGCGACACAACATTAAGCCGAGCTTAAAAAAATATTTCCAGGCGCGTCGGTATTGTGCGCAGCTCTTCCAATTTGAATGATCATGTTCCGAGATGTTGTCTTCCCACTTGGTCTTTCCATCGAATTCGTGGCACTTCTAATGGTTCATAGTTGTATCGTTATACCCTTCACCACACAGTGGTACAGGGTATTATGTCTTTGTGCATATGTTTGTAACACATGGTTCATTTTGAGAATATGCATAGAATCATTTTCTGAGTCGATTTATGATTCCGTCCATGCGTCCGTCTGTCTGTTTGTCCATGTTAAATTGTAAACAAAGTACAAGTCGCATTTATGATTCGAATTGGATGAAATTTGGTACATCTCATTTATTTGGCCATATTAAAAAATCGGTCCAGATTTAGATATAGCTCATATATATATATATATATTCGTCCGATTTAATATAAATGGTGCACCAAAGTCCCTATTTATCTTTCGATTTGCACGAAATTTTGCATAGTGGACTGAAATAGGTCTAGAATAATGTTAAGTTTCCTGAAAATCGGTCCAGATTTAGATATAACTCCCTTATATAATTTCGTCCGATTTAAAGTTAATGGTGCACCAATGACCCAAAGTTAGGCCGATTAACACAAACTTTTGCACAACATACTGAAGTTAAAATAACTTAGGGTGTGGATTTTTTTAGAAATTGGTTCGGATTTGGAAAGAGCTCCCATATATTTTTTCTCCCGATTTTAAGTAAATGATACACCGATAACTCAAAATGTGACCGACATGCACAAAACATACTGAAATTAGTATAACCTAATCTGTGACAACTTTCGATGAAATTGGTTTAGATTTCGATATAGCTTTTATATATATTTTCGTCTGATTTTAATTAAATCGTGCACCAAACTCCTCATGTTTTTCAGATATTTATCAAAAAAATCAACGGGTGTCCGAATGATATTTGCTTTAAATTAATTTACATAATTTTGTCCCATTGAAAGAAGCAACTCTATATCTGACCAAATGACAAATTTAGTATGGTTGCAGAATGACATGTTTATGGATCCGATTTCATGTTAATGGTCCTTCAAAAATGCGACGTCTGTTAGGATTAATCTGTTGAATATATCCAAAGTGGTGAAGGGTATTATATAGTCGGCCCCGTCTGGTTTTTACTGGTTTTTATATACCTTTTGGGCTGGGGCATCCTCACGACATGACCTAGCCAACGTAGTCGCTGCAGCTCGATCGACTTGCGCAAGTATCCATTGTTCTGATCCATGCACCACGGTTAGTATCAGCGTCTTGAAGAGTGTGAGTTTGGTCTGGCTAGAGGTGGCCTTGTTTCTGAATTGCTTACTTATCATCTGTTGGCCAACACTATTCTCGTCTCAGTTTCAAAACTGATGTCATTAGTTTTAGTTATGGAGGTAACAATATATGTAATCTTTGACTACCTCGAAGCTGGCGATCTCAAGTTCCACAGTTGGTCCGAGTCTATGGGACGTGTTGTGCGTTGATACCATCAGCTTGGTGTTCTCGCCATGTACTGCCAATCCTATTTCAAAGGTGGCTCATACCGCTCGCAATTTTCGACCCATTATATCAATGTCAGCGGCATGTTTCTGTTCATCTTTGCCTCTAGTACGCCATTTTCCAGCAGGATGTTAAAAGGTCACACTATAATCTGTCACCTTGCTTATATCCTGTTCGATATTGAGGTCCTTTCCGACATTAACTGCTGACTTTGTGCCAGCTAATGTTATGCAAAAGCCGTATTAATTTTGAAGGATTGAGCTGTCGAATGCGGGTTTATGGTAGCTTGAATGTGTGGATTTGTGGATTTGCCAGTTCTGAAGCCGCATTGAAAAGATCCAATAATATTATTGACCATTGGATTCAGTCGTTCACACAGCACGCTAGATAGCAGTTTGTATGCGATGGGAAGGGGACTTATTCCTCTATAGTTGCCACATATAGTGTTGTCGCCTCTTTGTACATGAGACACAGGTTTATGAGGTTCCAATTATTAGGTATGTATTTGGCCAAATTGTAATAATCTGTTGGTGCATGCTCCTGCTTGGTCTTAAATAGTTCGGCTGCTAACCCATTGCTATTCTGAGCTCATCTTGGCTAGGTGATATACAATCTATACCGTCATCTCTTATTGGTCCTTGGTTCTACTATTTGATACCAGAAGTTTTGCAAAATGATCCTGGTGCTCCTAACAACCATGCCTGATGTTTCTTCATGGAGGCTGCATTTTCCGACGGTAGGGCCAAACATATTTTATCTGACAAACATGTGGAGTTAGATGCACCATTTACTTGAAATCGGACGAAAATATATATGGAAGAAATATCTAAATCTAGACCGATTTTCACGAAACTTGACAGACATCACATTAGGTTCAATTCAGTACGTTATGCCAAATTTCGTGCAAATCGAAAGATATATAGGGACTTTGGTGCACCATTTGCATAAAATCGGATGAAACTATATATGGGAGCTATATCTAACTCGGGACCGATTTTCACGAAACTTGGCAGACATCACAAAAGGCTAAATTCATTACGTTATGCAATTTCGTGCAAATCGAAAAATTTATAGGGACTTTGGTGCACCATTTACATTAAATCGGACCAAACTATGTATGGGTGTTATATCTAAATCTCGGCCGATTTTCACGAAACTTGGCAGACATTATTCTAGGCTCAATTCAGTACGTTATGCCAAATTCCGTGCAAATCGAAAGATATATAGGGACTTTGGTACACCATTTACCTTAAATCGGACGGAAATATATATGGGAGCTATATCTAAATCTGAACCGATTTTTCGCAATTTCAATAGGGTTCGTCCTTGGGACAAATAAGAGACCTATGCCAAATTTCAACCAATTCGGATCATAAATGCGACCTGTACTTTGTTTACAATTTAACATGGACAGACAGACGGACGGACGGCCATGCATAAATCGACTTAGAAAGTGATTTTATGCATATTCTATCTCGTTTCCTTTTGCCTGTTACAAACATAAGCACGAAGACATAATACCCTGTACCACAGTGTGGTGTAGGGTATAAACATAAGAGCCTAATTGTGGCAGCCTACGCCAAGTGGTTCGCCAGTTAATGAGTTTACTCAATATTTGGGTGTACCAGAAAACGTAGACCAACGCCCACACATTTTTGCATGGATATTTTGTACACATTGATAACTCTCTATACCAAATTACAGCCAATTTGATAGTAAAAAGTGGGTAATAGATAAAAATACCTTTAATGGAGAGGAACGATTATATGGGGGCTATATCAAAACATAGACCTAGAGACCCATTTTTCTATAATTGTCGTTGTTTTGCCAAATTTTGGCAGCCTACGCCAATTGGTTCAGCAGTAAAATATTAATGTTTAAATATTATAAAACTATCCAATTTGAATCGATTTGATAACAGAAACCCGGGAAGATGGCGTATTAACTATTCACATAGTAAATACCCAAATAAATACCCACAAATGGTTATTTACCCGGTATTTACCCATTGGGTATTTACCTCCTGCCCATCTCTAAGAATTTCTATAGAATGCAAATTTCTTTTTTGTGTAATTCTTCAATGAATTTTGATGTGGACCCATTTAATAGACCAGTCCTTGAAAATTAGGTCATTATTATTAGAATTTTTGATTTAAATATAAAAACAAAATCTATAACGACAATTCGACCACACTAGAAACAGCTCCCTTGCATGACAACTGCAGCAGAAGCTGGAAACAATCTTTCGTGTCACGCTAATCAACAAATTTTATTATTTTTAAAGTGTTTAACGTTCGTGGTTGATTTTTATTGCGGTTTTATATAACAGAAGTATCTGTCATGTCGCCTGTCAACGGCTTTAATTGAACGCAGCAAATATTTGTGAAACAAAAAAAAAAAAAAAAAAACTCGATTGAAATGAAATAAAAATAATAAAACTGCACTCATGTCTCCATAAATAAAGTGATAAAATAACCATGAAACCTAAATCGGATATCACGGAGACGACGCCTCTAAATAATCGCATTAATGTAAGTGGGGGCTGACAGGGAACCCGGAGAGATATATTCATTTATTTATTTTTATTTGCATATTCATATTCAATACAAGAGGAAAATAAAAAATATCTATAAAATTGGCAATTGAACAAACGTACGAAGAAAATGTTATTTTACACCAACGATTGATTAATGGGCGAGTTCATGATCTCGCCGTCGTCGGTATTTGTGTTTCTTTTGAGAAGCTGTGACATTTTGTTGTTCGTTTTTTTGTGCGAAAGCACCCCTCGACTTTCAACGAGCAAATTTTCTTCTTCTTCGTTTTCTTTTGCGGAACTCAAATATCCAGTCGATCGTCCGTCCGTCCATATTTCAATCGTTCCGATACAATTCAATTGAAATTGATATTTTCAATTCGAAATGGAAGTGTTTTATGGCAATCGTATTTCAATATTTTGTTGATAAATTTCCAATGCAAATTAAAGAGACTCGTAAAATGCAATCAATAAATTGCATTTCGTTTGATAGCTGTTTGGGGGTGCTGTTCGATAGCCCCATTGAGTGATTTACGAACGGAGCACAGCAGGTCCAACGGCTAAATACTGTCGTCGTTGCATGTGCAAGAAATGTTGTATTTAGAATTAACAACAACGACAACAAACAACAAATTGGAAAATAATCTAAATTTCTTGCTGTGTTGTCACAACATTTCAAAATAATTGTGTTTAATGCGACAGGAGTGGTTACTCCTAGAGAATACGAGTATGTCTTTATGTAAATAAATATTTATCTTTGTATAGCTAACAATGTTAGAATCAGTTGATATTTTATTTATGCCATCGAAGTTTACATTGTATTTAGAAAATAAACTGAATTTCGACATCAGTTGTACATGCAAGTTTAATAGATTGAATGGATTCTTTAAAAACGGCAAAGAACTTGTGTTTCGTTCTAAACAATTTACTCTTGGAATTCGGGTATCCATCGATTATTTGTACTTCAATGTATGCGTAAAAGTGTTTATAGGGATGAGTTCTGACCGGTTACACTGTGCCCTAAAAAAACTACAACCGGAAACAAAGATAATCTCGGCCGTGCCTCCACCTTTAGGTGGCCAATCTGGCGTGGAACTCTTATATGGGGGCTAATTGGAAAGAAGAACATAGTGTTTATCATCTAAAAATCAGTAAGGAAAGTAGTAAAGTCGGACTGGGCCGACTTATGATATCCTTCACCACTTGGGTATATTGTACATATGTATCCTTACAATTGTATGTCAATGTTCCCTCGAAGGAACATACTCATGTCTTTCTGCAACATATGATAAATTTAATTTCATTCGGGCAGATTTAGAGACGTCTGCGTACCATGGGACAAATTTATGGAAAACGATTTATATCAAAAATAATTCACGCTATTCGGTACCCCGCACTGCTAAAAATTTAATCCCAATCAGTCACCCGTTCGAAATACATATGACAGCTATGGCTGCATCTGCACCTATTTCAACAAAACCCAATAACGTAATTAAAGTCTCAATTTGATACGTTGTGCAAAATTTCGTGTTAATAGGACAAACAACAGGAGTTTGGTGCACCATTTATGTAAAATCGGACGAAAATATAATCGGAGCTATATCTAAATCTGACCCGATTTTCACGAAACTTAACACACTTCGTTCTATACTCAATTCAGTATGCTGTGCCAAATTTCGTGCAAATCGAAAGATATATAGGAACTTTGGTGCCCTATTTGCCTTAAATCGGACGAAAACATATATGGGAGCTTTATATAAATCGGAACCGATTTTCTCGAAACTTGGCACACATCATTCTAGACTCAAATCAGTAAACTATGCAAAATTTCGTGCAAATCGAAGGATATATACGGACTTTGGTGCTCCATTTACATAAAATCGGACGAAAATATATATGGGAGCTATATCTAAATCTGAACCGATTTTCACTAAACTTAGCACACATCATTCTGGCCCTAATTCAGTACTCTATGCCAAATTTCGTGCAAGTCGAAAGATATATAGGGACTTTGGGGCACTTACCTTAAATCGATGCATATTCTCAAAAGGAATCATGGGTCTATCTCGTTTCCTTTTGCCTGTTACAAAGACATAATACCCTGTACTACAGTGTGGTGAAGGGTATAAAGCCGAAGGCCCATCTTAAAAATTAAATTTTGAAAATTCGATTAGGAACTTAACCCGGAGTGTCAAATTACAGGAACCTTGGGTAACACTGAGCTTATGACCATCAAAATACCTAAAATTTGGGGTTACCCCAAACAAGAGCATATATATTTATAATTTTTGGTGAACACGAGAACCTGATGAGCTAAAATATTGTCACATGGTCTGTAATTAAATTAGACCAGCAACTTTATATGGAGGACATGTCAACATATAGACCCGGGAGGATTATTGTCATCTGTGAGAACGAAGTACCAATTGGGTATAGAAAAAAATGCATGTTTGAAAAATTCGGCTTGAATTTTCAACTAGGGGATTTCTATGGGAATTATACCAAATAATGGAACTTTTCTATGGAAAAGTAGTTTGCCCGTCATTGAATTGTCTCACTATGAACCCGAAATACCTAATAACAGTCTCACCGGCTAAAATGGGCCTATATTTATTATACCCTGACCAGAGCTTAAACATAAAAATTTTTGACACTCCGTAATAACATGAACCTCCGGCATCGCACAAGCCAATAGAAATCATATTTGCTGATTCCATCCCTATCGGATCACCTAAATCCAAGTTGCACAAAATTTAGTACACATAAGTACAAATCTTCATAATCTCATATATAACACAATCCACAATTGAAATGTTATTTCCCAATTTCAGTACTTCAGCCCTATCGGTTCACCTAAATTTAGTACCATTTAGCTCTATCGGACCACCCAAATCCAAATTGTATCAAATTTAGTACCTTTTGTACACATTAATATACACTTTCATAGGTATCTACCTCAACAATCCCATAAAATTCACATTTTCCAATTTCAGGATTCCACACCGACCCGTTCACTTAAATCCCAATTGTATCAAATAACATTTAGTACTCATAAGTACAAGTTTCCAAAACTTTACCCATACTCCAATCACGCACTCTAACATCAATCTTAATTCTAAATTTCAGGATTTCAGGCCTATCGGTTCTTACAAAATAAAATTATATCAAATTTAGTACCACTTGGTACACATTAGTAGAAATTTAAATAATTGCAAACATATCCCAAACCTACAGTCCAACAGTAACCTAAATTCCAAATTTCAGGATTCCAGCTCTATTGGTCCACCCAGATCCAAATTGTATCAAAATTAGTACCACTTAGTAACCATAAGTACACATTTTTATAACTACATTCACACCCCAATCCTGCATTCCAGCAGCAAATTTCAGGATTCCAGCTCTATCAGTTCACCTAAATTGTACGAAATATAGTACCATTTAGTACGTTTCGTACACATACTTACAAATATCCTAAACTACCTACATATCCCAATCCTACAGTCTGACGGTAACGTTAACTTCAAATATCAGGATTCCATCCGTTCCTCCAAATGCAAATTGTACCAATTTTTGTACCGTTTAGTATTTCTCGTATACATGAGTACAGACTTCAATAACCACCTTTTTATATCGACCCTACTACGAAAACCACAGTCTTATCTGAACCTTCGTACTAAGAGTCACTACCACCCAAATTTCAAGATTCTAGCTTAAGCCGTTTCGTCTTTCAGACAGTCAGTAAGTAAGTCAATCACTTACCTTTTTATTATTAATATCAATTGCTGGTAGACGAAGTGTTATTTCGGAACTGGAACATTTCTTTAATAAAAAAGTTTCAGTCCCGTCTTTCCTGCTAGCCGTGGCCACCAAAAAAGACAACAACAACAAAAAAATAACAAAAATTTTTTGTAAATAATTTTTCTTCTCTTTTAAATCTTCAAAATCTGCAAAGTTATAAACCTTAACAAGCATTGGTAATAATTTACCAGTCCATTTAAAATCTTGAAAATGTTCCATTAAGTCTTAACGCTGTGACGGCCACTTCATTTTTATAATCTCCAAAGCTCTAGATGGTGTTGTTCGCATTGCCCAAAATATATATGCTTGTAGATAAGGAAAAAGTTAGAATCTACCGATATATTATATTTATAACCTCCACCATAGTATGGAGGGTATATTAATTTTGTCATTCCGTTTGTAACTCATCGAAATATTCCTTTCCGACCCTATAAAGACGATCTAGCCATGTCCGTCGGTCTGCCCGTCCGTCTGTTGTAATCACGCTATCTTCTGGAGAAATTGAGATAGGTTGCTGAAATATTATTATATATTAAAATAGTTATCTAATTTGTTCCGCATTTTGTGTTTTCGTGTAAGGTTCGATAATGAACTATATATAAACTATAGCCCGCATTTATGCCTACCCCCTCTGTGGGAGGTACCCGATGGAGTAGACCGATATTCTCCATCTTCGAACTTGAACTAAGTTTGGAAGAAATAATAAGATGGGCAAAGTTTGGGTGAAATCAAAATTTTCTGAAACAAATTTGGTCCAAAGAAACATGGGGTCTAGAACCAATATTTCGATGAGGCTCATTTTCACCGTGTCAAAGTGTTTACACCCTCATTAGCCATATGGCTGAGGATATAATTATCCATTAAAAATTTCTGAAATTTGTATCATGGTTTACATAATCGGTTTGTAGAAATGTCGGTATGAGTCCGCTTTTTCGTATTTTCCCTATATTTTCATTTCAAGTATATCTATGGTCAGTATATCTATGGTGGAGGGTATCCAAAGTTCGGCCCGGCCGAACTTAACGCCTTTTCACTTGTTCTAACTAAATTAAGTGAGTAAGTAAATTTTTAATTAATTACATTGAGTATTAACCCAATTAATTCTAACCTCAACTATTGCATGACATTTATATGGGGTGAATCCAAATAGCCGCTACTTCATTACGTTAAAGACCAGCTAATATCATCACGCACAGCATAATTACCATGAAGACAATTAATAACCCTTTATCTAACAGCTATTATCACGCATCATCCCTTTTTATCATATAACTTAGAAAATATGTTTCTTAATGTGCCCTAAATTTTACTAAAATATTAATTTAGTTAATTTCATAATTGATCCACTCACGTAATGGCAGACCATAACAATAACAATTCAGAATTATCAGAATTAGTTAAGGCAATATTTCCAATTACTATTGGCATGTTTGACAAAACCAATTACCAATAAAGTTATTGATGCTGTCTGTCTGACTGCTGGTAATAAGCAAATTGAACAATATTGGCGCCACTGGCAAATAAAGACGGAAAAATTTTGACATTCGTGCTTTCCTTTTTGTTTTGTTTAAACCATCTTATGATGGAGTGTACCAATTTCCAAGGCAATTTTAATAATTCGATTCGAACCATGTAAATGTTATGTTCGCACACAATAACTATTCTCCATGGAATAATAGTATGGAGGGTAATTTCTTAGATTAACATTCATAGAAAAAATATTTGAATAATGAAACACACAGAGCGCGTGGAGACAACAACAAATGCCAATAATATTTACAAATGAATTTGTATGATGACATCTTCAAAGAGTCAGCCGCACAAGAAAGTCACTTGCTGTGACATCTATATGACTTTCATGTGTACTAGACTATAGACTATAAACAATATGGAAAATTGATTAAAATATTTCATTTTATGGGTATGGGCATTTTAAGCGCACAAAAGAAGAATTTTATTACATAAATAATTACATAACCGTGTTAAATAATAAAAATTCCAAGCAAATGCTATAATCGGTAATTTAGAAACACTGATAATATGCAGGAATGGGGTTTGGGTTCCGCATATAATACCCTAAGTCATGGTATAACAGTATAGTTACCAACTGATTACAATTTTTTTCTAAAAAAATGGATTTCTTTTTCCCCAACCTAATATTTGCAGGCTCTTACAATGGAGCAATCGCTGAAACGGGAATAAAAAATGCATCTCACCCCCCGAAAAATTGCTCCACAAGCCTGTTAGTTCGGGAGTGGTCCCCCACAGACTAGTCTCTGCACGCTCCCGTGGCCGAAACTACTACCATTTGAACATGCGTTAAATGCGTATTCTTCGCAAAACAAACACCTATCGATGCAAATTTCCACACCGTCTTCGATCCCCATCCAAAGATCATTCCGTAACCACTCGGATATCCCGCCCGCCGGATCAAACACTTAGGACAATGACTAGACACCATATAAACCGTTTGCATGGTCTGTATGAGGGTGTCTAGTTCGGCAGCAGCAGGCATTTTTCACAACATTTGGATTTTTTTTTGCAAACATTTTCGATACCATTTTTTAGTACTTTGGAGATTTTAATAGCAGATTCACACCAAGATAGCAGTAGTTTGCCATTTCACGGGATTAATAAGTTGTTCGCCCAAAATGTCCAGCCATATGTTGGCATAGTTCCCATATAAAGGCCCCGGCCCATTTTAGGTATTTGCCTGGGATCTTCTTTGACATTCCAGGATTTTGGTCATTTAAAATCATCTTAGCCGAATGGGTTCCTGCGATTTTTGATAGTTTGAAGGAAATTTACGATGAAAAAACTCCATAGATATTTTAGTTATTTAACGACGATTTTACTTGTTTGAGTTATGGCATTATTCATTTCTTGCTGATGGCATAATTAACCATATTTTCGATATAGAGGCATTTCTTTCGCCTGGATACATATTGCAAGAATAACAGTTCCTAAATAGGTTTGTTCTATTTATTTCACGAAATTTTTGACAATCGATTAAGGATCCTAAGAGTCGGAAACAGTAATCGACCACGTGGCTGCTCGAAGATAAACGAACTAGAAAGGAGCTTTCAGTCTTCTGCACAAACCAGCGCGATTTTGACCGACAAACATGTTGAATTAATGGGTCATCCGACGCACAGATCTGAATTGATATTTCTTTTCATTTTGGTGGAGGGTGGCGATCACAATATTTATTATAGACCTCTTATATTTTTCACTGACATTGCTTCATTTTCCCACGAACTCCCCAATATTCGGTATTTTGAAGATTTTGGAAATCTTTTTTGACCGACTTGGCTGACCTCTCCGTACTAAATATTATTAATATTAACTCAAGTTTCTGGATAGCTCCCATTAACGGTACCCCGCAGTATTAGGTATTTTGGACACATTTTCAACCGAATTCGCCGTAAATCGTAATTTGGTATTAACATTGAGTGTCAAATTTCACTACAAAAAACTATTAATATTGACCCACGTTTAAGGGTATATCATTGACTATTAAATCTCCTTTAGATACGACCGGCCTTTTCAAAAAATTTTGGCCATATGAATATCGTTGATTTGGCTACATAATTTTTGAAAACTACTTCCGTCAAGATTTACAAATAAAGAAGAGCATTTGGAAACTATCAGTTGGTATGTGGCATAGTTACACCGTACAAAACCATTGAATAGTGCTCCATTCAGTAGTGTTGCATACAACTTGCACGCTAATACCGAACATCCATAACTTGTCGTCATAGAACAATACCAACCAATGCTACGCTCAATATGTTGCCTTATGATTACAATTAGCAGCGTTCACACAGCATGCAGCATGGACAGACACTCCACAATTACATTCTACAATTTTCACTTGGATAACAAAAGAATATTCGAATTATAAAGAAATATCATACTCTATAATTAATCGTGCCATTTCGCAATTCCCCCAAAATTTTTAATATTCTCCTAAATGGAAAAGAAGACTAAAATGCACCACCATAAATCTGTCAGTGATATCATTCAAAGTATGAAAAATTATATTTTAACAAGCCGAAGTGTAGCAGCTCTCCCTGCAATTGAAATTGGAATTATGCAATTCTGCATATGAATAAAGTAATTAGACGACTCACTGTCGCGGTGAGCATCGAAATGCACCCTTGTGGCGAACGGAGAAAATCTCGCCTTGCCTCTTCTCTTCTAATAAATATTTAATATTTCATTTTGCAGTTAATTAAAGTCAATTAATTCATTTAGAGACGATTATCGATTTACTTATTGGAGTGTCCGGAATTTTGTTTCTAAAGTGCGTCCGAACCCCCATCACAAACATTCAAATTTGCCACAACAAATATTTGTTTTGGGTGGCTGGATGGGAATAACATTAGAAGTGCCAGAAATGGCAGAATCAAATACTTTATATTGTTGTTGTTGTTGGTTTTGTTGGTTTTGTTGTCTATGGTGTTGAGTTAATTTCTTGTGAAGCGTATCCCCCCAAATCAACCACCACCAATCATCATCAATGGAAATGGAGACCTTAAAAAGAAATCAGGCAACCAAAAAAAATCTTCGATTCGACAATTGAAGTGTTATGAAAATTTCAATTGGCTTAATTAAGAATAAGAACATGTCTGTTTGGCTAGAGAGAATTTGGGGTTCGACAGACATAGACACATATGGCAAATTCACACGAACGCACACAAACACTTTTATATATCGCACAATATCAATATCATCCGACGGTTGTTCGCCGTAGATGAGGTTGAACGTGATCTTTTCACGAAAATTACATTTAGACACGTACCACGACCATTGATCGTCCACTACGGACTGACGTAGCCCACATAAATGGAATGGTTGGGCGTGCGGAACTATGAATGAAACTTTCATCGATGAATTCAATATTTGGAGCAATCAATATGTTGTTGTTGTGCGTTATGATGAGTATGTCCGGATTTGTTGCATTGATTCCATTACAGTAACAACTTTTCGGTTCAATGCAGGTCAAAAAAGTTGTAAATTATTATTTTGTTTTGCAACATAGCTTGGAATCAAAACAAACTTTAGGGATGGCGAACTTGAATGATTTTCTTTTCGGATAAGTATTTTTGAAACATTTCTAACAGTTCTTTCGTTCGACTATTCGATCGATATTCGATCAACCGATCAGTCTGCCAAGTAACCTGTTGGGTAGGACATCGAAAAAATCCGACAAGGCGTTACTAGATGGCATGAGGAACTAATCTATTTCAGAAAAAAAATTTTGTTTAAAGAAAATTGGTATCTAAAACCGATATTTCGATTAGTCACATTTTTATCGTAGCAAAGTGAATAATTCCCCATTAGCCATAAATATTAAAAATTCCATTTCAGTTAAAAATTCTTACAATATCATCCCTACATGTGTGTACAAACCCAATCCAATCCGATTGATTGAATGAAATATGGAATTGATTTATAACTTTACACAATTTGATGTTGACCCATTACAATCAGATCAGATCGACGACATAAATACATCAAAGTGTGACGAAATTTATGACATCATTGGCATTGACAGACGGACAAGTGTTGATATCACTCACAACAATACGCAGATGGAAGAAATCATTATTGTCAATTGAAAATTTCGATTGTCACATTTTTTTCATGTGTGCTAAATTTTTGTGTTGAAATTGAAAGAACGAAGTCTTCCCATTTAATGTAACCCATTTTTTAGCTTTTGGATGGATTAATTGCTAAAGTTAGAAACATATAGGATGAGTGAACATCACCACAAATGCCACATGGGGATAGTTGTGAGGATGTCAAAGGGAAGCACGGGACCGAGGGAATAACGGGACGTATTATTTTATAGTTTTAAGCCATTTTATCATAAAAACTTAAATTTTATTTATTTTTTTGTATGAGATCTCCCTATAAAGATCTAAATGTCAAAATCTGATGATGCCATTTTGAATTTGCAAACAAACTGAAAATCCTATAACGCAATAAATTTGGGTCTAGAACAACATGTTTCAAGTTTACTTTAAATCGATTCAGATTTAGATATAGATTCCGTATATGTGTTTTCGATCGATTTTTTAATGCTACACGTTTGTCCGACTGACACAAAATATTTTTGTTGTAGTAAATGAAATGCAAGAAGAAAATTTTAATGTTTTGTCTGGTTGTTATTCCTTCAGGAAGGTTGCCACCTGCATGAGCTGCGTCCACGGTGGATTTGGAGATATCTAGGAAGATCAATAGGTTGCAACGTGTCATATGGCCTTAGTCCATACGTTGGGCATGCGTTAGGTATCGGACCATCAATAAGTACCTGATCCTGATCTTAGCTATTCTACAACTACTCGTGCTGATCTAGTCAATTGTTTTTCATTTGCTGCTATATATGATGGATGGTCTCCAAGTATACAATTTGTACTGATCTGCTGCTTGGGCGACTGCATATGTATGAATGCTTTTCAGTTCTGCCAGTTAGCATTGTTGATGTAGAGGTTCAGGTGTGAATCTTAGGAACTCCTTCGTGCTTGGACAGCGAAAGCTGGTTCATGTGGTCTTGGCAAGGGTGTTCAGTGTTGGCACTGAATTGACAACATTTGGACGGGTATGATCATCGCCTCCTCGTGAATAAAGTCCACAGGGCCGTGAGAAACACCTTGTTGCAGTTCTCATTGAGGCAGTCTTGAAAGTGTGAATGTTCATCCACTGCAGTAGTAAACTATACGGCACCATTATGGTTTACTACTGACCGGCCGATTGGTTTTAGAAGGTCAAAAAAGACATCTTTTCAGCGTACCAAGTGTTAACGGCCAGCGACTTGAGGACGCTGTTACTGCATCTATTGCTCTCGCAAACAGCAGTGGTTTGCACAGAAAAGGCTTTAGAACGTTCACCCAATGTCTTGATGTAAAGTGGCCCACACACGCCAAACGGATTTGGTTTTGAAACGTGAAGATGGACAGTGTAATGACGACGCTTAAGTGGGTTGAGCGGTAGGCAAGGTGACGATTAATTCAGGAAAGCCGTTATTATAAAATATTGTTATTTTTTATTGATGGATATTCATAAATACATAAAAAAGCATAATTATAAAAAATAAAAAAAAAATGTTGTTTTAATCTTTTATGGCCTTTTTTGTATTTTTGGAAAAGTGGTCTTATATCACAATTTTCGCTGTAACTTTTCAAATAAAAACGATATATTAGGAAATGCAATTGAAAAGTAGAGCTTACCTGATGTGCTTTTAGAAAAAAATTGTTCTAAAAAATAACAAGTAATACATTTTTAATCTGTATTTATATACCCAAAATTTTAAATTAAAATCCGATTTTTTTTTCAAATTCCATAATTTCACATATTTTAAAAAAAGTTACATTAGAAAATGTTATTATATTTTATTTATCAATATTCACAAATAAAAATCATAGTATAAAAATAAAACAAACAACCATTACAAAAAAAAGTAATTTAAAAAAGAATTGTACGGTTTTTTATTTATTTCATTTCATTAATTTTAAAAATATTATTAATTTCAAAATTAT